>NW_022196394.1:54144-374549 GCF_008641045.1 Pistacia vera
TCCATTTAAAAATAAAAATTTACCGTTTTCAATATTATTGACTGATGTCAATTAACAATATTTATTTATTAACAAAATAAATATACGTTTTTTTAAATTAAAATCTTGGTTATTGTTCTTAATAATATAAAATGGAATTTGAGTATATTACTCAAAAGTTCTGAGTTAGAATCTCTACGACTACTAATAAAGGATAATCACTGAAGATTTATCTAATCGTTAACTTTATGGTCTCGAAAAATTAGTTGAGATACATGTAAACTAATTTTGAGTCCAAATTAGTTTACGCATATCTCAACGAATTTTGGTTTTGTTATGACTTATGTGTTTGATTTGACATTATAATTGAATCTTAGCTAAATATTGTGTTTGAGTCTGGAGACTATAATTTGAATATCAGTTATATATTGAGTATTTGTGTTATTAGTTAATTAAATACTTTGCATTTGAAATGCTATATTGATTTTAACCAGATAGTCCATAAAAATGTTAAAACTAAGATTGATATTGCCGTATTTTTCAAAACGTATTATTAATAATGCACCGTATTAAACCCGTATATACCCGTACCGTATTTTTTCCGTATCCGAATTTTATGGCCGAATTTTTATAAACGTATTTTTCACCGTTTGCCGTATTATACTCGTAAAATTCCCGTAACCTTTTTTTGCCGTACCCGTATTTACTAACTAGGGACATCCCTAGTGATTTGAATAGCATGGTTTTGCAAATTGTATAGGACATATCCTTTTTTATCTAGAGAATATCCTACGAAAACACATGGAATAGATTTAGGGGAAAACTTATCTTTTGGAGTTAGAATGGTAGAATATGCTAAGCAACCGAAAACTCTTAAGTGTGCTAGTGAAGGAGGTTTGCCAAACAATTTTTCCAATGGTGAAAGACCTTTCCACATGGTGGTTGGACATCTATTAATCAAATAAACTATTGTTTGAACACTGTGTCTCCAAAGGGAATGTCGTAATTGGGACTGGAATTTTAAGGCCCTAGCAACTTGCAAAATGTGTTTATGCTTTCTTTCCATAACTCATGAACTTTACTCAACTAACCTCAGCTAACATATATGTAGTGAATTTACTCAACTAACCTCAGCTAACTACATTTACTCAACTACCCTCAGCTAACCACATTTACAACCATTCTGTTACATTTACTGAAAAACACCAGTTTACACTACACTACATTTGACTAACAGTCAGCATTAGATTGAACTGAATAGAGCTGGCTAAATAGAGCTAAATATATCTTTAATAGAGATAATTGAAGTAGTGCAATGAGAGGGCTGGTGCAGACAGGTTTAAATAGAAAAACTTTGACAAACATTCAGATAAAGGTTGATCTACACTCTACAATGATATGTAACCACTTACAAACATTCAAATAAAGTTCTAACATTAATATTTTGATGTAACCTAAAATTTGGTAACTTAGATTCGGTGAATAACCAGAATTGAGACGTAAGAAATTCAAACTTGAGAACTTATTAACAACTTAATTCAAAATATTGTTATCAATAAGGGTTCAATTAATATTAATATTTACGTCTAAATGAGTTTATGAGATACATGCTAAGTTGTCATCTCATCTAAAAGTTGAAGTATTTGAACTTTAAATTTTCAGCTCTGATACCATATTAGACCTTCAACTCCGGTACCATATTAAATAATCATTCTACTCACAAACTTAAGATGGTAGGCGAAGATTCAACCATATTATATTAGTCTAATAATACTGGCATTGTCTTATATTAATATTTAAACCTGTCAAGTAAATACTGTAACCTAGATACATAGATAACCAAAATTGAGATGAATGATGAATTTGAACTTGAGACATTGTTGACCACTTAGTTCAAAAGGTTCAATGTTAATATTTTAGTGTAACGCATATAATAAGCTAATGAGTACCAATAATAATAATAATAATGGTAAGATTTTTGCTCTTTTATCTTTATAATTAATAAGATCGATTATTTATACACTTAATAGTTATGTAATATACATAAATTAACTTGTACTACCACTGACATTGCCAACTCAATTTCGCATGCTTATCGGCCCTTCATTTCTCACATCTACCCTTATAACTTGTTAATAAATGTATTATTGATCCTTGTCCCGTGGTTTATTGATCTTTGTACTGTATGGTCCTTTCTGGGGCACATTAAATTAAGGAATGCATAAGGTAATATTAATGGCTTAGTCTCTATTTACTAGCCAATGAAATCATTTTATTTTTTGGGCAACAGTTATAAAATATCGAGCTGTTATTATAATTAATCAACTAAAATAACTCAACCGACAACATGTAATTTCAATGATAATTGTACTTTTACAGTTTGCATGTTAGTAATACATTTACTAATGCATTGAAGGAGCTCCAAGAATAAAATAAAGATTGCACGTGAACCTATTAAGAGGGTTGTTTGTTATGTTACCGGTCTAGTAATGTTATCGAGATCTTAATCAGTCAATTCAATTCTCTTACATTATTGATGATAATTAATATCGGTGAAATTCAAAGTACAGAGCGTAACAGACGCCTACTACAAAACATTAAGATCTTTTTTCTGATCCAAACTTTGATGCGTTTTTATATCTCTCTAAAAATTGTTATATTTTGGTTTAAATAGAAGCTTATATCAAGAGAGTATTCTGATATGTAGCAATTAATAAATGTAAACTTTGGTCAATGGCATATGTATTGATGAATATCTTAATGAATTTCCAGGTAATTATACTTTGCTCAGCATAAAATAAATTGAATTGAACATTCTGACTATTAAACCGTTAGATCAGTGATGCATTCATCTCTTCTGAATCTTTTAGATAACTTGAATCTTTCTTTATTTTTCTCCTATTAAAAAGTGGGGATTTGAACCATCAACATTTGATATCTCTAACTATTTGGTTTGTGGCCGGATGACAAGACCTTAGATTATCCAAAGAATTTCTGTTTAAGTCCCACCAAGTGACCACCCACCATATTGGTGACTTACCTAACTCATTGGAAAACACTTTGAAGTGCATCACTAATTAAAAACGTAAACACCCAGGTCACTAAAAAAAAAAATCTGATATCTCTTTTCAAGTTGTCATCCACTTAAAAACGTAAGCTAATAAGTAAAAGTTGAACATTACATTTAAATTAGGCATGGCAATAGGGCGGGGTGGGGCGGGGATCTCATTCACAGTCCCCATCCGCACCCTCAACATCAATCCCCACTCCCACCTCGTCCCCGTTGCAGGGATGCCAGGAATTCCCCATCCTTGCCCCATGGGAAATGTTGGAGGCCCGTCTCTGCTCCATTAATTTTATATTAACATCAATTTGAGCATTACTAAACACAACAGTTAATTTTCTTTTAATGTTTAGATTCATCCACATGACAAACACTTTAATTATTCGTTTAAACTTAAGCTAAGATATTGCACTTATCTAAAATACAGACTCGTTATGTATTTGCCCATATGACGAACAACAATATGAAGTCGGCTAAGGGTGAATGGCAATGGTGACAAGTTTAAGACTTAAGAGTTATGGTTTGTTTTTGTTCAATTGTTTAGGTTGAGGAAAATTAGGAAAATATAAGTTCATATAAATAGGATAATTATGTAATTAAGTGAAATATATAAAAGTATTAGTGAAAATATATATATATATATAATTGTATATATTATATGTGAGGTGGGACGGGGGGGGGGCAGGGGGAAGGGCACCCCTACCCCGTCCCATCCCCAGGAATGGAGATTAAAACTCCTCCCATCCCCGTTTCTATCCCCAAAAAAATCGAGGAATCCCCGTCCCATACGGGGCGGTCGGGACAGGGCCCTCGGCCATGCCTAATTTAAATCCATTACATACCTTGCAGCACTAGTCGGATTTCACAAGTCAACAGTTAATTAATATGAAAGTCGATCGATCATTAGTATATATAGTTATGAAGTGTCAGGTAATTATGTTTTGTTCAGCATTAAATTAAATTGAATTGAACTTTACTCTGACTATCTAACTGTTAGTTCAGTGATTCATTCATCTCTTCTGAATTTTTCACAGCTCAATCGATCAGTTTATTTATAAAGAGCAAGTTACTAAGTTAGATCTCCCCAATGAACCATAAATAGGGTCAGATTTTCTCAGAGGTGTGTGTCATTTGTTCATGAGGCAAGCAAATTGCATTTCCCATAAATATTTGATCTTGAAAAGGGTGCAAGAATTATATAGCATCTCACATGAAGAATTGATGAGGAGCAATTGATGCTTCAAATAGGATTAAATAAGAGTGTGACAACTCACCCTCGAAGACATGAACATAATTATAAGAGTGACTCATTGTTTCAATATTTTGACGAGATTAGAAATTTTTATGTAGTGTTGATTAACTCGCTTTAGTGTAAGATTGGTTATTTTAAGTGCAGTGAAATATTTTTATCAAGTAGATTAGGAGATTTCAAATTTGAACATTTCATCCCCAAGTGCATAAAGTAAATAACACAGTCATTTAAATGGTTCGGCTAAAATTCATTTTTAACCTACATCCATTTTTAACCTATATCCATGGGACTTTGTCCAGATCGAAGCAATCCACTAAGTGAAAAACACATTACAAGACAATGTTCAAAGTTGATCTAAGATATAGTAAAAAAATCTCTTTTTTCAACTCTACATTTAGCACCACACTCTAAATCCTTAACGCATTGAAACTCTTTGACCTTCTTCACACCAAGAACACACCAGAGAACAGCTTGTGAACCACCAAGCTTCAAGCACCAACGCCAAGCACTAGCATTATCAAAGGAATCACGTTCCAACAGCCATCAAGACAATGAATGATATTGTGAGGTTTTGGCACAAAATAAAATGAACCTATGAACCTTTGAAGAGAAATATACTCTAAGAAATTTCATAGTACACAGAAGAATAAAAGATCAAAAGGTTAGACTCAAACACACAAGAAGATATATTATATAATGTAGGGTTTCTTGCTCAATACATTTATGTCATGTCAGCCCATGTTTTTCCAAATAAGGAAAGTATTCCTTCTTTTCGTTTGGACCATAAAACAAATCGGGAAAATCATCTTTATTCCCTAGGACCACTTAAGAATAATATGACACATGTAAAAGGTCCTAAAATGGTAGCAACAAAAATAAACAAATATCTTTGCTACTTTGTCAGACATGTAACTCGTGCTGGGTTGCAAATATGTGAAGCAAGTGTGCAAGCACAAACTGTTGTGCATACACACTTTATACGAAACAAACCAAGACATAAGTCTGGCAACCAATGTGCATAAAAAACTATTGTGCACACACAAGACATAAGAAAAAAGCCAAATCATAAGATTGGCATCCAGTGTGCACACATAATTGTTGTGTACACACACAAATCATAAGTTTGACAAACATAAAGATTCTACAGGTTTTGTTACAGTATAGCGCTTGATGTATCACAACCGAAAAAACAAGCTACTCTGACTCCCTTCTCAAATACAAACGTTGTTCATCTAAAAAGCTATCCTCTGCCAACACTGAATCACTTCGGTATCAAAGTTACAATTTCCTTCATGAGTCTGCGTCGAAAACTTGAATTTCACATCCTGGATGGATATTCCACGATTTGGTGCACTGCATCAGAGTGTGACTTCCGTTACCAATGCGGGGCTGCATTGGAAAACTTAATTTCAAATTCTATGACAACCATGCACTTCTAGCCTTAACTAGTTGAGTCATGCCTCTGGCGTTATTACTATCAAGAAATTAGAAGAAATTAAAGTGTTTAAAGCAAGTCTACACTCTGGCTATATTAGCAGGGTATAACATCATAGGATTTTGGTTCTATTCTATTGGCTTTCGGGAACAGAGTAATGATTAACAAGGACAAACGGGGGCATTCCTATTTCATAGTTAGAGGTGAAATTCTTAGATTTATGAAAGATGAGCAACTGACAAAACATTTGCCAATGATATTTTTATTAATCAAGAATGAAAATTGAGAGCTCAAAGACGATCAGATCAGATTTTGTCCTAATCTCAACCATAAACAATGTCGACCAGGGATCAGTAGATGTTTTTTTACAACTCTGTTGGCACCTTATGAGAAATCAAAGACGTAAATTTGTAAACTCAAAATGTTAAATTTGTAAATCAAACACGTAAAACTTGTAATATGTTATTTGTATAGTGATATATAATTGTTAAAGCTAATTTTTATGTTTTTATTATGATACAAATTGATATGATGTAATGATAATCAATAGATGTTGAATATTATGAAGAAAAATCAATTAGATGAGGTAGTCAAAAACATTAGTAGTCACTTATATGAGAGTGTTTATGAATGTATACAGTATTTTTTATATATATGATGAAAATGTGTTTCATATCATATTTAGAAATTCAATAAAGATAGGTTAACAAACCTTTCTCACAACTTTCTCTCATAAACGAGACGTAGCAGCTCGCAATTGGGTAGACAAGACCCATTGCAAGCTGATTAATTGCGAGCTGTTACATCACATTTGTGAGAGAAAGTTAGTAAAAAATGTTCGTTATTAAAAATTACTATCATAGTTAAAAGCTCTTAAAATTAAAGAAAAATAATAATTTTCTAATTTTACACTGTTCTTGAGACTATATCCAAAAAGATTAACAATAATGCCATGGACACTAGGACTGTACATTGAATTTTTGCACTTTAATGGACGGGCGTCCAAACTATAAATTAAAAACAAAATTAATGGACGCTCGTTTAAATGTTATGGACGGGCGTCCACCGTTATTGGACTCCAATTAAAATTATGCTCAACTTAATGGAAGTCCACCTTGAGTGGAAGCCCGTCCAAACTTTAAATTTTATTCTCCTTGACCATGATGGTAACAACTACATGACACTCTTGCTATTTTTTGCTGTTCTTCTTAATTAATTTCCCATTCATCTGGAATTCCTCGTCTTTTACCTTCATTCGACTCATCTGTTTCTTGAGGGATCTGCAATCATCTTCCATTGCTGCTTTCTCCCACTCTTTATCTGTGTTTGTTGTCGAGTGTGAAGCATAACGGGGATTATTTTTAGGGGCATGAACCCCTGCAGCAGCTCTAACCTGCTCAAAAAAGAGAACTTGCACCATAACTCGGAGGGGCAGTCGTTCGTTCAGCGGCACATGCATAGATGCATCTATTGTCAATTTTTTGACATCCATCAGCCCACATATCTTCCTTCTTTTAGCCTTTGTCAAGCCTGGGTGCTCCTGATGATATATTAATAAACCAGTACTTCATTATTAGTAATGTTCTTTGTTTGTTACATTCTCGTTCACAAGAGTAAAAGGTCATAAGAAATTAACAAAAATATATATTCTCTTCTATTTAGAATCATGCATGTATGAGTTTTAACAAAAACAATTGACATACACAAAATAAGTGCTCAGGTACAAAAGCTTTACTGTTAAGTACTCGTCAATGGCTTTGTACGAGCGTCCATTAATTTTGTTCAGACATTTTTTCTAATTTAAAGTTTGAACGGGCATCCATTAAATGTGGATGCCTGTCCATAGTAAATGGACTCCCGTCCATATAATATGGACGGGAGTCCATCGTTCCTTTCGCATGGACGGGCGTCCACATATAATGGACTCCCGTCCAATAATAGTGAATGGTCGTCCATGGTTGATGAATGGTCGTTCACTTGCAAAATATTTGTTAATGGGATACATGATCGGTCTGAATCACGTGACACATAATTCGGTGTAAAAATTTGGTGCACAATCCCGATGTCTGTAGCATTATTGAAAGATTAAACAGTTTAACTCATTTCAAACAAACACATTTTTATAAGTTTCTTATACCTCTTAATTTAAAAGATGAAAATTATATTAAATACTACATAAAATAAAATAAGAAATTACATTTATTAATTAAACTCATTTAGTGGAAATTAATTAGATCCACATATGGGTGAGTAAAATCATTATGATTGATTTCAATGGTGAAGACTATTGAGACTGAAAATGGGAGATGAAGAGGCCATATATGTCACCGTCCAACACTTCCATACAATCACAAACACTATGAATGTAATACATCATCCATTAATGAATATTTATCTTTCTCGTCTCGCATCAACCATTAGATTATGATCTAATCCATCCTAATTAGACCGTCAAGTACTATGTAGTGTTAGAATTTGAGGTGGGCCTAACTCCTCACCCAATAAGGCCTTGTTAAATGGGAGGATTACCCCCTTTTATAAACCAGTAGGCTTGAGCGTGCCTAGTCGGTTTGGGACTCCAACACTCCCCCTCACGGTCAAGCCCATATTTTGGGTTATGCCTATTTTTAGAGGTAGTTGTCGGCTCTAACTCCTCACCCGATGGTCAAACACTCAGCTCAACTAAACCTGGGCTTTAATACCATGTTAGAATTTAAGGTGGGTCTGACTCCTCACCCAATAAGACCTTGTTAAATGGGAGGATTACCCCTTCTTATAAACTAGTAGGCTTGAGCGTGCCTAGTCGGTGTGGGACTCCAACACTCTTCCTCACGGTCAAGCCCATATGGTCCACTTGCCTATGAATGGAGGTAGTTTAGCAGCCCACCGCTGGTCAATCACTCAACTCAAATGGGGATGGCTCTGATACCGTGTTAGAATTTGAGTTGGGCCTAACTCCTCACCTAATAAGGCCTTATTGAATGAGAGGATTACCCCCTCTTATAAACTAGTAGGCTTGAGCGTGCCTAGTCGGTGTGGGACTCCAACATGTGGATGCCTGACTTTTTTAATATTCAGGTTTCGATTTCTTACCAGCAAAAAAAATGAGCTCCGATTAAACACAATACAACAATTTTGTGATTGAAAGTGGAGTTAATCAGTTAACTACTATTAACCAAAGTTTAGATTTAGATTTTGGCAATGTTTTTTATACCCAGACCGAGCCTAGACCCAATCAAGGGGCTAGTCCCCAAATCAGTATGACATGATAAAATTTTAAAACTCTAATAACTAAGAATTTCTAATAATTGATAAATTTCATGTTGACATCATCAGTTTGACTTCATGCTGACATTATTGGTTCTCTTACCTGACAGTTGAACAGGCGATTCGATACTGTTCTATCAATTTAAACCCGAGTAAATTCATCTATAGCTAAAATGGGTTTTAACCATTATGGACCGGATTAGGGACTGGTCCTTTGGCGGACCAACCGAACCGGTCAGTCCGATTTGGGATTTAAAACTATAGATTTTAAGTCAACTTTAGATATACAGTGGAACCTCTCTATAGTCATAATATTGGAACCAACTAAATTTATTACTATGAGGAGTTTATGACTTAATAGAGGTGTAGTTACAAGAATTATTGTTTTTATTCAAAAATTATTGTTTTGATTTCTTATTTTATAATTCATATTTTAATAGTATAAATGAATTGAGTGATCAAATTCGACAATTTCACTACACTAATCAAATGGACTTAAATGTCTTCTTCAATCATCCAAATGAGCAACAGTCATATATGCTTTAACTGAAAAAGAAATGATTACTGTAATTAGACAAGAAGATGAAGGAGATAATCCTGCGGATGATAGTACGAAAATAAAAAAGTTTCGTGCCAAGAAGCTCTAAATATGTTTGAGAAGCTAGAAATATTTTGGCTTCAATAGGAAGGTGTCCATGCTGGCGGCTTATTACATACCCACATGATAAAAGATGTGATAACAACTATAAAGCATAAATCATTGTCTCAAACAACTTTAGATAAATATTTTATTTCATCTTAAACCTTCAATGTAGCATAGCATATATTTCTTGCAATATACATATAAATATTACTATGTAGAGGCAAGTTCCTTAAAACAGGACCTAGAAAAATTATAACTTATTACAATATGAAATTTATTCTTATTTATAACTGACCCAAGATGGGACTAAATTTTTTTATGACTACCTAGAGGTTATTCTTATATAGAGGTTCTACTGTATATGGAAAAACATTGTGACAGACAGCATATATGAAGAGTTAATTGTACAATTAATTCTATTCAGAACAACGAGATTCTTTAAATTAAATTCACAACAATAATAGTGGGTGCGTTTGTTTTAGTATTTTGGATACTATTTTTGAAAAAGTAAGAGTTGGGTGATAATAACAAGATAGGATTTAAAAATTACCAAAAACTCCCCCTAGGTTTGTTAATTTACTAAACACCCCTGTAATAAAAACATTCAAATTTACAAAAACACTCCCACTCACCCATTAAATACCGGCAACCAGACACCACTGCCAGAGGATGGCTGGAGTCGTCATATCGTCGCATGACCGACTGGATCTAGCCAGTCGTGCGCCGAGATGGCCTTTTCCAGTCAGATCCACCGTGGATCTAGCCGAAAAAGGCTAGATCTATGACTAGATCTGGCCATTGATGGCTAGATCTGGCCATTGACGGCTAGATCTGACCGCGTTTGGTCATCAACGATGGCCAAAGATATGGCCATCGTTGACAACTAGATATGGCCAAAGATCTAGCCGGAAAAGGCTATATCAGTGCACTACTGACTATATTAACCGACTCAAGAATAGAGTAAGAGAGAGAAAATAACAAAAAAGAAAACAAAGTAAGCTAAAACTTTTCTAGAATTAGAAATGAGAAACTATTATTTTTTTTCATTATACAGAAAACACAACTCTTTACACTTTATAGGAAAGTTTGTTACAATCCTTGTCAACTTTAAATCTCAATCATTCATTAGAATAACAAACAAACACAAAACTTTCTATGTGAACCCTTCGATTCAGTAGGAATTTTTTTCTATTACAACTCACACTTCCTGAGTTGACGTAGAGGAGGCTTACGTGAAACATGTTTTCTGTTATAGCTCATCCTTCTTGAGTTTACGAAGAAGAAGAACCTCACGTGCACTTCCTGAGTTGATGAAGAAGAAGCTCACATGAAAGAAGGCTCACGTGAAACAGTTGCTGAGGTGAAAAATAAGTGAAAACGACACAAAAGAATGTCGTTTCTTACTTGATTCTTTTGAGGTTTGCATGCATGTTAACATCGTCCCTTAAGCCAAAGAAAGAACTCAAGAGAAAAAAAACTTTTCCAGTAAACAAAAAGGAAACCGACGATATTACAAACCTCATGATTGGTGACTTCAAGTCTGCCCAAACTCATCAGCAAGATTTTTGTCCCTCAAAAAAAAAAAAAAAAAAAAAAAAAAAACATTGTTTGTGACAGCTCAACCTTATCAGCAAGATTTCATCCCTCAGATAAAAAAAAAACATTGTTTTCAATCAGTAGTTTCAGTTTCATTTCTTTCACTATTTATTTCATCTTCAGTGCTTCCTGTAATTTTTTATTCGAACTTGGGATTTGATGCTTGTTCTTGAGACACTAATCGTCCTTCAAGTAGAGATTCAAAGGGAGAAGCGAAAATACAGAGTTGATTACGCAGAAACTAAAAACGAGAGCTAGACAATGGTTTGGTGAGAATATCAGCAACTTGAAATGAAGAGGCCACATATTGGACAACCAGGTGCTTGGACTGAACCATCTCCCGAACAAAATGCACATCAATTTCGATGTGTTTTGTGCGAGCATGGAAAACAGGGTTGGAACTAAGGGCACTGGCACTGGTATTATCGCACCAGAGAACTGGAATACCTAGGATAGATATGTGAAGCTCCTGAAATAAGTTCTGAAGCCAAGCGATCTCGGTGGAGGCTTGAGCCAAGGCGTGGTATTTAGCTTTGGTAGATGATAAGGCAACAACCTGTTGTTTTTTGGAGCTCCATTGAACCAGATTTGAGCCAAGAAAAATGCAATAGCCACTTGTGGACTTGCGATCAGAGAGGCTACTGGCCCATTCAGAATCTACATAACCTTCAAGCTGTAGAGTAGAACCTTCGCGAAAGGTGAGGCCATGATGTAGAGTGCCTTGTATATAACGTAGTACATGCTTGTATGCTTGCCAATGGTTGATGGTGGGAGCCTTAAGAAACTGGCTCAGTTTATTTAAAACAAATGAGAGATCAAGACGAGTCATAGTGAGATATTGTAGTGCACCGATGAGGCTCCGATAGGTGGTGGGTTGTTCAAAAGATGGACTGTCATCAAACCATAATTTGGATCCAAGAACCATAGGCGTTGAACAAGGATTACAGTGCATACCAAACTTAAGAAGAATCTCCGAAGCATACTTGCATTGGTTTAGCTGTAATCCATGAGCAATTTGATTTACGGAAATTCCTAAGAAGTAATGAACAGACCCAAGAATTTTAAGACCAAAAGTGGCATTCAAATCAACAACAACTTGTTGAATGAAAGATTTATCATTTCCAGTGAGTAAGATATCGTCAACATACACTAGAATGTAGACAATAATTAAGTCTTAAAAGTAGCAGAAGAGGTTGGAGTAAGAGGAGGAGTTCTTGAAATGTTTCTGTAACAAGGCAAATTTGAGTCTGTCAAACCAAGTTCGTGGTGCCTGCTTTAAAATGTAGAGGGCCTTGTGAAGCTTGCATACATGATGAGGTTTGGATGTGTCAAGAAAACCTTCCGGTTGAGGCATGAAGACAGACTCAGAGAGCTCACCATTTAAAAACGCGTTATTCACGTCGACTTGCTATATATCCCAGCAGTGGTGTACTGCCAAAGAAAGAATTACTCGGATTGTAGAAGCCTTGATCACGGGAGAGAAAGTTTCAAAATAATCGAGACCAAGTGTTTGATGAAACCCCTTGGCGACGAGTCTGGCCTTGTATCATTGAAGGCTACCATCGGCATTTAATTTAACCTTAAAAACCCACTTGTTACCCACTAAAGTCATATCATTTGTGTAGGGAACTAAGGACCAGGTTTGATTACGTTGAAAGGCCTCATATTCCTCTGTCATGGCTTTCAACCATAAGGGATTATTTAATGCTAATAGATGCAAGTTCTGTGTGCAGAGAAGGGGTGACAGAATTGAGGAGAGTAGTATTTTGAGTAGCTATCTTGCTTCTGGTGAGCATGGAGTGACAATTTTGTGTTAAAGAAGAAGGTGGCAGTGCACGGGAGGAAAGAGCATGAGTTTGGTAGGACTGAAGATCAACTTCCAGCCTAATGGAGGGATGTACTGATGACTGAGTGGGAGAACCAATAGAATTGCTACAAGAGGTGGAGCTCTTTTGAGGATCTTGTTGTGAGAAAGCCCCAGAAGGAATGTCTTGATAGCGACATGTATAAAGGGATCAACAGATGAGGATAAGTTGATAGGAAGTCGCCAAGGTTGTGTCAAAAAAAGTTCACTAGTTGTTTCAGATCCTGAATTAGAAGCATCAAGAAAATTAGTAGAAAAAGGAAAAACTGCCTCGTTGAATTTAACACTCTGTACAGTATACACCTTGTTGCTGGAATTGAGACATAGATACCCCTTAGAATTATAGCCTAGAAAAATACACTGTTTAGTGTGAAATGCAAATTTGTGCTTTTGATACGGTCTAATAAAAGGAAAACACTAGCAGCCGAAAGTTCGAAGGTCGTTATAAGCTGGTGTATTTTGAAATAAAAGATAATAGGGAACCTGATTTGATATCACAGAGGAAGGTAGGCAATTAATCAAGTATACTATTGTGTGAAATGCAAACCACCAGAAGTGAAGAGGAAGAGAAGCTTGTGCCAGCAAAGTCAGCCTCGTTTATGTTACATGGCGATGTTTACGTTCAATCTTGCCATTTTGTTGATGTGTGTGCGGACAAGGGTGACGAAAATGGATACCCTGTTGAACAAAAAACTGAGCCAAAGGTCTGAACTCGCCTCCCCAATCAGATTGAAACACCTTTATTTTACTATTAAATTGTTGCGACACAAACTGATTAAATTGCTGAACAACAGTGGTAACTTCAGATTTTAGTTTAAGAGGATATATTCATGAGTATCTAGTGTAGTCATCAACAAACAACAGATAATACCGGAAACCTATAGCAAAAGCTATAGGCGTAGGTCCCCAAACATCAGCAAAAACCAACTCAAAAGGATTTGATGATCGAGTAACAAAAGGTGGAAAAGAATTTTGATGAAGTTTGCCATATTGACAGGCTTCACAAAACTCTGTTTTATTTACTATATTATCCTTTACATTCAATACTGGAACAAGACATTTTAGAGTAGAAAATGAGGATGACCAAGCCTCCTATGCCAGAGATCACCGTGACTTGTATGTGATAAAGACTGACTTTTATTTTCGACTATACCAGATTTATTACAGGAAACTAATTCACTTGCTGAACAACTAGGGGTAGTCATCGATTTGTGAGAGGATGCTGAAAAGGTGGTTGATGCTTGTGACAGATAGGATTGAGATGAATTAGATGACCTGGACACATCTCGCTGACTTACACCATTTCCAGTGGGAACATCAAGTTGGTATAAGCCATTATGCTCAAAGCCCTTAAGAATAACCACCTGTGAAGCCTTGTCCTTAATAACACAAGTATCGGCAGAAAATTCAACCAAAACATTGTTGTCCCTTGTTATTTTGGATATACTAACCAGATTTTTTGTCACATGTGGAACACAAAGAATATTTTTTAGATGTAAAGATTTGTCAACACAAAAAGAAAGGAGAGTAGTCAAACCTATATGAGAAATATTCAAACATTGGCCACTGCCAACTTGTAGGGATTCTGATCCAGTGTACTGATTTTTGAGAGAGCGATTTTGGAGATCAGGAGTTATGTGATGAGTTGCTCCGAAGTCAATAAAGCAGTTAAGATCTGTTACTGTGAGAGGTGTTGCTATTGGATTGGACTGTTTTGCTCCAGATAATTATGTCAGTTGACTTTCCCCTGAACTACCAGAGTGATGTTGCGGCATGTTTTTCTGAGATGGTGATTGAGTGTTTGGTATAACATTCTGAGGAGTCATTTAAGGGTACATAGTTGTAGGTGAATTGGTGAAAGGTTGGTTGGCGTAGTAATTGAAGTATCAAGGTTGAGTATTAGCAAAATAGGCTTGAGCAAGACCTAAATTTTGAGTAGGTTGTGATGATGAATTATACTCATAACCAAAGGAAGGCCTGTGATTTTGATTACCTTGAAAAGAAGTATCAAAGCGATGGTAGCATTGGAGTGCCATATGGCCACTTTTCCCACACAATTGGCAAAACAATCGTGGTTTGTAAAAATTCCTTTCTCTTCCTCTACTTCGACCGAAATTTGGAGTATAAGTTTGAAAATTTGGGGCAAGCTGATAGGAGTTCCTCGGCTCACTCCGGTTCTGATTCTGTAAGGAAGACTGTGTAAACTGATTTTGTTGTTGCTCTGAGGTATTTGCAACTGACATGACTGGTTGAGGTTGTGAGTTAATAATTTGTTTATTTGCAATGAAGGCGGCAGCTCGCCAGCTTCAAGAAATTCTATATAGGCTGAGTGTTGTTTCTCCAACCTCATTTCATGCTTATGCAACAGGAATTGTGCTTCTTGCAGTGATACTTCATCACTTCTAGCAGTTAAAGTTGCTACCATGGCATCATACTCTGGTCCAAGTCCATCAAGCAAATATAACAGTAGTTCTTCATCAGTCACCGTCACACCACTTGTGGTTAAAGATCCACCAATCTCTTTCATTTTTAACACATATTCGTTGATACTGGAATTTTCTTTTCTTGTGGTTTGTAACTGATTTCTTAAATGCAGAATCCTAGCCTTAAAATCTATTAGAAAATGCATCTCTAGAGCGTGCTAGATTTCACATGTGGTTTCACAGTTAGCTACATGCCTAAACATTGTTTCATAGATGGAGGACATCAACCAACTGAACACAAATTGATCAATTTTTTTCCATAAGATATATTATGGATTTACCATCTTCGTTTGTTCATCAGTTTCAGAAAGGGTGAAAGGAGGAGGACAGAGTTTTTCACTAGACACAAAACCTTCTAGTTCGAATGCTTTCAAGGCTAGAAGGACTTGTGATTTCCAATAGCCATCATTTTTCTCGCCTAGTTTCACCGTGACAGTAGGTAAAGCATTGTTGAGTGCAGAGGATGAAAGTGAGTTCATTGTTTTTCCTTCTGTGTTGAAAGCTGAAAATTGAGGAGTTTTTGGATCCGCCATTGATGTCTGTCAAAAATGCTCTGATACCATATTAACCGACTCAAGAGTAGAGTAAGAGAGAGAAAATAACAAACAAGAAAACAGAGTAAGCTGAAACTTTTCTGGAATTAGAAATGAGAAACTTTTTTTTTTTTTTTTTTTCATTATACAGAAAACACAACTCTTTACACTTTATAAGAAAGTTTGTTACAATCCTTGTCAACTTTAAATCTCAATCGTTCATTAGAATAACAAACAAACACAAAACTTTCTATGTGAACCCTTCGATTTAACAGGAATTTTTTTCCTGTTACAACTCACACTTCCTGAGTTGACGAAGAGAGGCTCACGTGAAACTATTACAACTCACACTTCCTGAGTTGACAAAGAGGAGGCTTACGTGAAACATGTTTTCTATTACAGCTCATCCTTCCTGAGTTTACGAAGAAGAAAAACCTCACGTGCACTTCCTGAGTTGATGAAGAAGAAGCTCACATGAAAGAAGGCTCACATGAAACAGTTGCTGAGATGAAAAATAAGTGAAAACGACACAGAAGAATGTCATTTCTTGCTTGATTCTTTTGAGGCTTGCATGCATGTTAACAGACCAGATCCAACTGGTAGTGTGTCATTATACTAGATTCCAGCCATCTTTTGGCAATGGTGGCCGAAATCTAGCAAATATGGGTAGGTGGAGGTGTTTTTGTCCATTTCTAAATTTTTTTTTTTTTTTTTTTTTTTTTTTAGTTAAATTAACAAACCTAGGGTTTACAAGTAGTTGAATAAAATAGAATAGAATTTTCATAATAGAGAAACAAATGTATATTTTCATAATTATAGGAATAGGATAGTGTAAAAATATTAAACCAAATGGAGTCAGCGATATCATGATATGTAGAATGTTTTTAAGATTCTTCCACTAAATTAATTTCATAACAAGATTAATGGCCTACTAAATAATTCAGTCTAAGGTAAAATACTATCATTTAGAATAATTTTATACTTACAATCAAGTCATACAATCAAACAAAAATTTTAAAAAATTAATGTAAAATGACTACTCTATCTTATGTCACCATTACTCAAGGCCTTATGACTCGAGGCCAGATCAAGCCTCGCGACATCGTTAGAGGCTACATGACTTCTCCAAGATGATATACATTAGCATATTCTTGGAAACCAATTCATCTCCTCTTCAATTCTCACACCTACTATGTCGACAAGCTCTAGTTTTCAGTCTTCACATTAACCATGGAGTAACGTACTCCATGTTGCAGGGACATTAATTTATATATGTGGAAACTTGTAATACCTAGGGCTGTCAGTCGAGCCGAGCCGCTTGCAAGTCTGCTCGGCTCGACTCGTTAAATACTTGACTCAATCGAGCCGAGCCGGCTCGAATTCGACTCGAGTAAGTTACCAAGCCGAGTTCGAGTCTACCCCGACTCGACTCGATTTGACTCGCGAGCCAATAGAGGCTCGTTTAGGATTTTTCTGTGCATAAATACAAGTTTTTGGTTTTTTTTATAATTTGACATGTAAAAGATTAAAAGGTTTAAAAAATCACAAATAAACCCTTAACTAAATAACCACAATTAACCCAAAATCAAATCATGTAAATTCATTCTCATTTCTCCCCAAATCAAGAACCCTAAAACGAGAAACCCAAAAAATAATTTCCTGATTATCACACCAAGCCACCCACAAACACGAGAACTACCCAATCACCGATAACCACCGCTTCTTGTTGCAATGTTCATCACCGACGACATTGATTTTTGCGAAGAATTTGTTAGGAGTTGTGTATCTTGACGGCAACAAGTTCGTTCCTTCATTTGTAGTTGGGTTTCTTTTTTGGATTATTGTAGTTTTGTTTGGTTATTTGTAGTTGGGTTAGTGCAGAGATGTTTAGAAAATTGTTTTGATTTGGTTTAGGGAATGGACAACGACTGTAAAATTGTTTTTGGTGTGATCTGTAGCTGAATAATGAATGATGGTTATAGTTGTAGATCTTGTTCAGCTGTTGCCTTTGGCTTTCCCTTTTCATCATTTGGAGACCCCTTCAACTCTTTCTGCCTGCTTTTACATGTTTGTTTTTTTTATCTCAATACTTTACCCTTGCCTGCTTTTTAGTACCAGAAGTATAAGTTCTTTTGGCAAGTATCTCTGAATGGAAAAGGATCAGTTCAATGTCTCACTTTTTTGTTTTACTGGGTTTTGTGCATGGTGGTATGTTACTATGGTCGTATCTGTAAATACTTATGTAACAAATAGTTTCCTTTTCAATAGTGGTTTGCATGTTGTAGTTCCAGTGTCTAGGTGCAGGAAGATTCAGTAGAGAACCTCTTCAATAGCAGTACAACTTTGTTGCTTGTTTTTGTACATACAGTGGCTTCTTCAGTAAATTATGGTCTGCCTTTGTTTTCCAACATGTTGTGGTTTTTACCTTGTTGATGACACACACTTGTAAGAGTTCACGCATTTCACATTTGTGCGAGTAAAACTAGAGGAGATTCTTGACATGTGGGTTATGCACATAGAGAAACATTTCTTTTAGTCTTATGTTTATTTTCGAGGTGGACTCTTACCTTCCTGCAAATAAGTGAAAATTAGATTGGAAGAGATTTAGGTAGCCATCTTTCTGTGAGAAATAATTACTCTTAAAATTTTCTCTAGTAAGAAATTATTTCTTCTCTTTCCTACAGCAACAAAGTTGTGGCAAAATCTCTTTAAAGCTACTTTTAATTTAATCATAACATGTGAGACATATTGGTTGGATTATTAATTAACTAAATTGAAGCATGCTGATGGCTGAGAACCGCAATAAATAACAGGTTCATCCACTGTGAATTATAAATGTGCACATTTATGTTTTCTGAATAAATATTATATGACATATGTTTTGTTGTTTCTTGTTGAATGTAACACCGTTTTTGTGGTTCAATAATGCATTTGAGTTTATTCTTGTTGGAAATTTATGGTTTTTTGCATGAGCCTTGTGCATTTATCATCCTGCATTCCTGCTGTGTCTACGGTTAGCTGCCCCTGTTTGTGTTGGCTAGGCTGATTTGTTGTTGCCCCTGTTTTTGCTGTTGATTTTTTCTAATTTGTTGCTGCTCCTGTTTTTGCTGCCATTTAGTTGCTTGTGCTAATGCTTTTTATTCAGTCACCCTTGCTTGTTTTTGTGGTTAATAAATTGTGTTAGGCAGGACCATTTACAAGTTTTATTTGTTTTTTACAGGTATGGCATCCAGCAGCACACAACCAAATGTTACTTGCTCGCCGAATGAGGATGCAAATGTTAATCTCTTTCAAAGGAGAAAGAGAACCAAGACATCTACAAAATGGGTTGAATACAAAGAAGTGGTCCTTCCTAACGGTGAGAAGAAAGGAGAGTGTATCCATTGTAAATACAAGCTTCAAATTCATGCATCCGGAAGCACTACACATTTTGGAAGACATTTACAAAGGTGTGTGAATCGAGCCACTTCACGTAGACAACAACATATTAATTTTTCCCCTGCTGATTCTAGTGGGGGAACATCTGTCCTTCCTCCTCTTACCGGTAAGTTCGACATGATGGTGATGAGGGAATTGATTGCACAATGGGTGCTTATGCATGAGCACCCATTTACCATTGTGGAAGAGGAGGGTTCGAACAATATGTTGAAATATGGGATTCCATGATGGTCAAGGGTTTCACGCAATACATGTAAAAATGATTGTGCAAAGGTGTATGAAATGGAGAAACAGAAGTTGAAGACATTGCTAAAAGGTGTAAGGAGGATTAGTTTGACCACAGATTTATGGAATTCTGACAACCAAAAGTTAGAGTATATTGTTTTGACAGGGCATTGGATAGATGATAATTGGAAGTTGAACAAACGGGTTCTTAACTTTGTTCATTTACCTATTCCAAAAGGTGGTGTGCAGATTGCTGATGCAATTTACAAATGTTTGGCAGAATGGGAGATTGAAGACAAGGTCCAAACGATATCAGTGGACAATGCTACTAGTAATGATGTGGCAATTAGGGTGTTGAAGCAAAATTTTACAATAACAAGGCAGTTGAGTTGTGGGGGTAAAATGTTTCATGTCAGATGTTGTGCACACATCTTAAACTTGATGGTGCAAGATGGTCTTTCACAGATTAGGAGAATCATCAACAAGATCCGTGACAATGTGGTATACATTAATGGTTCAGAGGGTAGGCTGAAGGTTTTTGCAGAGATTGTGCAACAATTGCGTTTGCCATGTCGAAAACTTATCATTGATTGTAAAACAAGGTGGAATTCAACTTATGACATGTTGGAAATTGCAATTAAGTTTAAAGAAGTGTTTCCAAGATACAAAGAAAGGGATGAGGGTTACGAACATTGTCCAAATAAAGAAGATTGGGTGAAAGTAGAGAAAGTCTATGAGATTCTAAGGGTTTTTAATACAATGACCAATATCATCTCAGGGAGTAATTATCCAACATCAAATGTATTTCTAAGGCAAGTATGTAGGATCAAAATGTTGTTGAATAAAAAAAAGTGAAAGTGAAGATGAATTTATTAGACAGATGGTGAGAAAAATGAAAGAGAAGTGTGATTAGTACTGGGGGCAATGTAATTTGTTGATGGCTGTTGCAGCTATATTGGACCCTAGGTACAAAATGAGGGTGATTGAGTTTTCTTTCCCTAAGATGTATTCTGATGTTGAGGCACGGGCAAATGCTACAACTGTTCGGGATACTTTGTATGAGGTATATGGGGAATATGCTAATGATTGTCAGTCATCTAGTGTAGTCCTCAGAGGTAAAATTGAAAGGGTTGGACTTGAAGTCATTCCCGAGGGGTCCATGGGAGGAGCTGATGATTGGGAATTTGATGATTTTCTGGATGAGGTTGAAACTATTGAGCAAATAAGTCTTAGTTGGATATTTACCTGAGCGAGGCATGTTATAAGTGTCAGGGTGATTCGAAAAATTTTGATGCTTTGGATTGGTGGAAGGCGAATGCTTTGAAGTACCCTATCTTGTCTAGGATGGCTCGTGATATACTAGCTATTCCCATCACTACAGTGGCTTCAAAGGCTACTTTCTGCGCCGGTAGTAGAGTTATTGACACATATCGATCTTCGTTGTCTCCCGAAACAGTGGAAATGTTGTTATGTGGAGCGATTGGTGTCGCATTTTAAATGGAGTGAAAAAAGGAATCACGGTGCATTTTTAATAATATATTTATTATTTTATTCTACAATTACTCTTATTTCATTCGAACATTGATATTAACTTCTTCTTTTTTTGTTTTAAATTTCAGATACAGAAGGAACCAGTGGAGATTCAACTTCCGGAAGTTTGAGTTCTATATTATTTTGATGATAATTTTGATGGACATTTGTGGTTTTTTTTTTTTTTTTTTTTTTTTTTTTTTNAATTAAATTAAATCCGAACACAACTCAATTACAATCGATGCGAAGTAATGAAAAGCAATATTCATCATTTAATTATTCCAAACCAACGTTTATCATTCAGCAAGTTCTATGAAAACATTAAATCATAATGGACAACAATATTCATCACAAGTTATGCTTAAATCATATTAAAGTATCGAAATCAATCATGAAACGAAAACAAATATAATCCGAAGCACAATACTACCAAATGTCCTATAATTGGGCTCATCCAACTAGTCAAGAGCTGATGAGGAGAGTCGTGGAGTCAATCCCGATCTCGCCTGTGCCGTAACAGACAACCGGGAGCTTAGCCACTCATGGTGGTGATGACGGAGGCCGAAACGGTGGAAACGAAGTTGACCATGGCGGAGAGGAGGTAACCGACAGTGATATGATGTGAAGAAGGGGTGAAAACAACCAACGGACAGCCCGAAATACTAATAGCCGCACTTCGCCGGAAAACGTTAATTTTCCGGCGGGTCTTCCGGAAAACGGTGGCGGAAATGGGATTCGAAGGTACCGATGGAAAGCTCTGGTGATGGGGAGTTCAGATCAGGTTCTGGGGAGGTGAGAAGTTGCCAGAAATGAGCAGGATCTGGCCTGGAAGATGAAGAGGCGCGGCGGCAAAATCGCAGATTCCGACGGTTTTCGCGGTGGCTGAAGCTAGGGAAGTGTAGATCCAGCCGTGGGGAAGGGAGATCGACCCTTGGGGAGCTGAGACGTCACCGAAAAAGGGCGAAAACTGGCCGGGAAGATGAGCAGTCGCGGTGGTGGAAGATGAAACGCCGCGGCTGCTTTCGTGATTTGCGGTGGTGGTCTGGGACGATGGGATGACGACGATCTGTGCACGAGGAAGCCGAAGAGTCACCGGAGGTCGCCGGAAATGGAAGACGAAGGGTCGCCGGAAAAGATGATGAACAGCCCCTGGAAAACGCGAACTGCATTTTTCTTTTATAGAATAAATTGTAAAATATCAGTTTGGTCCCTACACAATTGAAAAGTAACNAATCCCCTTAGAACTTTCCAGCTCTGATACCACTGTTATAACCAAAGCCTGATAAGCAAATTCGCAACACAAATAACCACACACAAGATTAAAGATCAAAGAATCACACACACAACACAAGGCACGATTTTACCGTGGTTCGTCTATCCAATCTTGGATAGACTACGTCCACGTTGAACTCCGAAATACGGACGCTCACAGCACTAAGAAGACATTCAATGATTACAAGAAGGACAAGAATACAAATCTGCCAAAACAGACTAACACCCAACCAAGGCCTAATCACTCAAGAATCTCTCAATAATCTGTAAGAAATCAGAGGACAAATACCAGCCTCTAGAAGGAAACGCAACCCTCTCTCACAATCAACCCAGATTACACCCAGAAAGATTAAGCAAAAACCAACCCTAGTTTTTCCCTCTTTTGCAAACCCTAATAGCCGATAAAGAAACAAAAATGCATTTTTTTTTTATCACTGTTGCTCTTCTTTATATATGTCTGCGTTCTAATCCTCAGCCCTTGGATCTGTCTTGATCTGACGGCTAAGTTTCGGTAATGGCCTTAAATGAAACGACCCCGTTTTGGCTTCCAATGGACTTAAGTGAAACTGCCCCGTTTTTGGCTTCACATTATTTTCAGTCCTCAATGTTATTTTCTTTCAAGTTAGTAAATTATAGTAATCCCAACTGAACTAGCCAGTAATTATGAATCCTAATTAATAATTGTGAGGCTATTAATGATAACTTTTGTGTGGGGCAGTTTCAGAGGGGGCAATAAAGCAAATGCTGATGCTGGAGCTGGAGAGAAAGTGAAAGAAGCAGCTAAGAAGAGTACAAGTAAAAGCAAAATGGCAGTGGAAGAATCTGCAAAATCTGCTGCAGAAGCAGTGCACAAGACTGCTGAGAAGGTGAAAGTGAAGCTTCATGATGAGATGTAATTTATATGGGCCACTCCTGATGGCCTGTTTTGAATAAACCACTGGTATTTTTGGCTAAATGGTTGAAGTTTAGGTCAATCAATTAATCAAAACCTTAAACTGTTTATTCAAAAAAAAAAATTTATATTATTCTATTTTGGCTAACTAAATTTTCAAGAATTTTTGGCTAACAATCAATTTCTTCTTTTATGCTAATTAAGAATTCACTAATTAATTAAACTTTGAATTATTAACATATAATCATGTGATTAGTTGATCATCTTATTTTATTGGAGCTGTTTCTACATTTTTTTTATATTATACTTTTGTCATTTCTCTACTGTAAAAATCCACTGATAAAAGCAAAACTTTTGTTTCTGTCTTTACTTCTGTTCTTTTCCATTAACACCATATTCATTTACCTTAATCGTTGGAAATATCAGAAATGATAAAATGATTAACTAACTTTCAACTGCATAAACTTTTCTTCAATCTTTACAGTATGACAAAACTAGTTTGCAGATTTCTTAATTTTGTGTCTTAAATTCATCATCTCTCAAGTAGAGCATTAGGTGTAACTAAATTTTCAAGAATTTTTGGCTAACAATCAATTTCTTGCAATCTTCAAAAACAAAATAGAATAATATAAAACATATCTACTTGATAATAAAGTTAATTACCAGAATCAACTCATTAATATAAATTAGAGTTAAGTACATTGTCACCTTGAGGTTTGGTACAAAAAGTTTTCCCTCTTCAATTCTTCGAAACTAACACCAACACCCTCAAATAGTTGTTTTGTCAATTAAACATAACAGTGCAAAAGGTTTAAAAAAAAAAAAAAAAAATTGAATAAACAGTTTAAGGTTTTGATTAATTGATTGACCTAAACTTCAACCATTTAGCCAAAAATACCAGTGGTTTATTCAAAACAGGCCATCAGGAGTGGCCCATATAAATTACATCTCATCATGAAGCTTCACTTTCACCTTCTCAGCAGTCTTGTGCACTGCTTCTGCAGCAGATTTTGCAGATCTTCCATTGCCATTTTGCTTTTACTTGTACTCTTCTTAGCTGCTTCTTTCACTTTCTCTCCAGCTCCAGCATCAGCATTTGCTTTATTGCCCCCTCTGAAACTGCCCCACACAAAAGTTATCATTAATAGCCTCACAATTATTAATTAGGATTCATAATTACTGGCTAGTTCAGTTGGTTGAATTCTTGAAATAGAACTGGGATAGGCATTGGAGTTGAAGCAGGAGCTGGCCATGGACTCCCTTGCTCTTTTCTTGCTACACAGACCCAGAGAGAAATTGAAAATTTTAAATTGTTGATTTTTTGTCTTCCAGTGAATTTATCAGTCCTTTTTCACTTAAAGTTAACAGGCGAATTTTGATGATGGGTGGGAAATTTATATTTTATATAATGAAAAAGTCAATTATTTGAGTGTAAAAAATAGATAATTGAACTTAAAACTAACTTAAATAACTCTAGACTATGATTGTAAAAACAAAAAAATATATAAGAAATTATGAAAAATTGAATATCACTAGTCAAGAATTTGGTACTCGAACATTTCGTTCGGCGAGTATGATAATTTTGGTATTTTACTGCTTCCATAATAATGTTACAAAGTTAAGTAGAATCTTAAAATGGGTGCAGAGGTTAAGTATTGTACATAATGACAGTCAACAGTGACTATGGGAGTGTTGAGATAGTGATTGAATAATTAAGATGTTAATGACAACGAATTTCTTTTGAGATATAAATTCACATAAGAGATAAGAACCCAAAACAAAAAGCTTATGCGCCCAATAATTTAGAGGATTAATGACAATTATGACATATAACACTTCCCTTGAAGATATAAATTCAGATTGGAGAGATCCCCAAAGCTTAACATTAATAATTGCAGAGGGGTTATAGTCAAAATAGGTTTCCTCCTTTTGATTTACAAGTCACCAAAAGAGGGAGTTAAAGTCCTCAATGTTATTTTCTTTCAAGTTAGTAAATTATAGTAATCCCACTAGCTTAATGGCAATAGGTCCAGTTTAACACGTGATAATGATAATTTATACAAATCAACATTGTTTAAACTAAGAAAATCATAAATAGTGCAGTCATTAAGCTAGTGGGATTAGTACTATAATTCATTATGAAACAAAGAGAAAACGAAACAGAGATGAAACAAAGGAAAGAAAGGAAACGCGAAACAGCAGAGAGAAATTTCCTCTGATATGTGGTTTATTCAATGATGCCAATGATACAGATATATACAAAAAAATATCCTAACAAACTTATCCCATACAATGACAATACTATTCTTTACAGAGACAACAAAAAAACAAATAAAACAGAGAAATATAATTCAGTTAACCATGCCAGCCTTTTCTTCGTTGACTCCTCTAATACATTAAGCTACTGAGATTACTTGGTGGAGGGCATGGAGCTGGTGGTGGAGGTAGAGCTGGGATAGGCATTGGACTTGAAGCAGGAGCTGGCCATGGACTCCCTTGCTCTTTTCTTGCTACACAGACCCAGAGAGAAATCGAAAATTTTAAATTGTTGATTTTTCGTCTTCCAGTGAATTTATCAGTCCTTTTTCACTTAAAGTTAACAGGCGAATTTTGATGATGGGTGGGAAATTTATATTTTATACAATGAAAAAGTCAATTATTTGAGTGTAAAAAATAGATAATTGAACTTAAAACTAACTTAAATAGCTCTAGACTATGATTGTAAAAATAAAAAAATATAAGAAATTATGAAAAATTGAATATCACTAGTCAAGAATTTGGTACTTGAACATTTCGTTCCGCGACTATGATAATTTTGGTATTTTACTGCTTCCATAATAATGTCACAAAGTTAAGTAGAATCCTAAAATTTTGCTATATTATATAATTATATAAGGAAGTAAAATTGTGCTCAATTTCATATATGGAAATTCTGCCAAGATCTCTTCGCTGAAAAATCCACGCTCACAATAGGCAAAAGCCTGACGGGACAATACCATATATAGGAGGTAAACAATAAAATTTAATCACACATTAATAAACAATAATATTTTTTTTTTTTTTTTTTTTTTATACCTCTTTGTTTTAACATTAACACCCCTTTTTTTATTTATTATTTAAAATCACCAATAGCCTAAGTCAGAGTACATGTATCACCGCTTTTATTTTAATTTATTTTGCTTTTCTGAAATATCAAATATTTTTTAATTTGTTTCTTTTGTAACCAATCAAATACATAAAATAAATACAAAATTATTTTGTACAGGAAAAATTATTAACAAAACTTAATAAATTAAAAAGTCAATTTTCATGGATGATAATATTTAAAATTTGTTGTCTCCGCTAAGACAAAATCCTTGCTCCGTCGCTGCCTATTCCTCAAACGTTTATAGCATAGTCACCTATCCAGCAGACTTCTTAGTTTACCCTTATATATTTTAATAATATTGTAAATAGAAATCCATACTTTTTTGTCACTTTAAATTTTTAGGATAGATTTACGAATATATTAAAGATAGTTGATGGATAGGTTAGAAAATGATTCATTGTCGATGGGTAAATTTGGTGACGCGAAAATGTGATGAAAATAGATGGCTATTTTGAACCTGGAATATGGCCAATTAGTTTGTCATGAAAATCTAAATATACTTGTAATTTTTTGTTTTAAAAGATTATGAGAAAATTCCCTAATTTTATTCTCTTATATCATCGTATGTCCATGTATCAAACTAATAAGATTAATGACACATCAAAAAGTTAGAACACATAATTTTATTCATAATAAAGGATAAAGGTTAGTGTTAGGATCTCACATCGAGATCTCACACCTACCAAGTGTGGTACTTAAACCTAAAGGCTCTTCCACCTATCAGGCTGGTCTTTTGGGTTCGGCTCTCCCTTGGGCTTGAGTTTTAACATTTGTGCTATTGTTGAGAGTTGGGTTACGGAAAGAGCTATCTATAGGCTAGATTAAGGTGCAATATGTATCAAATGACTGACAGGTGTGTGAAGCCGTCCAAAAGGGGAAAGGGCTATCGTTGAGTCAGTGTCGATAGAGTGAAAGCCACTATAGACGTCGGCTCTTGAAGGGGGTGCACTATTAGGATACCACATCGGGATCTCACACCCACCAAGTGTGGTACTTAAAGCTAGGGGCTCTCCCACCTCAATGTTAGAACTTAAACCCAAAGAAGAGCCTAACCCAAAAGACTGGCCTGATAGGTGGAAGAGCCTTAGGTTTAAGTACCACACTTGGTGGGTGTGAGATCCCGATGTGGGATCCTAACAGTTAGGCTGTTGTAACACAACACTTTGACTCAAATTTGTGATACAAATTCATAGCCATTAATTCAATGCAATCCAATAGATTTAGAAGAGAAGTTAGAGTTAATTAACTTTTAATGTCAACTAAGTAATTTTTAAGTCATTGAATTACCATGAGTCAATGGTCATGACTTTATGTCAGAAATGTGTATTAAAAATTTGCGTTACAATGGCGTGACCAAATGAGGATAATATTACAAAATATTAAAAACTCGAGTTATAAACTATTGAGATTCTTACAAAATACGTGATCATTAATGCATACTGCATGCATATCTTTATATATATATAGTTCCACTTAGTTATCTCGGTTCCATCATTGAAATTGTTACCTCATTTATTGAGAAACTTTTTGACTCATTTTCGGGAACTTGTGGCTGATCTTCAGAATTAACCCTGATAAAAAATGATGGATGTATTGGTGGTGGCAAGAGCCTAGTTTCATTTGCGAGCATGGAAACCACTTGCACATTGTGGGTCTATCTGTTGCTTGGTCTTGCACACACAAGAGACCCACATGAATGCATCTCAGTAATTCACCATTTGAGTTTGTTCCAGACACAATATCTGAGTCTCTTAGCTGCATAGCTTTGCCTTCATTCCACAACTCCCATGCCCAGAAATTGTGAGATTTAACACCATTAATGTGACTTGTTTATAGAGAACTTAAATATGGAAAAAATTTCAATAGGTCAAAACTTATATATCCTATAACTATAATGTTGAGTGGGCACTATGAATGATAAGTGCAATTGTTATTCTTGCTACTTACAATTTCTAGTACCAACATTCCAAAGCTAAACACATCGGTTTTTTCTGAGACGATGCCATTATTGACATACTCTGGACATATATAACCGCTGAAAAATTAATGATTAATTAAACAACTAATGATTAATACTTGAAAGAGTAAAAATATCTTTGTACACAAGTGTGTTCCGCTCGCGCTAACGTTATATATTCTTCTTGGTTGGCTGAATTGCAACAAGATGCATGTACAAAAGACTTAATGCATGCAAATGAGATAAATTAAAACTAAAAGCCAATATGTAAGATATACTTACTATGTCTGACAATTCTGCGTCTCACCCCCAAAAGTCTTGCCATTCCAAAATAAAAAATTCTTGGATCCATTTGATTGTCGAGTAAAATGTTATTAGCTTTTAAGTCCTTATGAATTACTTTAATTCTTGAGTATTAAAGAAGTCCTTGAACGATTCCTTCAGTTTTACAGAAAAACATTTTCTTTGAATTTATAGCTTCTTTCCACCCAAATCTGTCACAAAATATAAAGGCAAATTATAGTTGATATTAGTAGAAGGATTGTTGCGAAGTCCTGAAATATTGTTGAAGAGACTTACCAAATATAAAGAAATCCAAACTTTTGTTAGACGTGTAATCATACACTAAAATCTTTCTTCTTTATGAAACAACATCCTAAAAGCCCCACAAGATTAGTGTGCTGGAGTTTCGCAACGAGTTTAACTTCATTTTTGAACTCCTTTCTTCCTTGTCGTGATCTTCTTGAGGGTCTTTTTATTGCTTTTTCTTGCCCATCCACTAGCTTTCCCTGAAATTAATTAATAATAGCTAACTCCCTTAGAATTATTATATTGTTACTTCACTTAATGTAATTAAATATAAGTCTAATTTTTTTACCTAATAAACAGGGCCAAAACCACCCTCTCCGAGCATATTTTCTGTTGAGAAATTGCTTGCAGCAGTTTCAGTGGTTGGAAAATCAAATATCTTCCTCCCACGGTCTAACCTCTTCTTTCTTTTTTGATTTAGTCTGCCAAATTTGGTGCGATGTTAAATTGTACTTGCAAGCTGTTGTAATAGTTTCCTTGAGTTAATTAAGCCCTCCGCTGATTTATTAAGATGCATAGAAATTGATTCAAAACTTTGGTTGATCATTAATTAGTAGGGATAGTAAATGTTCTAAGTGAAAGTGATTACCTTTTGTCTTAAGTTTTATTGATATCAAATAGCACAAGTAGCACAAGAGGGGCACACAAGAGGGGCATCACTTAATGCTACTCCTATTGCAATGGTTAATGACAGCTACCACTTTTCTTCTAGGAAAAAGAGAAAAGAATATTAAAAAAAAAAAAAAAAAAACTGTTATGCCTAAAAAGTTAGGGCTGCTATGGACTCTCATTAGCAAGAGCCAATCAGGGTTCAGGAAGGTTTTGTGTCATCTAGGCGCTGCCACGTCGCGCAGTGACGCAAGGGGCATGGCTTCTATCAATGTAGTAAGTGAGTGCCAAGCTTGCGAGTGGTTAGAGACCATCCACCTGTCCAAACCCTACGCAAGTTGAGGATATTTTTTGTGCAAATAACCAATGGGACGCAAAGAAGAATTTGCATGGCACCTACCCACCTGCAGACTTGTAATCATTACCTTGAATTCTTCCACTATAAATAGAGGATATCCCTCTTGTCTACAGGATTGGCTAATCTGTAACGCTCCACTTGAGGTACGTAGCTAATGTTTCTTCTTTTGCTCTTATTTGAGTCGGTTTATCCGTATTATTGTTTGGTTGGCCTTTGAGTGAGTGGTATGTTGAATACTTGCCTTGAAATTGGTTGAAAATAGAAGAAGTTTAGTGTTCTATACTTCGCCGGGGCGAAGAAGAATCTTCGCTGCGGCGAAGAGGTGTTGAAGCCCACGGGAAGTTGCGGGACAGTTTCGCCGCGGTGACAGAAGCTTCTTTGCCATGGCGACGTGCTGACCAAAATGTTTGTTAAGTTTTAGATATTTTCTTCCCTAGGGGCAATTTGACCATTCTACCCCTAATTAGTAGGAAAAGTGGGGAGTAAAATGTAAGGAATTTTCATGGAGAGTATGTTAATATGGGGGTGTGTTTGTAATGAATCAAAGGATATAGATGGAATTCCCAAGGAAGAGTAAGGGCAAAATGGGAATGCTTGTGCATAAATTGTATTAAAAGGAATGAAGTCATTGCAAACCCTTCATTCTTCTTCGCCACCGCCACTCTCCTTTCTCACTTCCTCTCAATTTCTTTTTCATTTGTTCAAGGATTTTTAGAGGGCTTTTGGAGTGATTTGGGGTAGAAAATCAATCTAAGACATCCTAAGGTAAGGATTCTTGCTTTGGATGTGAAGTTTTGTGAGATTTTGTGTATATTTGAATATTGAGGTCTTTTAGTTGAATTGTCTAATTGTTTAAAGGGTAGAGAAAAGTCAAGCAAACCAAGAGAAAGGAAGTGCTAGTGGGATCTCTCCATCACAAGGTAAGTAAATCCCAACCCAAGTTGAGATTTGAGAATTCTTTTGAATAGAGATTTCTTTATGCATGTATAAATGATGCTTGTTGAGAAATTGAGTAGAGATATGTGTTTGTTGAGAAATTGAGTTGAGAAGAGTATTCATGTTATGTTGTTGGATATATTTCCTTTATGGAAGTGTTGATGTGTGATGAGTTTGAGATGAAGTTAGATGAAATTGAGTATGTATTTTGGGAGTGTTCTTCTATGGTAGGGATTATGCTCATGGAAGGGAATTTACTTCCAATTTTGGATGGTTAAAGAGAGAAATAGAGTTGTAGTTAGAGAAGAGTTTTTATATGCACATGAGTTGTTTGATGAAATGCCTAAGAGAAGCATGAGAATGAGTTATGAACCTTAATTATTGCAACATTGCATATTGGCATTTCCTAAGTGCATTAATGAGCATGAACCATCCATATGCATTAATTGACTTAAGAAAAAGTAGAAACCTTTGGGTATGCACTTGCTCTAGGAGTAGAGAACTTTATGAATGCAATTACTCTAAGGGTAGAGAGAATGGGAAGTGCTAGAGTAGAGTGAATGAGAAGAGCATGAGAAACGGGTTGAGACTTTGTGATCGTCACCCGATAGTTATTAGAAACGGGTTGATGCTTTGTGATCGTCACCCGATAGGTAGTAGAAACGGGTGATGCTTTGTGATCGTCACCCGAAAGGTAGTAGAAACGGGTAGGTGCTTTGTGGTCTCCACCCTATAGTTATGAAAATCGGATAGGTGCTTTGTGATACCCCATTCAGTAGCCATTAAGAGCGGGTTGGTGCTGTGTGAACTCCACCCGACAGTCATGAAGAGTGAGATGGCGCTGTGTGAACGCCATCCGGCCGTACCTCCGGTAAGATGAGGCCATGACGTTAGTAGCAAACAATAGAAAGAAAGTGTGAGGAAGGAATTAAGAAAAATAGTTACGGGAATAGACAAATAGAGGGTTTACTTACTGAGCATTATTTTGTGCTCACCCCGTCATTTTCCTTTGTGGATGCAGGATCTAGGTGATGATGCAGTCAGAGGGGCGTCGGCAAGCGAGGAGCAATAGCTACACTGTGTCCCCTGTTTTTGTCTTTTTAAATGGCATTTTGTAAATCATACTCTTTGTGTATAAAAGACTTAGTACATATAATAAAAAGAAAAGTTTTGGGCCCATTTTCTATATTATTATGCAAGCATTTTACTAGTTTACAACAGTTGTTACATAATCTAAATCTTAGTCTAAAATAGCTTACACATTCTCTCTCTCTCTCTTTGTATTCTTTCTAGATTATAACTTAGCTCGCTACACGCGACCTGATTTTACCCATCTATTAATACAATAGCAGTGGACGTAGGATTCGCTTTTGAGCATCCGAACCACTTTAAATATTGCTTCTCATTCATTGTTTTATTTCATATTTCCTTATCACATATGATTTCTAAGTCCACTTAACACTTTACACGTGCGAGTCGTTGGTGTCAAAATCAAGCATCAACAGTTTGGCGCTCGAAGGAGGGTCTGATTTAGTATCTGCTCTTCATAAGAAATCTCTAACTAATCGGTCCTACCAATTAGCAAATAGCTCGTGGTTTCGAATTTGAGCGAACCAACTATGACAATGAAGAAATCCCCCAGGTACAGGAGGACACTTCTCCGGAAGTGCCACCAGTCCAACAGAGTATCATAGCGAATATTCCTTCAAGCTCGCGGCTTAACCCAACCGTCATGAGTTACCTGGAGAGGTTCAATAATACTCTTCAAATGGTTAGCCAAAGGCTAGACCGATTGGATTGGGTCGTGCCACCAGAATCCAATGAGGCGGTGTCATTGCCAAAAATGCTTGCAGGTCACTTGAAAGCGCAAAAAAAGGCGAATGCCCATACCGTGCACACTGCAATACATCAAAGAAAGGGAAACCAAGTGGCGAACAATAGACTAGAGGGCTCTGAGGGACTAGCAAACACTGGTTGCGCACTGGGTAGAATACCTGTGGCACTGCGACTCGGCGACATGTTACAGCATGAGCCATCCCACGCCACGTCGCATGGGCACTCCCATAAAAATGCAAGGTGGGGAGATTCCCAATAACGTCAAAATGATGACCTCGATCGTCATCATGTAGGAGATCCCTGTAGTTTGTGGGTCGGTTCGTACCACTGCGAAGATCGAAAAAATTTCCCAAATCACCCAATGCCATCATACGGCTCTAGCCAGTGTGTGTCAAGGTTTGTCGGAGCTTCAAACCAAGTCGAGGAAGAGCCCGATTTACGGTCTTTCCTTAATCGCAACGTGAGGGTCGAACCCACGTTGCGGAAAGTGATCCCCAAGCAGCTCCGTTGCCTTAGATTGAGGAACTATAGTGAGCACTAGATTAGCTTAAGGCTTAGCAGAATGAGCATGGGAAGGTCACAGAGGCGTCTCCCTTTTCTCGAGCAGTGTTAGTTGCTCCTCTCCTATCGAGATTCAGAATGCTTGACATGTGAGTATTCGATGGGAATTCAAATCTGCAGGATCACCTATACAAGTTTAATGACCTTATGGAACTTCACCAAGTCTCCGACTTGGAAAAATGTTGTTGCTTAGCAGTAACCCTAACTACCCATGCCAAGCGCTGGTTCAGGTCACTTCCCAAGGGATCAGTCAACTCATGGCCTCAAATGAGCTCATCATTTTTGAGACACTTCTAGGCGAACAGGAAGTTCTCAATACTGCTAAGCTATCTGAGCAACATTGATGGGAATGCAAAATGTCATATTTACCCCCCTTAATGTCTAGTCTTTTATACTTATTTGCTTCCTAAATATACTCATTATTATTCTATTTTGATTTAGGATGCAAATGGAGGCGTTAATTGCAAAACGGAACTAATTAAGTGAATTCGGACAGTTTCGATGTTGTTTCGTAATTGGGCATAACGCTCTCATCCGAGCTCCGATTGAGATGATCAAAATGATGTGGAACGCTAAGAAAGAGATCTACAACTTCATGTTTTGAGTTTTGAGAGATACTCACTGGATAAAGTTGTAATCGAGCTTGAATTTGACGCATCTGCACTGGAGTGCCTGGAACATTGTGCCTTGTCATGCAAATCAATTGGGCAATTTATTATTGGAGACCATGTGGCACGCAAGTTACAGCTCAGAATACCATTTCCTATTTTGTATTAAGACTTATTTTATTTCGAATTAATTAGATTAGGATAAATGTTATTTAGGATAGGAGAATATTTCTTTTAGGGATTGAGTGGGATTCGAATTCTAAAACTGGATTTTTGCAAAGGTTTTGAAAAAGAGGGTTTTTGGGGGGGACCACGCTCTTCTCTTCTCTTCTCTAGAATTTTTCTTTTTTTGAGTTTTGGATTAGGCCATGAGCGGCTAAAGCTTTTGTAACTTGGTCGTGGAAATGGAGACATCGGAATCAACCAACTGTGAGATCTAATCTTTTTTATTTTAATGTTTATTTTTGTGTTTGAGTATTGATGTTATTCTGTGCATATCTTCATGATTGATGCATTTAATTACTAGGAGGCCTACTAGTGGATTATTTGTTGCAATCTACTGCTAAGTTTGATATCAAATCCGTAATTGTTTGATCCCTCTAACTTGTGAAGCAATTAGGGTTAATAATTTGCTGCGTCAGGAATTAATAATCTTAAGAAGAACATTCAACTAAATTAAATACAACCGCTTGTGTTTGTGTTGTTTAGCTTCATCGATTTCTCTAATTCTTAAGGCTGCCATTAGATTAAATCTTGAGCGCTTGTCTAGGGTTGTTTAGTGGTAAGATTAATTAAGATCGCTTGTTTCCTAATTAATTACAATTAAGGAGAGATAGGAAAATAGTTCCAACGGTGAATATTCAGGTATGAATTGATTTAATTTTGCATCAATGATCAGTTGTAAGATTCCGATGGTGGATGTTGACGGAGACCAAGTTTCGTTATATTAATTGATTTCGATTTGAATTGTTTTTGTTTTGATTTTTGCTAAGATTGTTTTCTATTTTACTCAAAACCCCCCAGCCTTATTCACATCATCAAAAATTCGGCTAGACACTCTTCGTGGGATGGACCCTTGCTTACCCTATTTACAGTTCAGTAGTTAGGTTATGAAGGTTTTTAATCTTAGTTGCCTACGGCAGCACACCAGCATACGACAGGAGAGGGATGAATCCCTCAAATCTTACATAGACAGATTCCACAAGGAACTCCACAAAGTGGCTCATACTCCCGAAGAGTTCGTTCAGACTCTTATTATCGCGGGAGTTTGCCACAAACAGATTTATGGAAGGAATTGCAATCAGAGGATGGTGTTTCCCTCATTCGCTTCTACAAACTCACCAAAAAGTACCTCTGAATTGAAAATTCCATGGCTGCTCTCAATCCTCGGTCCCTTGAGCAGTGCCCCCGGCCATGGGAAGAATAGGAGAGCCGATCGCAGATAGGCTAATGACGATTAGCAGAAAAAAAAGAAGCAGCGAATTGAGCCCAAGAAATCTTATGTCCCAATTCCTCGTCGGGATCGTGACAAAAATCAATACACTCCTTTGAACGTCTCAGTATTGGCCATTCTGGATAACTCAGAGGAGCTAGCTTGTTTGGAGAGCCGGAGCCCAAGAAGAATCCCCTCTTAGCCAGAAATAATAAAAAGTACTGCTACTATCATAGGGATAATAGGCATCACATCGATGAGTGTCGAGCTCTCAAGCAGGCAATCAAGGACCTCATTAAGTAGGGGCACTTCAAAGAATATGTCAATGGTTCAACTCCCATTCGGGAGAAAGATCAAGAGGAACCAGGGAAGAAGCGCCATGGTTGCAGAGGCCTCTATTGTGTGAGGATCATCTTTGGAAGATCACACCTCGTGGGAAATTCATAAGGTGCCCAGGAGAGGTATGCTTGGGAAGCCCGTCATGACCCCATAAGTGTAATGAGTTCAACGCCGCGACCCGCTAAGGTTTGTAGAGAGGAGGAGATCACCTCCTCTGAGAAAGATGCAGTGCAATTGCATCATCCCCATGAGGATACTCTCGTCATCGTGCCTGAAATAAGCCGGTGCGAAGTCCACAGGATGTTGGTAGACAGTGGGAGGGTCGTGAATATCCTGTTTCAGCGAGCATTCGAGAAGATGCAATTGGACGAGGCAGATCTAAAGCCTACCTCCATCCCTATTTATGGTTTCACCAGGGATCATCTGATCCTAGGGGAATGATCTCGCTCCAGGTCACGTTGGGAGAAACCGATGAAATGACCAAAATAACTGAATTTTTTGTGATGACTGTCCATCCACCTTCAATGGAATTTTAGGACGACCTCTATCGAGAAGCTTTAAGGTAGTCATCTCCATCTACTATCTAAAAATGAAGTTCCCCACCCTGACAGGGATGGGGGAAGTAAACGGATCTCAACGCGAATCTTGCGACTGCTATGTAAGAGTAGTGCAGATGGCGTGCAAGGGAAGAGGAATATCAGTTGGCATCCCCGAACAAGCACTGACGATCAGTAGGATCAAGCCACAGCCAGCCTAGTTGAAAATAACATGGATCCTCGCATCCAAGAATGCCCTCACAGTGGGCCGGTCGAGGATTTATCTGAGGTGTCAGTCGACCAAAAGAGCTGACCCAAGTGTTGAGAATCGAGAGTAATCTCAACCCTTAGCTCGCCAAAGACCTGATAAGTTTCCTCAGAGAAAATGTCAACGTGTTTGCATGGAATCATGCTAACATGATCAGGATCAGCCTAAATGTCATATGCCATGCGTTGAATATTGACAGTACGGTTGTCAAGCCGGTTTGCCAGAAGAGAAGAGCAATGGACCCTGAACGTTATGCTGCCTTGAAAATCGAGATAGATAAATTCCTCTTGAACAGGTCCATTCAAGAGCACTTTACCTGAGCTGGGTTGCAAATCCGGTCTTGGTAAAGAAGCCGAATGACAAGTGACGAACCTATGTTGACTTCACCGTTCAACAAAACCTATCTGAAGGACAACTTCCCCTTGTCGAAAAATCGATCAGTTCGTCGATGCCACCTCTAGGCATGAGCTGTTGAGTTTAATGGATGCCTACTCAGGATATAATTAGATTCCGATGTACATGTCAAACGAAGAGCATACCTCATTTGTTACAGATCGGGGGCTATATTGTTACAAGGTTATGCCCTTCAGCTTGAAAAAAACTTCGGCGACTTACCAACAGCTAGTTAACCGAATGTTTTTCGAGTAGATTAGAAAATCGATGGAAGTCTATGTTGATAACATGCTAGTCAAATCGCATGTCACTTCAGATCACATAACACATCTCGCTGAGATGTTCAGTGTACTCTGAAGGTACATGATGAAGCTCAATCCTCTCAAGTGCTCATTCGGAGTATCCTCGGGAAAATTCTTGGTATATGGTTAACTAGAGGGGGATAGAAATCAACCCCAAGAAGATCCAAGCTCTCCTCGATATGAAAAGCCTGACCAACCAAAAACAGGTTCAAAGTCTTAATAAGAGAATAGCGGCTCTCAGTCGCTTCATATCAAGGACAACAGATCGTTGCTTACCATTTTTCAACATACACAAGGCCAACAAAAAGTTTGAATGGACTTCGGACTGTGAGCAAGCTTTTCAGAGCATAAAAAGCACCTTGGAAAGCCATCTCTCCTGTCCAAGCCTCTCTTCGGGGAAATTTTGCTCCTGTGCTTATCCATCTCTTAACATGCAGTTAGTGCAACTCTCATTTGGGAAGAAAGCAGAGTCCAATGGCCGATATATTACACGAGCAAGCAACTGTTGGATGCCAAAATGCAGTATCCAACAATGGAACGATTAGCTTATGCCCTGCTGATCGCCTCCAGAAAGCTGCGACCCTACTTCCATGCCCACACAATCCATGTCTTGACAAACTATCTACTCAAGAAAGTCCTTAAGAAGCCAGAGTCTTCAGGTAAGTTACTCAAATGGGTAATGGAGCTAAGTCAGTTTGATTTGCATTATAGACCGAAAGCAACCATTAAAGGGCAGGTTGTTGCTGATTTCATTTCGGAGTTCTCACACCAAACGAATCAGGAATCCGAGTAGCAAGCCAGCAAAGTCACCTAGAAAATTGTTCAAAACTTATCAACTTAAAGCCTCTATGTCGATGGTTCCTTGAACAGGAAAAGAGCCAGGGCTGGCCTTCTCCTTCTCAGTCCCGAAGAGACTCGCATCCCTAAAATTCTTCGATTTGGGTTCTAAGCTACGAACAACGAGGCCAAATATGAAGCGCTGCTCTCTGGCCTGTGATTGGCAAAAGAGATGGGGTCAAGCGCGATCAATATTCACAACGAATCCCAACTGGTTGTCAGTCAGATCTTGGGAGAATATCAAGCAAAGAAAGAAAACATGATCAGTTATCTAAAGAAAGCTAAGGCTACACTTAAGTCTTTCAAGCACTTCACGATTTGATAGATTCTTAGAGGAAGTAATTCTATCGCAGATGCCTTGGTAAGAATAGCCTCATTATTAGACTCAGATGCGTCGAAAAGTATTCCTGTTCGATACATAGAGATCTCTAGTGTCAGCTTGCTTGAGTGGGCTGTGGCCACAACAGAGTCAATTTCCTAGATGACTCCAATTATTCAATATCTCCGAGATGAGACTTTGCCCAATGACAAGACTAAGGCAAAAACCCTGTACACCAGAGCTACTCGTTACACACTCATAAGAGGTCAGTTGTACAAGTGAGGGTTTAGCGTCCCTCTCCTCAGATGTGTAACTAATGAGGAAGCAGACTATGTCATAAGGGAGATACATAAAGGGATTTGCGGTAATCACACTGTCGCATGATCCCTCGCCAACAAAATTGTCTTTCAAGGATACTACTGGCCCTTACTTCAGGAAGGCACTTTCAACTTTGTAAAAAAGTGTGACAAGTGCCAACTGTTCGTGAACATACCGCGAGCTCCTTCCCACCAGCTGATAACCATGACCAGCCCTTGGCCATTCTCCATGTTGAGAATTGATCTTATGGGACCCATGCCAGCTACAAAGGGAGGGGTCAAGTATGCTGTGGTCATAATGGATTACTTTACCAAATAGGTCGAGGCTAAACCATTGGCCGCGGTCACTACCAAGAAGCTCAAAGACTTCGTATTCAAAAATATAGTGTGTTGATACGGAATTTCTCATACACTCATCTCTGATAATGGGAAGCAGTTTGACAACGAGGAATTCAAGCAGTTTTACGATGAGTTGGAGATCCATAAAAAGTGACGACAAGCCAATGGTCAGGTTAAAGCTGTCAACAAGACTATTAAGCACACTCTGAAGGCTAAGCTTGGCGTTGCCAAGGGTAATTGGGTCGACGACCTCCCAGAAGTCCTATGGGCATATAGGACGACTCCAAGAACCTTTACCTTGGAAATGCCCTTCTCGCTAGCATATGGCTGCGAGGCTATGATCCCAGTGGAAGGAGGAACTGGTTCACTTCGGAGAGACCTATTCAATGAAACAGACAATGAAACACTTCTGCATACAAGTCTGGACTTAGTTGAAGAACACCGAGGCAAGACTTAGTTAAGGATAACATCCTGTTAGCAATAGCAAAAAGGTTCTTTGACTCTAAGGTCAGGAGAAAAGACTTTCAGGTCGGCGACCTAGCTTTGAGAAAAGTCCTTCTCGGTACAAGGGAACCGAGTGCGGGGGTATTAGAACCGAATTGGGAAGGCCTATAATGCATCGCCAAGGTGATATGGCCAGGAATGTATCACCTCAAAAGACTTAATGGTTCTGAAGTACCGCGAGCTTGGAATGCTAAGCATCTTCGCCTCTATTACTAGTAATTCTGAACTCGCTCTTAAGTTTTAATTTCCTTGTAAAAATTTGCCTTATAAACTTTGTAAATAAGATCGCTTTTAAGCAAATTTATCTTGTATGATCTTGTTCGTTGCAATGTTTTTACAAGCTTTCTATTCGCATATGTAACATTTGTGGAGTACGAAAAATTATAAGTACTATCACAAATGGCTAGAAAATATATCTTTTATTCATGTAATAGAAGTACAGAGAAAATTAGGACAAAAATAGAGTTAAAAGCAATGTTGTACAGAAGTAGGAAGAAGCAATCACTGGTGTCCACCTTCAGACCCTGAGGGTATGACCTTGGTATCCCCCGGTTGGTCGCCGACCACCTGGTCAACTGTTAGGTCCTCTGGGACATATTCCTCCGACTGATCACCTTTTGGATAAGGCTCTTGTCCCTCCTCCTCCTCAATGCCATCATTAGCTTTTGCCATGCAAGTAAGGATGTTTTGGTGGTCGATCGGGAGATCAGAAAGGTCCATCCCTAGGTTCCTTGGTCGTAGGATATAGGTCGCCTGAATCGCCCAGTCAGTGGCCTTCCTCTTAATTTCTAGGCTTTGTTGCTTCATCTGATTAGTTAATGAAGCAACCCGCCCTTAGGATAATTCAAGGTCTGCCTCCAAGTCTCTCTTCTGCCTCTCGATGTTTTCCCACAACTAAGCTCTTTCTTCCTTTGCCCTCATGGCCTGTTCAGAGTTCGCTTGTAGCTCCTGCTCTTTCTCGTCACACTCTTTGGAGAGTCTGGACACTATCCTCTGGAGCTCCTTGATCTCTTCTCCTTTTTTCTCGAAGGCCTTCTGGAACTCTATTGTGCAAATCGTAGAGTTTCTCTCTAATAGGTATTGGTTCGCCTGAACTTGATATGCCTTTGCCTCTGTATCCATTGCTGCTAGGTCTTGCTTTAGCTTCACATTTTCTTTCCTCAGCTCGTGAAGTCCCCCAGCAGGGTCTAGGTCAGTTTTCTATTGGGCCAAGTGCAAGGCGAGCAGAGACTGCACGAGAAAAGAAACAAGAGTTAAACTCCATTTCTTTAAAAAAACATAAAGGGTATGAAAACCAAACGATATTGGAAAATCCTCAATGAGGACGAGCTGCCTTACCTGGCTTTGCAGCTGGAGCGCATTAGTAATCAGGCCTGCAGGTTAGGAGGCCACGAACTCTTCAAAAGCCTTAGCAAGTTGGCACTCCAACAGGGTATACACCACCGACTGCAAGTGTTTCGAAAGTTGTCCCATGGAGTCCAACACAGGTGTGCAAGCCCTTGAAGGAGCTTGTACCTTGACAGCCGGCTCTTTGCCCACTCTCATTCCGGGGGCCATAACCTCCTCCTATCCCCTACGCGAACGCTTCGGGACTATTGTAACGCCAGGTATGCACTTCGGGGTCATCCTTGAGCGAAAGGCCTGGTAAGGCTGCGACCTCCTGGGCTGCACCCCTAAGCCCTCTGGCTCGGACTTTGATTCCTTAGCTTGCAATTACTTTCTCTTCCTAGATTTTTGGCCCATGGTTTTCTGCTTAAGGTGAGCAGCCGCGGGCCAGGAAGTTTCCCCTGGTCATTTTATGGGTGTTCACACTACCACTTGTGCTCTTCCAATAGGGGTGTCGCCAGGGATCACTTTGACTGCCCGGGGAAAAACTAACCCCCTAGCCCTTGACGAGCTTGGGACTCTAGGTGGCATGGTCGCTGCATGAAAATATGATTAGTGAAAAAGGTCACTGCATGCAAAAGAAAGAACTTTTAAAATCCACAGACACTTACATACTAAGGGTTCTAGGGACGCTTCAGAATTAAAGAAACCGTATTTCCTTAGGTTGGCGGTAGTCACGAGTAGTCTCGTGTCGCGACTCTACTTGGGCAGATTATCGAATGCTAATATTTAGTTGAAATCAGTTAAAGCCGACAATCAGGCGTCTTGTTTCCTGCAAAAAAATGGGAAAGCTCGTTAGAAAGCAAAGACTAAAGGGGAAAATTTTTTTTGCAAAGCAAGAGGGGAAAAAAACCTACTCGGTTCCCTAAATTGGTAGACGCCATCATATTGAAAAAAGAAAAAATTGGTTTGATAGGCCCCGACATTACTGGGATCAAATATACCTGCCTCGATCTTAGATTGTTTTGAGAGGTAAAAAGAGTCTTTGTCCTTGCTATTCTTCAAGTAATAGGAGTATGCAAGCTCCAGCGATTCAACTGGCTGAGGCCATTCTCACCACACACGATATACATAGCAACAGTTATTATATACGTGTTGGGCGTCAGTTGCAATGGTGCGACCTCGAAGTGATTGAGGATCGACCTAATGAAGGGGTGGGAAGGTATCAATGCCCCGCATTTGAAAATCATCTCGGAGATCATGGCCATTCCCTATAGGGGATTCTGAGCTGTATACGTTTTATGCTGGTAGACGTCCACGCTAAGTGTGTATTGGTCCACTACCTTCTGTATTTCATCTCGGGTGGCTAGTGACAAAATCTCTTACACGGGACCTGCTGGGGTGTCCTGCGCTTGTGAGCTTGTTCCCTCGGTTGTCCTGGTCGCTGAGGCATCCATTTCTCCTACAGTCTAAAAAAGGGACGACATGCAAAGATTACTTAGTCTTTGTACAGTATTCTGTACGATGACGTGGAAGAACAAAAGAAACCCTAATGTACCTTCCTTAAACCCTAGAAAAACCCTAAAAAACCCTTAGGGACCGCCTCTAAGGATTTGTGCCCTAAACACTTACTCCTTGTGAAAGAAAAAGTCTTCTTCTCACAACCGCACATAAACACACACCATAAAGGTTTACCAAACAGTTCATACCTACCATTATCGTCAAGACAAGCTATCTACAAAGCAAAAAAAGAAAAGTAATGGAGAAATCCTCCTTACCTCTTGGTTGTGAGGAACAAACTTCCTGCTGTAAATAAAAGGTGTGCACCAATTGGAAAATAGGGAGACTGGTCTCGTGAGAGCTTTGTTCTTTCTTTGAAAATATGAGTTTTGTGACAATGCTTGAGGTGACCTTGGAGTTTTATAAGGGAAGAAAGCAACGATTGATTTTCCCTAAGTTAAGCGATGCTTGGGTGAAATACGTTTCTCCCCATTAATTGTGACCACATGTCATCAATCTGCGAGAAGAAGTAACCACCAAGTTTCAAGAATGTCAATTGGTGCTTCCCTCCATTGGAAGAACCCAGCGATGGCTCGATTCTCTCCTCTACATTAAATACGCCCTCATCTGCATTTAATGCCCTAAAAGAGAATGTCGTTTCAGCGAGGCTTGCATCTAATGCGCATGGCTGACACTTATTGCGCAGAAGACACGTCTGTCAGAATAAAGATTATTTTATTAAACGGATTAGCTGTCAAGCGCAACAGATAAACATCTGAAGTGGTCGTTAGGGCAGAACACTCTTCACCGCATATCGATCACGAGACTGTGATTCCTTATCTTTGGTAAAAGTATGCCAAGTATTATTAGGTCGTAGATCACGGTTGGGATTTGAAGCACATCGGTACGGCACTGAGTGGGGTCTGATCCAGGTTGTTGACTTTGTGGAAGAAGACCATCTTAGGTGGTTTGTAAAGACATGTGCGGCGACCTCCTTGCAACCCGATTAGCTTGACCAAGTGTTATTCGCGACAAGTCAAGTCGTGGCATAATTATGAAGTTCTCAAGGTTCAATCCTGAAACCTTAAAAATTATGAGACTTTTGTTATGCCTGAACAGTTAGGGCTGACGTGGACTCTCGTCAACAAGAGCTAATCAGAGCTCAGAAAAGTCTTGTGTCGTCCAGGCGCTGCCACGTTACGCAGTGACGCAAGGGGCATGGATCCTATCAGTGTAGTAGGTGAGTACCAGGCTTGTGAGTGGTTAGAGATCATCCACCTGTCCAAACCCTATGCAAGTTAAGGCTATTTCTCGTGCAGATAACCAATGGGACGCAAAGAAGGATTTGCACGACACCTACCCACTTGCAGACTTGTAATCATTACCTTGAACTCTCCCACTATAAATAGAGGACATCCCTCTTGTCTACAGGATTGGCTAATCTTTGTCTAAATAGCTTACACATTCTCTCTCTCTCTCTCTGTGTATTCTCTCTAGATTATAACTTAGCTCACTGCACGTGACTTGATTTTACCCATCTATTTATACAATAGCAGTGGATGTAGGATTCTCTTTTGAGCATTCGAACCACTTTAAATATCGCTTCTCATTCATTGTTTCATTTCATATTTCCTTATCACATGTGATTTCTAAGTCCGCTTAGCACTTTACACATGCGTCGTTGGTGTCAAAATCAAGCATCAACAAAAACCATCAAACTGTATTAGTAATCTGTTTTAGGAAAAAGGCTTTTGAAGAAACAAATATGATAAAATTGAATTATGATTTTGTTGAGTATCGTGAAATAATAGATATGTTTCTTTTTTTAAAAGTCTGGTGAGAATGAGTTTTGAAAATTAAGTACTTGGAAATTTCATACGGAAAAATATTCTCTTCAATTGTGATCTATAGTGCTATGTCTTTTGACATTTATTTAATTATTTACAATATTTTACTTTCAAGACCATCAGAAGTTGATGTAGCACCTCTTACTGAATAACTTAAAAAATATTAATGTTGTTCTTTTACTCTTACATGATTATTAAAGTTTTTAGATCAAATGATTTTTAAACAAGTTCATTGTTGTTACAATGGAAAGGAAAAACTTTGTAATTAACATGTTGATAATCCACGATGATATAAATATAACTAAAACATCACAAAAGTTTTTTGAGTTTTTTTTCCCTTTTTAAAGATTGATCAAGCAATATTGTAAGTCTTAATTATCATTTTGAATTCTCGTTATTTTCTTTAATTAAAAAAAGAAGAAGCAATATTATCATTTAATAGGGGTAGTGTTAATGCAAGTAATATCTTCTTGGAAGCATGTTAATACAATTTGAATGTTTGCGCGATCTAAACACTTGCGACCTGAAGTCTGCAAGCTAAGATGGATGCGACTTGTAAATAGTTGTGTTCAGATGTGACTATGAAGTAATGCAACCTGGAAGCGATGCAACCTAGAAAGCGTGTGATCTAAAGTGCATGCGATCTGATGCAGTATATGACCTGCAAGAGGTCGATGTTAAGAGCCGATCTAGAAGTTGTTCTGTCAGAGTTTGGTTAACTACTTCAAGTAGTTTAGCTAATTTTTAGGGATATAATGTCTGACATATTTTGTATTATTGAGATTATGCGGCTCTGTTATAATGTTTTAGAAAAATCTCTATAGATTAGGTATGTAATTAATTCTCTACAGATTAGGTATGTAATTAATTCTCTACAAGAGTTAGTATTAATGATGTAAAAGATGATAGTATTAATGATGTCAAACGTCTGTATATAAACTTTGTTTAAGCTAATGAAATAGAGACAAACGATTCCAGCAAAACATGTCTCTGAAAAAACTTTTGTTTTCTTTCCTTTGTATTCTCTAGCTTGTAAAACCGACATTTGGTATTAGAGCCTAGTTCTCTTTATCGAGACTTATCCTTCTCACATCTCCTTCAACTTCTTTCCCTCGTAAAAACTTCTTTGTCAGTTTTACACAAAATCTGTCTTCATGGCTTCAGCTCAGCCTCTCTTACTCCACTAGTTTTCAATGGAGAATAGTACCATATATGGGCTGTTAAAATGAAAGTTTTCTAAAGAGGCCAAGGTCTTTGGCAGTATGTGGAGGAAGAGAAGCAACCACCACAACTGGGACCAAATCCCACGTTAAACCAGATCAAACTCCATGAAGAAGAGGTAGCAAAATCTCTATGAGCTCTGTCCCACATCCATGCAACTGTCATAGATCAAGTATTCACAAGGATTACGGCTTGTGAGACAGCAAAAGAACCTTAGGACAAGTTTAAGAAGAAGTTTGGTGGAAATGACAGAACCAAGAACATGCAAGTCTTGAATAGGAGAAGGAGTTTGAAATGTTGAAAATGCAAGAGTTTGAAACTATCAAGGAGTATGTTGATCGATTTATGAATGTGGTCAACAAAATCAGACTCCTTGCTGAAGTGATGACAGATAAGAGGATAGTAGAGAAGGTGCTGGTGAGTCTACCAGAGAGATTTGAGTCCAAGATTTCATCTCTTGAAGACTCAAAAGACCTGTCCTAGATTACCCTTACAGAGCTTGTCCATGCCCTTTAAGCTCAAGAACCAAGAAGGCTGTTGAGACAAGAAGACAACAATGAAGGAGCAATGATGGCTTTATATAAATGGAAATCTATTTAGGGAGGAAACAAGAAGCCTGTTAGAGATAGAAAGGGGAAATAATGCCAACAATCAATGAGGCAAGAATGGTGGAATGAAGGCCGCCATGTCCTCATTGTAAAAAGAAGAATCATGCAGAGAATAGATTCTGGTTTAGGACTAACATTCAGTGTAGGTCCTACAAGTAGTTTAGCCACATAGAGAAGGTTTGCATGAACAAAGCAAATCAACCATAGCAGCAAGCTTAAGTGGTCGAAAATCAACAGCAAAATCAAGAGGGAGAGCAATTGTTTGTGACCTCTTGCTATGCAACTCACACCGGCATAGAAACCTGGTTGATAGATAGTGGCTGCACCAACCATTAGGGGTGTTCAAAAACCGAACCAAACCGAAAAACCGAACCAAACTGAAAAACCGAACCAAACCGAAAAACCGGTTAACTGAAAAAAGGTTCAGTTATGGTTCGAAAAATTCAAAAAACTGGATTTTCGATTTCGGTTACCGATTTGGGAAAAAAATAAAAAATGGTTAACCGAAACTAGTTTTTTGAACTGGTTATATATATATATATATAAATATATATATCATATATTAAATAAAAATAAAAATATATATTATATATTAAATAAAAAAATAATTTCATTTCGGACTTTTATTTGTATTAATTTTTAATGTATTGTTAGTAGTGGTCAATAGATATGTATGAATGTTTAATTTTTATTTGGATATTTATTGTTTATATTTACATTTTAATTTAAGAAAAAATTAAAAAAAAAATAAGTTTTATAAAAAAAAAAAGAGAAAACCGGTTAACCGCTTTTTTTGAAGTGGTTAACTGGTTTTTCGGTTAACCGAAAAACTGGTTTTCCCTCCAAACTGGTTTACTTTCGGTTCGGGAATTTTCCCAACCGAAAAATCGGTTCGGTTCAAAAAAGCGATTAACCGGTTCGGTTAACCGCTTTTGAACACCCCTACCAACCATATGACACCAGACCTCACCAACTTCGTGGAATTAGATAAATCATTCTAGTCCAAGGTGAAGATAGGAAATGGAGACTTCGAGGAGGTCAAGGGAGAGGTAAAGTTGCTGTTCAAACCCCAACAGGTACAAAACACATTTCTAATGTTTTGTACGTGCCTGAAATCAGTCAAAGTCTATTAAGTGTTGGACAAATGTTAGAGAGAAATTACTCTCTACATTTTCAAGATATGTCTTGTACAATATTAGACAGTGAGGGTAGTGAGTTGATGAGGGTAAGAATGATGGGAAAAAGCTTCCCTGTTGACTGGAGAAAACCAGAAGTTTAGGCCTTGACAACTAGTATAGATGAGTCAAAACTATGGCACAAGAGTTTTGGCCATTTTCACTACAATGGCCTTAAAGAACTTAAGCACAAAAATCTGGTTCAAAATATACCAAAGATAGAAGAAAGGAGGAGTCTATGTCATGCTTGGTAGCTTGGTAAGTCGAGCAGGCAAGCATTTCCTGCAAATTCAACCTAGAGAGCTAGGGAAAAGCTCCAACTCATTCACACCAATGTGTGTGGTCTAATGCAGACTCTATCCTTGAGTGGAAGTAAATATTTTGTGCTATTCATAGATGACTTCTCTATAATATGCTGGGTTTACTTTCTGAAGCAAATGAGTGAAATGGCTGCTATATTTAGGAAGTTCAAGCAGTTAGTGGAGAACCAAACTAATTTGAGTATCAAATCAGTCAGAAGTGAAAATGGGACTGAATACACTTCAAATGAGTTTGAAAAAATATGCAAAGAAGCTGGAATCAAGCACCAGCTCAATAGTCCATACATCCAGAGCAAAATGGAGTTCGTGAAAGGAAGAACATAACAGTCATGGAGATGACCAGATGTATGATCGCTGAGAAAAAGCTGCGAAAATCCTTTTAGGCAGAACCTGCCAATACAACAGTCTATTTGCTCAATAAACTTCCAACCAAGGCTTTAAGCGATCAGACACCATTTGAAGCTTGGTATGGAGTGAAGCCAATGGTGGATAACCTCAAAGTCTTCCAAAGCTTTTACTATGCATATGTTTTTGGGGGGATTTAATTGATACTAGCAAATCCTAGATCCCTGAAAGCGAAAGATAGTGCGAACAAAGGACAAAAATAACCACACACACAAACATAAGATTTATAGTGGTTCACTCTCTGCATGAGAGTTATGTCCACTTTGCCGCTGCAGAATTTCACTATGAGGAAGAAGCGAAGAAATTACAAGAATCTCTCACAAGCCTCACAAATTTGCTCACTCACTAAACCCTATTTGATGGCTCTCACTTTCTATTTGTGGCTTTGCCTTTTATTCAATTTGTGATATCTAACTCTAGGACTTAACCCCTTTTTATAGGTAATATATGGGACACTATTCCTAATATGACTCAAATCCCATATCCTGATAAGAATTTTATTTTAATTCCTACTACAATTATAATCCTATTCCTAATTGTATTCCCAAAGGAAAACAATTCTACATAAACACAAATTAGGAAAACCAATGTCCTAATCCAACTCTAATTTGGATTGAATTTGGCTCCACAATCTCAACAATCTCTGTAATGCCCCACTTGAGGTACGTAACTAATGTTTCTTCCTTTGCTCTTTTTTGAGTCGGTTTATTAGTATTATTGTTGGTTGGCCTTTGATTGAGTAGTATGTTGAATATTTGCCTAGGAATTGGTTGAAAATAGAGGAAGTTTTGTGTTCCAATCTTCGCCGCGGCGAAGAGGTGTTGAAGCCACGGGAAAGCTGCTGGACAGTTTCGCCGCGGCGACAGAAGTTTCTTCGCCGCGGCGACGTTCCGACCAAATTATTGTTAATTTTTAGATATTTTCTTCCGTAGGGGCAATTTGACCATTCTACCCCTAATTAGTAGAGAAAGCGGGGAGTAAAATGTAAGGAATTTTTTTGGAGAATATGTTAATATGGGGGTGTGTTTGTAATGAATCAAAGGACATGGATGGAATTTCTAAGGAAGAGTAAGGGCAAAATGGGAATGCTTGTGTATAAATTGTATTAAAAGGAATTAAGTCATTGCAAACCCTTCATTCTTCTTCTCCACCGCCACTCTCCTTTTCTCACTTCCTCTCATTTTCTCTTTCATTTGTTAAAGGATTTTTAGAGGGCTTTTGGAGTGATTTGGGGTAGAAAATCAATTTAAGGCATCCTAAGGTAAGGATTCTTGCTTTGGATGTGAAGTTTTGTGAGATTTTGTGTATATTTGATTATTAAGGTCTTTTGGTTTAATTGTTGAATTGTTTAAAGGGTAGAGAAAAAATCAGCAAACCAGAGAAGGAAGTGCTAGTGAGATCTCTCCATCACAGTACGTAAATCCCAACCCAAGTGAGATTTGAGAATTTTCTTGATTAAAGATTAATAGCAATTATGCATGTATGTTATATACATGTTATATGCTATGTTATTGAGTTTTAAATGGAGATTATTATTGCTTTGTGGTGTTCATACACTTCAATTATGAGAAGTGAGATGTGGGTTGGAAATGTAGTTAGAGATGGAATTGAAGGATATTGAGAATCCTTTTTGGAAGTGTATCTATGGCAGGAATTATGGCTATGTGAGGGGATTTCTCCCATTTGGATGGTTAGAGAAAGACATAGAATTATTGTTATAGTAGAGTCTTGTTATGCACTTGAGTTGTTTGATGAAATCCTAATAGAGGTTTGAGTATGATAGTGAACCTTAATTCTTGCAACATTGCATGTTGGCATTTCATAAGTGATTAGTGGAGACCATCCAATGCATTAATTGTGCATTGAAAGTGACTTAAGAAAGTGTAGAAAACTTGTGATGCACTTGCTCTATGAGTAGAGAACTTTGTGAATGCAACTACTCTAAGGGTAGAGAGAATGAGAAATGCTAGAGTAGAGTGAATGAGAGAGGTTATTAGAAACGGGTTATGCTTTGTGATCGTTACCCCAATAGTTATTAAAACGGTTGATGCTTTGTGATCGTTACCCGATAGTTATTAGAACGAGTTAATGCTTGTGATCGTCACCCGAAAGTCATGAGAAACGGTAGTGCTTTGTGATCTCCATCCGATAGTTATGAAACCGGATAGGTGCTTTGTGATCCCCACGGTAGTCATTAAAGGCGGGTTGGTGCTGTGTGAACTCCACCCGACAGTCATGAAGAGTGAGATGGCGCGTGTGTAACGAATCCGGCCGTACCTCCAGTAAGATGAGGCCATGACATTAGTAGGAAACAATGGAAAGAAAGTGTGAGGAAGAATTAAGAAAATAGTTACGGGGTTAGACAAATAGAAGGTTTACTTACTGAGCATTATTTTGTGCTCACCCGTCATTTTTCTTTGTGGATGCAGATCTAGGTGTGATTGCAGTCGGAAGGGCGTCGGCAAGCGAGGAGCAATAGTTCACTGTTTCCCCTGTTTTTGTCTTTTTAAATGGCATTTTGTAAATCATGCTCTTTGTGTATAAAAGACTTAGTACATATAATAAAAAGAAAAGTTTTGGGCTTATTTTCTATATTATTATGCAAGCATTTTACTAGTTTACAGCAGTTGTTACAATCTCCCACTTGGAGACTAATTTAACACATGTCTTCAATTCTTCACTTCCATCAGCAGCGACATCAACTTTTCTTTCTTCAAGCTAGAAGTCCAACCAAAGTTGTACATAACTTCAGTTTCTCAATGGTAACCACCTTTGTAAACATATAAGTTGGATTTTTACTCCCATCAATCTTCTCAAGAGCTATGACTCCTTCTTCCAAAAACTGAGCGTATGAAATGGCAACGGACTTCTATGTGTTTTGTCCTAGCATGGTAGACTGTTCTTTGCTAGGTGAATTGCACTTTGGTTATCACAATACAAAGTGCTTCTCTCATTATTCTGACCCAATTCTTCCAGGAACTGTTGTAATCATATGCTTCTTTCATAGCAACATACTAGCTTCTTTCATAGCAACATACTTTACCTCTATAGTAGAAAGAGCAATAATCTTCTGTAACTTTGAAACCCAACTGACTACTGTACTGTTACTAAACGGTCCCGTATACGCAACGGAAACAAAAAAAAATAATATAACAGGATCGTTTACATGAGCCATGATCAAGGGTATAATTTTATAATTTTATCATAATAAGAATCTGCAGAAATATTAAACATGAGTTAAGAGAAACAAACGCACGTTGGAGGCTCCTCCAAATTTTTCGACGAATGTTTTGCTACCGATCCAAGTGTAGGATCGAACCTGCGTAGTCCACACGAAGACAATCTCAAAAGAACCAAAGAGGGATTTGCTAGATCCTCTTTGGCTTCAAGATTAAGAAGAAAAACAAATCAATTGAAATTGATTTTAGGCCAAGAGTGCTTCTGCCGCGGGAGTGATTGAGAGGGCTGCTATGTGTTTTTTTAATTTTTTAAAAGAAATCAATTAATTCTTATATTTCATTAACACACACTTTTCCTTTTATATTTAATTAAGTTGCCCTAATCCCATATGGAATAGGCTTGAGCTCCAACCCAAACGCCCCATGTTGCCAAACACTCCCAATTTGATTTATTTTATTTTTCCATCATTATCTCAATTAAAATCAATTAATATATATTTAAATATATATTAACATTTAACAAGAATGATAATATATTTAAATATGTGCGAACACACATTTAAACGTAATTTCACTTATTTAATTTTTCTAACAAATTAAATAAAGGCTACGACCTCAGCAAATTTAATTGCACTGTGAAATTACCAAAAATACCCTTTCGCCTTAAAAGACGAAAATGCCTTTATTTCTTCTTGGATCTTAAATTGTCTTCTATGTGTGTGACCCATAGGCTCCTCATCATATCGAAAGTGTATAGTATTGCGATTAACACCAATTAATCGTCTCACTAATACACAGACCAAGATTGGCCCCTAGCAAGGCATCATGGCCACTCGATAGATTCGGATTCGGCAAAGTAGCTACCTGTCAACGATGTGGTTACCGTGCAATTTGATCCTTTCATCATACGTTATCTCGACGAGACGAAGGCATTGAAATAGTGTCAACCTTCGGTTACTCTCATTATTATTTATTTAGTTTCTGGACCAATGACCCGTATTATAAACTGGATAGAGCAACAACTCAATCCCACTGTGGCCACAGTTTTAGTGTCATTGCCATATACTAAATTACGCCGTGAGATAACTTTCTCCCATACCCGGGAGTGATGAATCCTCTGTCAATCCACCATAGTCTTGATACACTCTTTGATGCAGCCAATCACCACCGTATTAACAGCTCTGAAAAGAACTGCGTTAGGCTAGTGTCAAACTACACCAATCGGTGCACAAGGCGCTCCGGTGATCTCAAGTCTAAGGATCACATGCACCACCATTCGTTAGAGGATTTGTTCCATAGACACTGGGGTTACCATCCATATGGAATCCTCTGGTGGGTCAGTCCAGTGAACTTGCTGTGGTGTAATCGCCTACAACAAACACCCATGTGTTGCACCAGGTTGTCACCAAACAACCTTGACAAGTGAGATCAGTCACTGCCTTTCGACAGGGTCGTTCAACACTATGATAGCCTTACCGTATTATCTGTGCCCTTACTTTAGAATAATACTGGGGCTACGGACGTTTCTAGAATGGCCACCATATGTGCTCATAGGGTTCTCACTATCAAGATTTGAAACACTTGATACCCTCGTCATGGTTCTACCATTCTAAGGAAATATATCAATACATATTGCAATAATAATGATTTACGCGATATATAATAAAATGCCTTTTATTGATTAATGAACATTATTACAAAGAGTCAATTCTACAATAATTGATTGGCTCTAGGGCATCTACTCTAACATGTACCACCTAATGTAAAGACATAACTTGTGGTACTCTTGCGGTTATCAATGTCACCAACCATATTAGCATCCACATAACCTTATAGCTCTAAGTCTAACTTCCTAAAGCATAATGATGAATATATAGTACCTTTCAAATATATGAATATCCACTTTATTGGTTCCTAATGTTGCTTTCCTCAATTGCTCATGTACCTACTCACAACTCCCACTGTATGTGCTATGTCTAGTGTTGTAAACACCATGACATACATAAGATTACCAATCGCTGATGTATAGGTACCTTGGCCATATAGTCTCGCTCATGCTTTGTTGTAGGTGACTGATCTTTGGATAGTTTAAAGTGACTAACCAAAGGAGTACTTACTGGCTTTACTCTATCCATGTTGAACCTATTGAGTGCTTTCTTCACATACTCTTATTGTGATAGCTTCAAGAAACCTTTAGCTCTATCTTTGGTAATCCTCATACCAAAGATTTGTTTTGCAGCTCCCAAATCCTTCATAGTAAACTCCTTTGACAATTGCCTTTTTAGCTTGTCTATTTTCTGTTTACTAGCCCCTGCAATCAACATGTCATCTACATATAGTAATAGGATGATATAGGAGTTACCAAGTTTCTTAAAATAACAACAATGGTCTGCTTGGCATCTGAGAAAATCGTTACTACACATAAACCCATCAAACTTTTTGCACCACTGTCTAGGCGCCTGTTTTAGCCCATATAGGCTCTTTTGAAGTTTGCACACCATTCTCTCATTTCCTTGTACTTTAAAACCTATGGTTACTGCATATAAATTTCTTCGTCCAGTTCTCCATGAAGAAATGCCGTCTTTACATCTAACTACTTAGGATGAAGGTCTTCTTTTGCCACTAACCCAAGCACTATTCTTATTGTAGTCAACTTGATAACTAGAGAGAAAATTTCAGTGAAGTCAATGGCTTCTTTCTACTAAAATCCTTTCATGACTAGTCTTGCTTTATATCATTTGCTTCCATCATGTTCATCTTTCACCCGATAAACACATTTATTTTGTAATGCCTTCTTCCCTTGTGGCAGCTCTGTCAACTGTCAGGTTTGATTTGTTAATACCGAGTCTATCTCATCCTTCATAGCTAGCTCCCACTTGATTGAGTCATCAACTTGCATTGCTTCCTTGTAACACTCTATTTCAATACCATCAGCAAGTAAAATATAATTCAACGAGGGGGAGTACCTCTATGGTGGTCTTATAGTCTTGGAAGATCTTCTAGGTTCAAACACGAGCATTTGTGGTTCAACTTCTGGAGCTATATTATCTTGATCTTCCTAGTTATTGTCTTGCATATATTCTTTGGGAAGTTTTTCAAAGGAACTACCTCTTGCTTCTTCACTTCAGTGTTTGGATTTCCTAACTTGATGTTGAGTCTATCCTTGTACATCACTTCTTCATTGAATGTGATGTCTCTGCTTCTTATAATCTGGTGGTTTTGGTCATCCTAGAAACGATAACCAAACTTGGCGTCACTATAACCAATGAAAAAACATTAGATTTAGCATCAAGCTGACTTCTAAAAGTAGAGTTAATGTGAACATATGCTAAACAACCAAATACTCTTAAGAAAGAATAATTTACCTCTTTGTTGCTCCAAACTTCTTTTGGGATCTTCCAATTTAGCAGTACGGAAGGTCCTCTATTGAGTAAGTAGGCTGTAGTATTAATTGCGTCAACCCAAAACGTTTGTGGTAGTCCAACATGCAATCTCATGCTTCTTGCAAGCTCATTTAGGATTCTATTCATCCTTTCAGCGACACCATTCTGTTGAGGAGTTGCAGGAATGGTCTTTTCCATCTTGATTACATTATTGGCACAATATTCTTTGAACCCTTGATCTATGTACTCTCCCCCATTATCGAATTGTAAGCACTTCACCCTTAGGTTTGTCTCATTTTCAACCATGGCTCTCCACTTTTAAAAGTATCAAAAACATCAGATTTATTTTTTAAAAAATAAACCCATACCTTTCTGCTCGTGTCATCAATGAACGTCACATAATACTTTGAGCCTCCAAGGGATGACATGGGAGTGGGTCTCCACACCTCTGTATGAGCCAACTCTAACTTCTTTGCCTTTGGTTCCCTTAATGCTTTGGAAAAACTTACTCTTCTCTGTTTGCCAAAGATGCAACCTTCACACAAACTATGATCAATCGATTTCAGCTCTGGTAGTTTTCCCTATGATTGAAGCTTCTTCATTCCTTTCACACTCATATGCCCAAGTCTACATACCACAAACTTGAAGTAATACTAGCATCTGTGAGTGTAACTAAATCTCTGCAACTAGAAGTCATGTAAAGAGTTCCAGTTTTATTTCCACGAGCAACCACCATGGCTCCTTTAGTAACTTTCCATGCACCAACCAGAAAAGACATGCTATGCCCTTCATCATCAAGTTACCCAACTGATATTAGATTGCGTATCAATTTTGGTACATGCCTTACTTTCTGGATTTTCCACACATATCTGTTTGCCATCTTCAACCTAACATCACCCATACTTACAATATCCAAAGGTTCTCCATCTGCTAGGTAAACCTTTCCATGATTTCCAGCTACATAATTTTCTAGAATTCCACGGTGTGTAATTGTATGAAATGAGGCTCCTGAATCTAAAACCCAAGAGTCAATAGACCTATCAACATGTAAAAGTAAAGCATCTTATACCTCTTCGGTTACAGCATTAGCGGTGTCGTTATTGTTGTTCTCCTCTTTCTTTGGTGCTTTGCAATTCCTTTGTATGTGGCCTTTTATTGCCACAATTCCAGCACTTTATTTTTTTTTCCAAACCTGGACTTGCTTCTTCTGTTCCTTGATGTTGATCTTCCTCTACATCAGTTTGAATTTCTATCATAGCCCCTGCCTCTTGTTTCAACATTCAAAGAATTTGATGCTATCTCACCCGAATCTTTCATACGAACTTCCTCAGCAAGAATTTTATCCCTGACATCAGTGAGTTTTAATTTCACACTACCTGTTGAATTACTAATTGCTGCTCTCATAGGCTCCCAATTATTTGGTAGGGAGGCCATAAGAATTAGGGCACGAACTTCTTCATCAAAATCAATTTTTACAGATAATAATTGATTAATAATTGTATTAAAAATCATTTATATGCTCTATCACAAAATCACCTTTTTTCATCTTAAGATTAAATAATTTTTTCATAAGATGTACCTTGTTATTCGCAAAAGGCTTCTTATACATATCAGACAAGATCTTCATCAACCCTATTGTGGTTGTCTCCTTCTCCACGTTACTTGCCACGTTCATGGTCAATGTCAATCGAATAACTCTTAATGCTTGTCTATCAAGGAGTGCCCAATCTTCATCTGACATCTTTTTGGGTTTTTCTCCTAAGAGAGGTAGATGTAGTTTTCTGTCATACAGATGATCTTTAATCTGCATCTTCTTGAATGCATGATCTGTTCTATCAAACTTGTTGATCCCAGGTGCAGATCCTTTTTCTTCTCCAACCATTGCTTTCTTCCTCAAACCTCGCTCTGATACCATTTGTTGGGGGGATTTAATTGAACTAAATCCCTAAAAGCGAAAAATAGTGCGAACAAAGGACAAAAATAACCACACACAAACACAAGATTTATAGTGGTTCACTCTCCGTATGAAAGCTACATCCACTTTGCCCCTACGAAATTTCACTATAAAGAAGAAGAAAAGAAATTACAAGAATCTCTCACAAGCCTCACAAATTTGCTCACTCACTAAACCCTATTTGATGGCTCTCACTCTCCAATTATGGCTTTGCCTTCTATTCAATTTGTGATATCTAACTCTAGGACTTAACCCCTTTCTATAGGTAATACATGGGACACTATTTGTAATAGGACTCAAATCCCATATCCTAATAGGAATTTTATTTTAAGTCCTAATACAATTATAATCCTATTCCTAAAGGAAAATAATTCTACATAAACACAAATTAGGAAAACTCATGTCCTAATCCAACTCTAATTTGGATTGAATTTGACTTCACAATCTCAGCACATGTTCCAGCCAGTAAAAGAACCAAGCTTGATGAAAAAGCTGAAGTTGGAATCTTTATTGGCTACAACAGCTAATCCAAGGCCTATAGAGTCTTCAATCAAAATGCTAACAATATTCTAATCACAAGAGATGTTAGAGTCGATGAGATGCCAGTTTGGAATTGGGAAGAGAAAAGAATCGAAGAAGAAGCAAGGCTCAAAAGAGAGAGGTCATTGAGAACCAAATGACGATGAAAAAGATTTAGATGCTGATAAGGAATATTCTATTTGAGGCATCATGCCTTTAGCTGAAGTATATGAGAGGTGTAATGTTCTTATAATAGAGCTTACAAGCTACTCTGAATTTGCGAAGTCAAAAGAATGAAGAGTTGCGATGAAGGAGGAGTTAAGCATGGTCGAGAAAAATAAAACCTAGGAGTCGGTTGACGGTGATCAGATCGAAAGGTCATTCAAGTCAAATGGATCTTCAAGACTAAACTGAACCCTAATGGATCAGTCAACAAACACAAAGCAAGACTTGTAGCTAATGGCTATGCATAGCAAAATGGAGTAGATTTTTCAAACACATTTGCTCCAGTTGCGAGACATGATATGATCAAACTTCTCCTCGCTTTGGCAGCTCAGTTTAAGTGGAAGATTTTCAATTAGATGTCAAGTCAGCTTTCTTGAATGACTACTTGAATGAAGAAATTTATGTAGAGCGACCAGAGGGCTTTACAGTTGAAGGGAGTGAGGATAAGGTGTTTCTCCTGAAGAAGGCTTTGTATGGTCTAAAGTAGGCTCCTAGAGCCTGGTATGGTCAAATAAATGAATATTTATGTAGTCTTAGTTATATAAGAAGCCCTAATGAATATACTCTCTATGTGAAAAAGTCAGATGATGGTCTGATTATAGTCTCCTTGTATGTTGATGACTTGCTTGTGACTGGAAACAATCCTAATCGAGTGGAGTAGTTCAAGGAAACAATGCATAAGGAGTTTAAATGACAGACTTGGGAGAGATGACATTCTTCCTTGGGATGTAGATAAATCAATCTTCAGATGGCATATTTGTTTGCCAAAAGAAATATGCAAATGAGATCTTGAAGAAGTTCAGCATGGAGAGCTGTAATCCAGTGAGCACTCCACTGGTTCAAATTCAAAAGTTGTGTAAAGAAGATGGAGCTCACAAGGCCAATGAAAGCAGATATAGAAGCTTGATAGGCTACATGCTGTATTTGACAGCAGCACGACTGATATCATGTTTGCGACCAGTCTACTCTCTAGATTTATGATTCCGCCTAGTGAAATATATTTCAAGGTGGCAAAGAGAGTAAATATATCAAAGGAAGTGCAAACCTTGGGATATGGTTTAGAAGGTCTGAAGAATTTAATATAGTTAGATATACATATAGTGGCTAAGTTAGATAAGTTGAAGATATGAAAAGCACTTCTGGTTATGGCTTTTAGTGGGTTGTCCAAGAAGCAAGAAACAATGGCCCAATCAACTGTAGAACCAGAATATATCTCTACAACTGTAGCAGTGAATCAAGTGATCTGGCTAAGGAAGATCTTGAAAGATATGAAGTTGGAACAATGTGATCCGACAATAATCTTTAGTGACAATCAATCAACTATTGCAATGGCTAAGAATCTTGATCTTCATGGAAGAAGAAAGCACATAAAGATCAAGTTTCATGCTATTAGAGAAGTCGAGTAGAACAAAGAAGTTAAGCTCGTTCATTACAAGACCGAAGAGTGAGTCACTGATGTCCTGAGAAAAGCTCTAAACAAATCTAAGTTTGAAGATCTAAGACTTAAACTTGGTGTTTCCAACAAACATATCAAGGAGGAACGTTAATGCAAGTGATATCATGTTGGAAGCATGCTAATACGATCTGAATGCTTGCGACCTGAAGTATGCAAGCTAAGATGGATGTGAGCTGTAGATAGTTGTGTTCAGATGCAACTAGCAAATAATGCAACTTGGAAGCGATGTAAGCTGGAAAGCATGCGATATAAAGGGCATGTGATCTAATGCAGTATACGACCTGAAAGAGGTCAATGTTCAAAGCCGATCTAGAATTTGTTGTGTTAGAGTTTGGTTAACTACTTCGAGTAGTTTAGCTGATTTTTAGGGATGTAATGTCTGACATATATATTTCGTATTAGTTGAGATTATGTGGCTCTGTTATAATGTTTTAGAAAAATCTCTGCAGATTAGGTATGTAATTAATTCTCTGCAAGAGCTAGTATTAATGATGTAAATGATGATGTCAAGCGTTTGTATATAAACTTTGTTTAAGCTAATGAAATAGAGACCAACAATTCCAGCAAAACTTGTCTCTACAAAAAACTTTCGTTTTCTTTCCTTTGTATTCTTGAGCTTGTAAAATCGACAGGTAGTCATTAGAGTTGTTATCTGATCAGTAGTTCTTGGGTCCCAAAGTTTAGTTGAGGTATGCATAAATTGACCCGAAAAACCCTAATCATAAAAAAAAAAAAAAAAATTATCATTTAATTGTTCCTAATAAAATGTCGTTGCAAAGGGTTAAAGTTTCTGCTTATTGATTTGCTTTGATTTATATGTCCCTGTCCAGCCTGTTTCCTTGACACCATCATTTGTAGGGAGGGAAAATTCCATAAGGCTCCGAAGTCAATTCCATGCAGAAGAAAACATAACCCTGCACATTAACAGTGTTTAAATTCACTTTGCAGTATGAATATGATTTTTCTATAGCTGCGGGCTCACCAATCAATGACTGGAGAAACTCATTCCCAGTCTTCGTACATGCAATCTGGCAAATTTATAGATTAGCACTATGACTGCCTATTCGGCTACTTCTTTTCTCTCTTTCATGTTTCCAAGTTTGAAGGATGGGCGAATCTAGAATATATTGAATCTACTTTACATGCGAATCACACATGGTCATGAAGCATTTATATTACATGCAGTCAAACTTTTGACAGAAAAACGGTGATCTATGGTTAGAATTACGTGAAAACATAAAATGGTTGCTGTTATATCCCATCTTATGTTTTGTAACTATGTTTTGCGGGGAGGGAAATTTGCAAAAAGCTTATAAGTAAAGCAACCATACCAACAATATCAACTTATTTAAGTCTCAAGTCAGTCTTCCAACAAAAATCAAAGGTTTTTTCGCATTTGTGAGATTAAAATTAGGATTATTGTTCTATGCTATTAATTACATGAAGGCGATATTTTGAGGGTTTTATAAATCTTGCATCCATTTTTTTTTTAAGAGATCTGTTCGCATCAATTTAGGGAGAAACAAGTTTACTTGATTAGATTTACATCATTGTGAGGGATCTGTAATTTTAAGTAAAATAAAACCTGAAAAGGAATACAAATTCTGATAAAACACCCACAAAACGTTGCCTATATGCATAAATGTTTCCTATTGTATTTATACAAGGATGTGCTTGGTTATTATGCAACAACTATATTTAATTATCTTGGTTCCATGATTGAAATTGTAATCTCATTTACGGAACAAATTTTTGACTTATTTTCAGAAACTGCAGGCTCAGCAGAGCTAACATTGACAAAAAATGCTGGTTGTTTTGGGGCAGGAAAGGGCTTGGCTTCAGGTGTAAGCATGGAAACAACTTTGCTCATTGTGGGTCTATCTGTTGCTTGGTCTTGCGCACACAAAAGACCCACATGAATGCATCTCAGGACTTCACCAGGAGAGCTTGGTCCATCAAGTATTTCCGAGTCGATTAGCTCCAAAGCTTTACCATCATTCCACAGCTGCCAGGCCTGAAAGTGGCGAGTTTTAGCACCAAAAATTATCAGGGTTAGAAGATTAATGTACTGATCCTCTTTGTAAAGAGTTCTTATGAGGATTTAGTAAAAATAAATAAGGCAGATGCCTGGAAGAGAATGACTTGCAATAGATTGAACTCTTACATATCCTACAAGGTTGAGTGTGCGCTCCGGCTGATATATATCATTGTTCTTCTTACTGCTAACAATTTCCAAAAGTAAAACTCCAAAGCTGTATACATCATTTTTTATTGAGACAATGCCATTCATGACATACTCCGGAGACATATAACCACTGAAGAATCATTAAACAACCTTTTTTTAGTGTTTGAAGGAAAGAAGATGTTGATGAATCATCAAATGAAACAAATTATAAAAGACACTTACTGTGTTCCCACAATTATGCTTGTGTATGATTTTGGTTCATTCTCTGTGAAAATTCTAGCCATCCCGAAATCAGATATTTGCGGATTCATTTTGTTATCAAGAAAAATGTTGTTGGCTTTTAAGTCTCTATGAATTACTTTCAATCTCGAATATTTATGAAGATAAAGAAGTCCTTGAGTGATCCCTTCGATTATGCTGAAACGTTTCTTCCAATTTAATAGCTTTCTTCTATTAGAATCTATCACAAAGTGTAATAAAACAAAAATGAATGACGAAGAGTTGATCTCTGTTAGAATTGTTGCTGCGAAGATCCTTAAATATTGTTGTAGAAAACTTACCAAAAATAAAGAAGTCCAAGCTTTTGTTAAACATGTGCTCATAAACTAAAATTCTTTCTTCTCCATGAAGAGAACATCCTAAAAGCTTCACAAGATTAGTGTGCTGGAGCTTTGCAACGAGTTTAACTTCATTCTTGAACTCCTTTATTCCTTGTGCTGATCTTCTTGAGAGTCTCTTTACTGCTATTTCTTCACCATCGACTAATTTTCCCTGAAACCATATAATTAGTAATTACTTCATTTAAGGTAAGTGTAAGTCTCAAAATTTTACCTTATAAACCGGGCCAAAACCGCCCTCTCCGAGCTTATTTTCGGTTGAGAAATTGTTTGTAGCAACTTCAATGGTCTGAAAATCAAATATCCTCAAGTCATGGCCTATGCCCTTCTTCCTTTTTCGTCTCCGTCTGCCAAAATTTGGGGCATGTGATAGAGTACTTGCAAGCTCTTTTAACAGTTTCTTTCTGTTATTTACGCTTTGCACTAATCAAAATCCATGGAAAGTATAACTCAGATTACAGTTATTTCTCAAACATAAATAAATTTATGGCATTTGTTCTACACTGAAACTGATTACCTTTTGTCTTAAGCTTTTTCGCCATCAAATAGCTCAAGTAGCACAAGAAAGGTCGCACTAAAGCTACTCCTAAAGCAAAAATGAATTGACATCCTCCGCCTCTCTTCTGCAAAATAGGAAAATGAAAATCTAAATTCAATTTCTCATGATCTTTCTCACCACCAATCACTCTGAACGCAGAGTGTTCTGTTTCTATAATGAACTTTTTTCAGGAGTTTTGGTAGACTTTTATAACATCAATCTTACAAACCTATTCCCTTGTCCTTTCTCCGCACTTTATAGCTCAAACCACCCAAAATGATTACCAGCAAAGCAGCTAGAGATCCTAATATTTCAATAATTAACCATGGTGGCTTCTTCATCTTCTTTACTGTTCCTGCAACAATATAAATATTCGTGTTAAAGTATGGATTTAACCATCTAAGGAGCTTATTTAAACTAAAAACTTCAATATTTAGTAGGCTAACCTTCTTGATCGTGAAAGTCAAGCATGAGTATGAACCGTGCATTGTGCTCCAATTGGTTTCTAAACTTTGTTCCTCTACTCCAAATCTGACAGTCAGTGAAGTTACGTTCGGCCGGAGCAAAGGCCGCACAAGAACAATTCTTGATGCATTTGTCTTGACAATCTAAAAAGTTCATGTTTTTACTAAAACTGAATCCATCTCCCAACATGTAGCCCCGTCTGAAATGCCAATAATCAATAGTACGATTCCAGGCCAAACAAATCTCTTCCCGCTGCTTCTCTTTCCAACATCCTCCATATTTAGTACAAGAAACAAACAACCCTCTGCCGTTTATAAGTCCACCATCTGCGTTGATTCTCANCCACCAGAGGATAAGCTGGTTGGTGACATTTTGATCCAAACCTAGCGTAAATGAACCTTGAGCGGGAGATTTATCACTAATCAGGATTGGAGAAACCATTTGTGCGCAGTTTGGAAGTTGATTCCAAGTTTCATCCCCAGAAGAAGTGTATCTGTCGGATAATCAAAACTTTGCCACATTACTTTTGTAGTTCCACTTGAATACCTTTTACTCAGGACAAGATTGCTCGTTTGGTGTAGAGTAGCAACTATTCAACATGATGCTTTGTAGGAAGTTATTGCAATAGAATTAAGATCCACTGTGGAAAATTTTCGAACTGCCATCATCAGCTAGTAAAAGTCTTCCAGATTCATCTAAGATTGGGTTGTTTCGGTTCGCAACCCACACTAGCTCCTCATCCATGTAGAATATTCCTAGGTAACGTTTTTCTGTATATCTAGGGCTAAAGAATTTCAAACCAGCTTCTCCCCATCTCTGAGATCAACACCAAGTCTCCAGCCTGGTGCAAATTTTCTTTCCGGAAAATTTGAAGGCCCCAACAATAGTATAATGAGGTATGAAAAGTTCAATAGCATTTGAGTTCAATAGCCTTTAAAATGCTGGCGAACTTACTCAAAGATTAACCACAAATGCAGAGTTGTATACATTTCTTCTAAATATGGTGGAAACTAATCAGCGAGAAATTTATTTTATAAATGCCCTGTTTTGTGCCTTAGCTTTTGTCTTGACAAATGTTCATCCAACGTCAAAGACGATAAATTTGAAATGATTGTTTATAAGAAGGGGGACAGGAGCCATTGTCTCAAACTGAGAGACTTTATTCTATAGCCTATGCATATCAACTCAAGTTTTTGGTGCTAATTAGCCAGCAAGTAAAAAATTAGCAAATAATGGGACAACGTTCACATGGATTATTACATAATAAATTCTATTCCTTGTCCTGATCTTCCTGCGAGTCTCTTTACTGCTATTTCTTGCCCATCCAGTAATTGTCCCTGAAATCATTCCTCTCACACAATTACTAATGATACATCTAATATCGCAAAAAGAAAAAAACAGAAAAATTTGCATAAGCTTACCTTATAAACTGGACCAAAACCACCCTCTCCCAGCTTATTCGTGGCTGAGAAATTATCTGTAGCAGCTGCAATTGTTTGAAAGTCAAATATGTTCAACTCACGGCTTACGCTCAAATCTCTCTTTTGTTTTTCCTTTGCCATATTCTTTCGTTTTTCCTTTGTCATATTCCGTGAGAAGTAAAGCATTCTCTCAAACTTCATTTACTGGCTTCCTTCGATTTGTTGTGCTATCAACTAATTAGCATACAAGGAAATTATATGATTCTAATTATTGTGTATGATCATTTATCTTAACTATTTATGTTCCAGCTTATTACATTTTGCCTTAAGTTTTCTCAGTATCAGATAGCATAAGTAACACAATAGCAGGACCAATAAAACGACTCCTATGCAATGGTTAATGGCAACCACCACTTCTCTTCTGCAATAAAAATATATGAGGCTCTGCCTTTAGTTTTCTGAAATTGTTAACTATATATGAGGTGATGCTTGCTTTCTGCCCTGTTTCTATCAGAATTTGAAATGCTTTCAGTACTAAATTATATGAAAAATCTGACAGGTGCTCAGGTAACAATTCAGAACAGGATCCATGTTTTCTTGATTAGCTGATTAATTTCACTTCACATTTCTTTCCCATATTTAAATGAAAAACTAATATAATGACACTGAAAGATTGTTTACCTTTTACCTTCTACCTTCTACTTTCTCCATGTACCATAACACAAGAAACACAACAAGATCAAAAGTGGAGCTCCTACTACAATAATCAACCACCTACTACAATAATCAACCACTTCCATAACTTCATTTCTGCAATAAAAGGCGTATAAGTATCATTATTGAGATATGAAATATTGTCTTCTCTCCAGGGAAGAGTGAAATTTTTAATTTGATGAGAACTCAACTTTCAATATTTAAGCATAGACTTACTTTTGGGTTCAAGGATGTGTATATACCGTGAATTGATGTCATCCCATTTAGCTTCTGTAAACTTTGCCTCCCTGTCCCAGATCTCTCAGCTGGTGTCAAAATCTGTAGTAGCATAGGCAACACAATAACAATTATTCCAGCATTTCAATTCACAATCAGCATGGCTCATGTTTTCACTTTTTTTGAACTAGAATCCATCTCCAAACATGAAACCATAGTTTGCCTGGAAATATCCCTCCTGCACGTAGGAACTTTTCGAGCCATACCAAAACCAAGTTCTGGAATAGACAATCTAGCATCCATTAGAATTTCCAGTAGTTTAGATGTTTGCTCAGAAGTAAGAGAATAGCTGAAGTATATTTCTTGTTCATTTGAAGTGAAGCTGAATTCGTACTTACCACGAGTCCAAGAATTAGAAGAATTGAATAGGTCAACTAGCCAAAGCTTACTTGTCTGGTAGACTTCCCCGCACCACCAGAGGATAAGCTGGTTGGTGACATTTTGATCCAAACCTAGCATAAATGAACCTTGAGCGGGAGATTTATCACTAATCAGGATTGGAGAAACCATTTGTGCCCAGTTTGGAAGTTGATTCCAAGTTTCATCCCCGGAAGAAGTGTATCTGTCAGATAATCAAACTTTGCCACATTACTTTTGTAGTTCCACTTGAATAGCTTTTACTCAGGACAAGATTGCCCGTTTGGTGTAGAGTAGCAACTATACAACATGATGCTTTTTAGGAAGTTATTGCAATAGAATTAGATCCACTGTGGAAAATTTCCGAACTGCCATCATCAGCTAGTAAGTCTTCCAGATTCATCTAAGATTGGGGTGTTTCGGTTCGCAACCCACACTAGCTCCTCATCCATGTAGAATATTCCTAGGTAACGTTTTTCTGTATATCTAGGGCTAAAGAATTTCAAACCAGCTTCTCCCCATCTCTGAGATCAACACCAAGTCTCCAGCCTGGTACAAATTTTCTTTCCGGAAAATTTGAAGGCCCCAACAATAGTATAATGAGGTATGAAAAGTTCAATAGCATTTGAGTTCAATGGCCTTTAAAATGCTGGCGAACTTACTCAAAGATTAACCACAAATGCAGAGTTGTATACATTTCTTCTAAATATGGTGGAAACTAATCAGCGAGAAATTTATTTTATAAATGCCCTGTTTTGTGGCCTTAGCTTTGTCTTGACAAATGTTCACGAACGTCAAAGAGGTAAATTTGAAATAATTGTTTATCGAAGGGGACAGGAGCCATTGTCTCAAACTGAGAACTTTATTCTTAGCCTATGCATATCAACTCAAGTTTTTGGTCTAATTAGCCACAAGTAAAAATTAGCAAATAATGGGACAACGTTCACATGGATTTTACATAATAAATTCTCAGGCAATACATAATACAAAGGCCTTTATCCAGACAGAATTATCAATCAAACATAATTGTCCTGCCTGCTACGTCTCTCTAATGTCTTGAGTTTTCATCTTAGATGCTCCATCACCAAGTTCCCTGGTTACTGTTGTAGGGAATTATCAATCAAACATTATTTTTTTTTTTTTTTTTTTCTAAATTTGTTTTCTTATTTAGTTTATCTTGTTTTTTAGATTTCTGCTGTTTGGCCCCCAGGTGTAGATGCATAATCTGAGAATAAGATAGCTTATCAGCCTTACTTTTTGCGAAGTTTCTTCTGAAGACTTCATGATCCTTTAGCAATAGACACAAGTTAATGGCATGGCTTTTATTCATTTTATGGATGATTGTTCACGAGGGTTAGATTTATATCACTTGTCGTTAATAAGTTCATTCAAACACGATTCTGAAGGTGCTGGCTTGTTCAGTTCATTTACAAAGTGTTGATAGATTTTCAAAGCGAATACAAGTTTATATGGATTTTGACTAGCTTATTCAATTGACATCAAGAATCAAAGGAGAAGAAAAAAAGAGAGGTTGGAGTTTCATATTGATAGAATGGCCTCAAAATAGAATACAAAGAGTAAAGGTGTTTATATAGTTACAAGCCAAGTACAAGACTATCCTACCCTCAATTTTATACATACTAACCTGACAATTCTTGCGTAGGATGATTCGACATCCTTATAAATCAAAAACCAGTATATTTGAATTCATGTTTGTGCTTGTAATTCTGCCTAGATAATAATGTCACTACCATGTTTATCTAGCTACCATCTCTGAAAGTGTTACTTCATTTATAGAACAATTTTCTGGCTGATTTTCAGGAACGTCTGGCTCCTCAGGAGAAACATTGATAAAAAATGCTGGTTGTTTTGGATCATCTAGGAGCATAGTTTCATTTGTTAGCATAGAAACCACATCCAGCATCGCTGGTCTATCCTTCGCTTGGTCTTGAACGCATAAAAGACCCACATGAAGGCATCTCAATACTTCATTACTTGAGCATTCATCTAGTGTTGGATCTATTAGCTCTAAGGCAATACCTTCTCCCCACAGCTGCCATGCCTGAACAAATATGACGTTTATCGCACGGTATTAGTTAAGTAAGATAGTATATACTATCCAAAATGTTTAAAATTCAATGGCTATCTTGGGTACTTACATATCCTATAAGGTTGAGCGGGCTCTCTGCATGATAGCAACCATTGCTCTTCTTGCTGCTTACAATTTCCAGTACTAAAACTCCAAAGCTAAATACATCAACTTTAGTTGACACAATTCCATTCATAGCATACTCTGGAGACATATAGCCACTGAAGAACGCAAATTGTAGTATGTTAAAAGTTAGAAAGTTTATGTATGCAAATACAAGAAGCTAGCTCCGTTGTAAGTGTCGAGAAACTTACTATGTTCCACAAACTCTGTTAGTGTTTACTACTGTTTCATTCATCTGAAATATTCTAGCCATGCCAAAATCTGATATTTTTGGATTCATTTGGTCATCAAGTAAAATGTTACTAGCTTTTAAGTCTCTATGAATCACTCTTAATCTTGAATACTTATGGAGATAAAGAAGCCCCTGAGCAATTCCTTCGATTATACTGAAACGTTTCTTCCAATTTAGTAACTTCTTTTTATCAGAATCTGTCTCAGAGCATAAAGAAAGAAAAATGGTATAATGAATATATATATATATAGCTGATGAATGATAAAGCTACTGTTGCTGCAAAATCCAAAATTATCTGTGAAGAGACTTACCGAAAATATATAAATCCAAGCTTTTGTTAGGCAGATACTCGTAAACTAAAATCCTTTCTTCTCCATGAAGAGAACATCCTAAAAGCTTCACAAGATTAGTGTGCTGGAGTTTTGCAATGACTTTAGTTTCGTTCTTGAACTCCATTATTCCTTGTCCTGATCTTCCTGCGAGTCTCTTTATTGCTATTTCTTGCCCATCTATTAATTGTCCCTGAAATCATGACTCTCAAACAATTGCAAATCATATTCCTAATATCACAATCAAAAATAAAATAAACTGCATAACTTTACCTTATAAACTGGACCAAAACCACCCTCTCCCAGCTTATTTGTAGCTGAGAAATTATCTGTAGCAGCTGCAATTGTTTGAAATTCAAATATCTTCAACTCGCGGCTTATGCTCAAATCTATCTCTTTTGTTTTTCCTTTGCCATATGCCGTAAGAAGTAAAGCATTCTCTCCAAGCTCATCTACTAGCTTCTTTCGGTTTGTTGTGCTATCCACTAATGAACATACAAGGAAATCACTCATATTATTATTGTGCAATCATGTATGTTAACTATTCCTGTAATCATGTTCCAGCTTACTACCTTTTGCCTTCAGTTTTCTCAGTATCAAATAGCATAAGTAGCACAACAGCGGGACCAATAATGCTACTCCTACTGCAACAGCTAATGGCAGCCACCACTTCTCTGCAATAAAAATATATGAGGCTCTGCCTTTAGTTTTCTGAAAATGTTAACAATATTTGAGGTTATGCAAACTGACTGCCCTGTTGTATGCTAGAATGTGTAATGGGAATTTAGATCATATATTGACCTGATCTTAACGGCGTGTATATCAAAATTTGAAATCCTTTCAGTACTTAATTATATGTTCAATCTTACATGCGGTCAGGTAACAATTCAGGACAGGATCCATGGTTTCATGTTTAGCTGATTTCACTTCACATTTCTTTCCCCCATTTACATGAAATACTAACATTGAAAGGACATATATATTGATAGATTAGTTTACCTTTCGCCTTGTACTTTCTCCATGTGCCATAACACAAGAAACACAGCAGGATTAGAAGTGGAGCTCCTACTACAATAATCAACAACTTCCATAACTTCATTTCTGCAATTGAAAGGTACTTGTGTTATGAAATATTGTTTCCTTTGCAGGGAGAGTGAATTGTTTTGTTTGATAAGAACTCAACTATCAATATTTAAGTATAGACTTACTTCTGGGTTCAAGGATGTGTATATACCGTGAATTGATATCATCCCATTTAGCTTCTGTAAAAATTGGCCCCCTGCCCCAGATCTCGCAGCTGGTGTCAAAATCTGTAGTAGCATAGGCAAAACAAGAACAATTAAACCAGCATTTCAATTCACAATCGGCGTGGCTCATGTTTTCACTTTCTTTGAACTTGAATCCCTCTCTGGACGTGAAACCATATTTGGACTGGAAATAAAGAACATCCCTCCTGCAAGTAGGAACTTTCCGAGGCATACCAAAACCAAGCTCCGGAATAGACAATCTACCATCAGGTAGAATTTTCAGTAGTTTAAATGATTGTTCACTAATAAGAGAGTAACTGAAATATATTTCCTTTTCATTTGAAGTGAAGCTGAATTCGTAGTTACCACGAGTCCAAGAATTAGAAGAATTAAACAGATCATTTAGCCAAAGCTTACTTGTCTGGTAGACTTCCCCACGCCACCAGAGGACAAGCTGGTTCGTGAAATTCCGATCCAAACCGAGCGAAAATGAACCTTGTGCCGGTGATTTATCACTAATCCAGGATTGGAGAAACCATTTGTGCCCAGTTTGCAAGTTGATTCCACGTGCATGCCAGGAAGAAGTGTATCACTTGGATAATCAAAACTTTGCCACATTATCTTGATTGTTGTTCCATTTGAATCCATTTTACGGAGGACAAGATTCCCAGTTTGGTGAAGAGTAACAACTATACAACATGATGGTTGGTAGGAAGTTATTGCAATAGAATTAGATCCACCGTGGAAAATTTTTAAATTGCCATCTCCATCAACTGTAAGCCATCCAGATTCATCTAAGATTGGGGTGTTTCGGTTCGCAACCCACACTACCTCCTCATCCATGTAGAATATTCCTACATAACGTTTTTCTGTATTATTGGGGCTAAAAAATTTCAAGCTGTATTTCCCAAAAGCTGAAACCAACTTTGCCCCATCTCTGAGTTTGAGACCAAGTCTAAAGCCTTGTGCAAATGTTTCTGCTGTAGGATTTGATAGCCCCAACCAAAGTATCATGAGGCTCAAAAGGATTTGACTTCTACCTTTGATAGCCATTAAAATTCTTTCGGACTTACAGAAGGATTCGCCACAAATGCAGAGTTGTATACATTTATTCTAAAAAATGGTGGAAATTAATCGGCCAAAAATTGATTTTATAAATGTCCTGTTTTGTGCCTGAGCTTTTGTCTTGACAAATGTTTATTCAGCATCAAAGTCGATGAGTTCAATATAAATGCTTAGACGGAAGAGGGAGACAGGGGCGATTATCTTAAACTGAGCTGACTATATTCTAAGCCCTATGCATAGTGATTATTAGCCGGCAAGTAAAAGATTAGCACATAATGGGACAATGTTAACATGGACTATTACATAAAATAATTATCAGGTAATACAAAAGGCTTTATCTAGGCACAGAATTATCAGTTAAACAAAATAACTGGTGTTGTCATCACATAATCGTCCTGCCTGCTTCATATCTTTAATGTCTTAAGAGTTTTCATCTTGGTTGCTCCATCACCAGGTTCCTTTGTTATTGGTGTAGGACAACTTCTCTAATAAATCTAGGAATCCTATTTTAATTTGTCTTTCACAGTTTATCTTAGTTTATTAGGTTTCTGCTCTCCGGCCCCCAGTTGTAATAGATGCATAATCTGGAAATAAAAGTAGGTTATCAGCCTGAAGAGCTCTTGGGCTTCTCCTATTTAAGATAGCTCTGCTTCTACCCTTACTATTTGCGTGGTTTGTTGTAAAAACTTTATTATCCCTTAGCAATAGACAGCTATATGATAATAATCTTTTTGGATGTTTTCTTAGCAATAGACACAAGGTTGAATTGCTAAAAATAAACTCATTGCCAAATTCTTTCTTCTCCATGTAATCTCTTAATTCACCATCAGGATCCATTTTCAGCACCGGCAACGAAGTAACATCTTTATTTACCAGATATTTGAAGTATATTTCTTGTGTACTTGAAGTGTAACTGAAGTTATAGACAGAAGATTCAAGACCAGTGGGGGAGCTGAATTGACCATTTTCCCAAAGCCCTGTCGTCCAATAGACTTCCTCACCCAAACAGATTGTCAGCTGGTTCGGGGCTTTCCGGTCGACTCCAAGGGTAAATGATCCTTGTGCCGGAGATTCTTTTGTAATCCATGACTGCAGAAACCATTTATCCTTAGTTTCCAGGTTAATTCCGAGTTTCATTCCTGGTAAATGTGTATCAGTCGGATAGTCAAAACTTTGCACAACTTTTTCCCTCTAGTTCCATTTGAACGCATTTCATAGAGGACGAAATTGCCTGATTGCAGTAGCACAGCTTTTGCAGAACGCACTCCTGGAACCGAACTTATATTAATGGGATTTCCTCCGCTATGTAGAATTTTCAAATTTCCATCAGTGCTATTAATGGAAGGATTTCCGGATTTATCCAAAATGGGAATGTTCCTGTTGGCAACCCACATTGGCTGAATGTTGAAAAATTTATCTATAAACGTATCATACCATATTCCTAAGTAGGGGTTAGTGGTGCCAGCAGGGCTAAAGAATCCTAACCCGAATTTCCTGGATTTAAAACAAGTTCCTCCCCATCTTTCAGCACTTGGCCTTGTAATAATTCGTCTGTCTCCGAATAAGAAGGTCCAATCAAGAGAATGAGGCATGAAAAGCTCAAAAGAAATTGAGTTTTTCCTGTGCTAGCCATTTACAAAACGAGTGATGGTACGAGTTGCATAGCCGGGGCGGGGGATACTGTGGGAATCAGCCGGCAGCATTGTCAGACGTATGGTTAAATCTATAGAAGGGAATTACTGAACATTCCAAATAGTGTTCATTTACGGAAACGATTATACCAACTTGATTTTGTTTATTTCTGAGGAGTCCTTGATTATGATGGAATGGGCTATTCTTTTTTAACCAATTAAATTTATGGTGATGGAACAGGCTACTGTTTTTTAATCAATTATAATATATGGATACATCTAAGGAAGCTTTTTCTAATAAAAGTGAACAAATAGAGAGATAAAAAAAAAACAAATCACAAAAAGTATATAGAAAGAAGAAATAAGTACGATTTTACTCTAATATATTTTATATCCAACTGAGTCAATATTATTATAATACTATTTTATTTCTCTTATTTACAATGAAAGTAATTTATTTTATTATTTGCTATCACTCATTACAAGATAAAAGTATATTTATATATTAGATTTAAAAGACTAAAACTTAGTATTATAAAGATTTATATTCATAAGCTCAAACTCAATAAAGAATTAATAACTTAAAAAAATCCTTCAACGGCTCTTCATGAAAAATGCCCACATCGCCTACTGGTCGGGGACGCTGCCCCCCACACCCCCGCCCGCTCACCAGGAAGAGCTACCCCCTACACCCTCAAATGCGTTTACGTGATCCATTAATGCTGAAGTAGTCAACAACTCTAACAGAACAAAAACATTCCAAATTGTGTTCAAAGGAAATGATTATACCAACATGTTTTTGTTTATTTCTGATGAGTCCTTGATTATGATGGAATAGGCTGCCGTTTATGGGTTTCACAAAAGGGTCATTCATCGAAAATACATTTTATGGACTTCAACCTCATAAATTGAATCCCAAACTTATTCACTAGTGAATTGAAATATGACAAACTCCTCACCTTATAGACCTTGTTGTCCTTGCATCTTTGTTAGGTTTCCTCACTTTGAATAGAAATCCATTCTTTTATCAATTGTCAAATTCTAAATCCAGCTAAATGAATATTGTTCGTTTTGATTCTAAGTTTACACGGATTTACTTTTGAACTTCGTCGTAAGCATCATTTATCCAAAATACATGTAAAGGCTTTTATTGTTATGAGTGACTTAAAGTATTTGGTTGAATGCGTAACAGGAAAATTTTAATTTAACGAATAAATAATTCATAATGCATTCGTTTGCAAGTTTACTCAATCAACCAGTAAAAAGATAAAAGATAAAATTTAACCAGCCAAGTACTTCAGGAGTGAGTTTGGATTTTGAGAGACCTAGGATTTTTTTATCAAAAAGAAAATGTTGTATTCTTTTAGTCCCTGTCTGAGCCAGCCAGGAGCAGAAAAAGACAATAGGCCTCGAGGCCTAAAGTTGTGAGTTGTGACGTGACCTTTGTGGATATGTACAGGCGCAGCTGTGACGATTAGCCCAATGCCCCAATTCTGCTGCTAGCATTTAAGCCCAGGAATTTGGGTTTCTCAGCCACCCTTTTTGCAGTTTGCATGTAACTGACACATACATAAATTTAAGAGCCTATCAAATTCTTCCGTTTTAAAAAAGTAAAAAATAACACCCCATAGAAGAGTAGGTATGAACATCAGCTGAAGAAGAGTAGCTCTTCAACAATATTTTAATCACTCTACTCAACAAAAACAACCAAGTACCAACCACCTCCCTCTATCTCTCTCTCTCTCTGATGACAAAATTCTCTCCCACCCCACCATGATTTCTCTTCAAAACTGCACCTATTTTCCTCACACTTAAGCATGGTAAGTTATAAGATCTCTCTGCAATTATAATTTATGTTATTTTTGTTATTAATATTTTTGCAGGCTATTATGCCAGTGTTGTTCAGATCATTATTGGCGCTATTTACAGAAGTAGTGGCTCATCCAGCAGCCTCCATCACAACTCTACTCTATTACAGTAATCTTCTCCCTCGAAACTTGAACTTAGAGCGCATGGTTCGACCCCAACTCCTCCATCCAGAGAACTTCATGTTTCATCTTCTCATCAATGTTCTCAGATGTTTCTGGTAACCATATAGCTCCGCCCCCCACCCCCAATTTCCTTTTTTTTTTTTAATCGATCATAAAGGAGTCTTTAAATAGACTAATGGTAATCTTACGTTTGCCCTTTTTTGTTGCAGAGTAAACCCAATATCATGTTCATGTTCATGGAACTAATCTGTATGGAAGAAGACGAGCAAGATCGATTAACATTTGGCAGAGTTTTAATTGTTGAAACGGGAAGAGAACTAATTAATGTTTCATCATTTTCAGTGTAGTTTGACTGTGAGGCATTGCATATTGACTGGTTGGTGTCAAAAGCTTCGGTATCTGAACCTTGATTCCTTGGAGTACAAGGTTTAATTTTGACTCTGAATCTTTCGTGTATGTTTCTGCATTAATAAGGGATCCAGCACTTTTCAATCAAATAGTGATCTCTTAGATATAAAAATTAAATTATACTTCATTTTTTTTTTTTCCAGTATAATATGAATATTAGACTATGTTCTGTATATATTTAATAAAGTTTACAGTGATGGAAGATTTTCAAAGTAGATGACATTAGTAGGCCTTTCTTATTAGAATTCACCGATGCATGTGCATTCCATCAATCAATGGTTTTAGTTGAGACAGTCTACTGCATCATAATAATGTTATTTTAACGATATAAACAATTTTTTCTTGCATTTAATGTGCATAAATTACTTGATAGGGAATGTGTCGTACATATTGACGTGATATACAAGGTTTTAAGACCCGGCCCTGTGTGAAACTCGGCAAAGTGATCAGAAAACAAAATGACCGGTTTAACCAGTTTGATGGATGGAAAAAATTGGTGTAAAAAATTTAAAATCTAACAAAAATAACCCTAAAAATTACACATAAGTCCATACAAGTTTGAAATCTTGTAAAAACATCTAAAATTACACCACTGGCATCGAAAACCAAGCCAAATAGAACCTATTTACGGTATCAAAAACACACACCATGTCACACCACCATGAAAACTCTCCCCTAAGCCTCATAATCAAAACTCATCTCACCCCATCCTCATTCGCCTCGTCGATCAATGGCGCGATTTTCGGTCTTTTCACTCACCGGGAACCAACTCTATCGCCACCTATTGACTCATTGGCTCTTACTATTCAAAAACCCCAACATCATAGCCACCAATTGTTCGTCAATCATCGTCCTAATTTTGAGGGGGTTTGAGATGAATAGTAAAATTGATAACCCAGTCCAGTGAAGACTCTGGGTCCCAATTCAACCAATAAGACCAGGCCAAGTTTTAAAACACCGGTGATATATCCTTGTTGGATGATTATATATACATGAACACACAAAAATTTTAATATTCAAATATAAAATAGATGAGAGAAAATTCAAAAGTTTGATATATTAGTTGTGGTATTTTAGATTTTTGCCTTTACCGGCTTCCTTCCAAAACAATAACGTAGAAAACGTATTCATGTTAGGCAGGTTCCAATAGTTCGTTGTCCTCATTACTATGTTGCATGTCGGTGACACTAAGACACCATAGACGACATGTCATCCATAAAAAATAAAGGAGACAAAACAAAATATCAGTTCAGCCCAATTCCCATTCAAGAGTAATTCGGGCCTGGAATTGTACACGTCATATGGAATTGGGCCTTTAATGGGTCTGCCTTGCCAAATTCCCACTCTACAATCTTATCCATCGTAGATTAGTGACACTGACTTACACATCTTAGCAGAATAATATGGGAACTTTTTTTTTTTTTTTTTCCTTTAGCCCCCATCTTCTATATGTAATAATAAAGAAAAATTATTCTTTTCCATCCATACTTTAATTCAAAGTTTTATATTTGCAGTTATTAAAAAATTAAATAAAATTAGGTCAATTAGAGTCAAAATTGCTTAATATTTCTTCTTTATGGCATGAATTAATTTTCAAATCTCATATCCTTCTAAACCTAAAGCAAACACAACTACCATTTAATCTACTTTTCGAGATTTCTTTATTAGTTTGGAGCGTTTTAAAAGCTGACGACTTTATAAAATTATATTAAAAGATCTCAAATCTAGCGTCAAATTATGAATATATTTATAATTTTTTTCTCGGATTTTTGAATACGTATAAAAACCACCATTGTTAATATTTACTTTCTAAATACGATTATACCCTATCTATTGTGGAAGACAGGGGAGAAATCAAAAAGAAATGGGAAATAATACAGTCATCGAAAGTTACACACCAAATTTATGCACCGAATGATGTGATAAAATCCTGACCGTTGATTAATTATAAGTTAATATTAATAAACGGTCAAGATTGCATCATTTCATTCGGTGCATGAATTCGGTGACTATAACATTACTCAAAAGAAATATGGGATCTAAAAATCACTTCCCCAAAATAATGAGAAAATAATAAAATAAAAGAAACAAAAGAAATTAATATGCAGCTCAGCCCAATTCCCATTCAAGAGTAAATTGGGCCTTGCATTGTACACATGATGTAAAATTGGGCCTTTAATGGTCCTGAGTAGCCAAATTCCCATTTACAACCAAATTATCCACGGGAGAATTAATAACCGAGGTATCTGAGTACACTTGTCAGCCAAGCCCGCATAATTCTCAAGATCACGGAATACCCTACAAACCCAATTAACCAATGTAATTTCACAATTGTGGTAGATGTCTCTCTTATGACTTCAACAAGACCCTTGGGTGTAGCTAACCGTAATGGTTAAAGGGTTTGCCGTCCGACCACAAGAAAAAAGGTCATGAGAGAATTATTAACTACCCTAAACAAATAATAATACCATGGATTACCCATATAAATAATCTTCATATCCAATAATATTATGCATCAAAACAGTATAATCCTTAATTTTATGTGTCAAAATCCCCCCTTGATGAAACCCTTTTCTTCAGTAATAAAAGGATTTTCTAGCATGATGACCCTATTGTATTTGTTCATACTGTTCACAACAAAATTATAAGTTGTTAGTTGGAATTTCAAAAGTAATATATTAATTAATATTGATTAAGTCACTAATTAATAGTTATCGATATGTATTGGACTCAACTTCATTTCTATGCAGTTACATGTCAAGCTTCAATAACTAAAACCAGATTAGTGACCCATAATCAACTAATTAATTTCCAATTCATTGCCAGCTGCTCTTTAGTTTGGTTTTACTTCCCTTTTCGGCTACCAAATACATGAATGAGACAACTTAATTTGCTTACAGAAAATTAATCTACTTTTAGTAGCAAGACATGATAATTGGTCTATACTTTATGCTAATTAATTAATCTTCTCACCTTCTTCAATAAGTTATCTTTTGATTCATAATATTTTAATTATCTTATCCCCGTTTCAAGTTTTCAACCGTTAGATGCTTCGAATGATTAAAACGATCAATAAGCATTAAAAACATCCTTGTGGTCGAATCAAGCGACGTCCACCGACATTATAATATGATTATGAGATGGTGATATAATTAAATTGCTTAAAGAGTAAATGACATATTCCCACCCAAGGTTTGACGAAATCTAAAGTTGGTGCCCCAAGTTTCATTTATTCTAGATTCTCACCCTTAAAATAACACTGTTAACAATTTTTAGTGAGGGTGCAATTACCATAATACCCTTAACCCTAAATTGATAAGTTATTTTTAACCCCTAAATTACTAAAATTATAAAATTAACCATCTTATTTTGAAATTACTTCAATTACACCCTCAGTGACTACGTACCGTCTCGGTTTTCACCGGATTTGGGTTGTTTCCGATGGCGGCGAACCCCCTAGTCACCTCTATCACCTTCCCCATCGTCTGTCGTCCAAAACCCCTTTGGTTCCCGACTCATTGGGCCCTCCAATCGTCGACGCCGTCAAGCTTAGGTTTTCGTCGTTCTTTGCTAGATTCCGATGACGAAAATGCAATTAGACATCACCATTGCAACTAGCATCTCCAAATCTACAAAACTCCTATGTCCCCAACAATCGTTTAATGGCCATTCGCCGGTAGAGAACGATGAAAACCAGTCACCTGTGGCAGTTGTCGTGGCTGGCGATCGAAGAGTGATGAGAGGTTGTGAAGGGTACGGTTTTGTAGAGGGGGGGATGAGGGTTCAAATGGTGGTGACAAGGGTGATTTTGGGTGGAAGAATCGCCGGAAAAGAGCGAAAAACGTCGACAGTGGTGTTGGCTAACGTGCGCCGGAGCTTTGTTAGGGCGACGATCTGCTAATGTGCGCCTCCTCTGCAAAATGACCAATTTACCTCTGAGCCGTTATATCTAACCATTTTTCGTTACTTTAAGGGTGGGAATCTGGAATAAATAGAACTTGGGGTACCAACTTAGGATTTTATCAAACCTTGGGTGGGAATCTGTCGTTTACTCTTGCTTAAAACTCACGTCTTTATCATATAAGAGTAACGACTTTTTGCCACTCAAATAATACCTTAATGACACTTTTTCACCTCTTAACTTTTAAAATATCATTTTTTCATCTAAAAAAATATATTTAATAACAGCTTCCCACTAACTCCATCAATCATCGGTTGATGCTGGTATCGTTGCAATTTCATACCACCACCATTCTCTTCCCAAGTCATCACTCTCCAAAATCCCTCAAACTTTACTCCTATCGATCCCACCAATCGTCGACAATTGAGCAATTAGAGTTTGTGCAACTGCCCATTCCAAGTCAAATTCTGATCAATTATGACCACTAAAATCCAACCTTTCATCAACAAAAGACTCACTAACCTCCTATCTTCAAAAGCCCTAAAAGAATAGATCGAGTTTGCTCTCTATTTGTCGCGTAAATTGAAAAGTATATTTTCTTTTTACAAAAAAATGGTATTTTAAAAGTTTATGAATAAAAAAGTATCATTAAACCATTATTTAGATAGTAAAAACTAAAAAGTCGTTAACTCCTAATATAACACTATAATACATGTCTCTCTTGTAATTATAAATTTACAATCTGAGTTTTTTTATTATAAAAAAATATTTTTATTTGCTAAATTCATATATTAATTAAAATCTTTTTTTTTTTTAATCATATATTTACTTATCTACTGTATTTGACTTGGTGTGAGTTTTAATTATCGAATATTTTGATCACTAATTTAGACTTAAATTTTTTAGTGATCAGGTGAGAGTGTACTTATCATGCATGGATCATGATGGAACTTGGATCACCACGAGGAGTCCACCAACCAAATAATCCAACGGCCAGCCAGTGTTGATTATTTAATGACATATGGATCATGTGATTGAGATTCGTGGGGCCAGATCAACGACACCACAAAACTCCTCGTGACCAAGCATGACTAAATTATTTCAGTAATTGGACTCCCATGTTCGAATGTGCACTCCTTTTAATTTTATTTTAATTTAATTTCATGTTTAAGATTTTTTCTGTTGAATTTTGATGAAGACCTATAATTAATCCTAGGATGGCACGTGTCATTTCTAAATATATCATATCTAGCACTAATAATAATTCTAGGTAAACAATCACATCAGGAGTCCCAAAACCAAAAGTACTATCAATTATTAATAATTTTTAAACAGAAAACGACTTTTTCTCACCCAGGCTTGCCTCGGGCACGATTTCTCACCCAAAAAATAATCAAAATAATTTTCACATAAATTAGTGTTTCGTTATTACCAAAACTGATTGCGTTAGTAAAATTTCTATTTGTTATCACCGTTTAAATTTTCAGTTTCCTTTTTTATACAACCCTTTTTGCTCTAGTATCTGATTTTTCACTAATTACTGATCATCATAAAAAGACAATGAATATTCAATCGATCATTATCATTCAATCCAATGGCATCCATTCTATAAAATTTCTCTCACCTCAACTAATCTCTCAGAATTTTGAAACTATCAACTGAATAAGAGTTTCAATGATTACCCTTATTAGTAATCGAAAAAGAGTTTAAATTTATGACATTTTGAATAATACACCTAAAATTTTCTACCGAACCATTCGCTCAAGATTGGTTAATTAGTTTTAGTTTTGTCCAACAGGCCAAAAGCTTGGAAAGTGAATTGAATTTTCTTTAAAAGCCTATGAAAGAGGGATGTGGTTACAAATGATTGACTAGTTATAAAAGAATCTTAGCCACCAATTGTTCGTCAATCATCGTCCTAATTTGAGGGGGTTTGAGATGAATAGTAAAATGATAACCCAGTCCGGTGAAGACTCTGGGTCCCAGTTCAAACCCATTAGACCAGGCCAAGTTTTAAACACCGGTGATATATCCTTGTTGGATGATTATATACATGAACACACAAAAATTTTAATATTCAAATATAAATAGATGAGAGAAAATTCAAAAGTTTGATAATTAGTTGTGGTATTTTAATTTTTGCCTTTACTGGCTTCCTTCCAAAACAATAACGTAGAAAACGTATTCATGTTAGGCAGGTTCAAATATCGTTGTCCTTATTACTTGTTGCATGTCGGTGACACTAAGACCCATAGACGACATGTCATCCATAAAAAATAAAGGAGACAAAACAAAATATCAGTTCAGCCATTCCCATTCAAGAGTAATTCGGGCCTGGAATTGTACACGTCATATGGAATTGGGCCTTTAATGGGTCTGCCTGCCAAATCCCACTCTACAATCTTATCCATCGTAGATTAGTGACACGAAATTACACATCTTCGCAGAATCATATGGGAACTTTTTTTTTTTTCCTTTAGCCCCATCTTCTATATGTAATAATAAAGAAAAATTATTCTTTTCCATCCATACTTTATTCAAGTTTATATTTGCAGTTATTAAAAAATTAAATAAATTAGGTCAATTAGAGTCAAAATTGCTTAATATTTCTTCTTTATGGCATGAATTAATTTTCAAATCCTAATCCTTCTAAACCTAAAGCAAACACAACTACCATTTAATCTACTTTTCGAGATTTCTTTATTAGTTTGGAGCGTTTAAAAGCTGACGACTTTATAAAATTATATTAAAAGATCTCAAATCTAGCGTCAAATTATGAATATATTTATAATTTTTTTCTCGGATTTTTGAATACGTATAAAAACCACCATTGTTAATATTTACTCTAAATACGATTATACCCTATCTATTGTGGAAGACAGGGGAGAAATCAAAAAGAATGGGAAAATACAGTCATCGAAAGTACACACCAATTTATGCACCGAATGATGTGAAAAATCTGACCGTTGATTAATTTAAGTAATATTAATAAACGGTCAAGATTGCATCATTTCATTCGGTGCATGAATTCGGTGACTTAAACATTACTCAAAAGAATATGGGATCTAAAAATCACTTCCCCAAATAATGAGAAAAAATAAAATAAAAGAAACAAAAGAAATTAATAGAGCTCAGCCCAATCCATTCAAGAGTAAATTGGGCCTTGCATGTAACATGATGTAAAATTGGGCCTTTAAGGTCCTGAGTAGCCAAATTCCCATTTACAACCAAATTATCCACGGGAGAATTAATAAAACGAGGTATCTGAGTACACTTGTCAGCCAAGCCCGCATAATTCTCAAGATCACGGAATACCTACAAACCCAATTAACCAATGTAATTTCACAATTGTGGTAGATGTCTCTCTTATGACTTCAACAAGACCCTTGGGTGTAGCTAACGTAATGGTTAAAGGGTTTGCCGTCCGACCACAAGAAAAAAGGTCATGAGAGAATTATTAACTACCCTAAACAAATAAATACCATGGATTACCCATATAAATAATCTTCATATCCATAATATTATGCATCAAAACAGTATAATCCTTAATTTTATGTGTCAAATCCCCCTTGATGAAACCCTTTTCTTCAGTAAAAAAGGATTTTCTAGCATGAACCCTATTGTATTTGTTCAACTGTTCACAACCAAATTATAAGTTGTTAGTTGGAATTTCAAAAGTAATATATTAATTAATATTGATTAAGTCACTAATTAATAGTTATCGATATGTATGGCTCAACTTCATTTCTATGCAGTTACATGTCAAGCTTCAATAACTAAAACCAGATTAGTGACCCATAATCAACTAATTAATTTCCAATTCATTGCCAGCTGCTCTTTAGTTTGGTTTACTTCCCTTTTCGGCTACCAAATACATGAATGAGACAACTTAATTGCTTACAGAAAATAATCTACTTTTAGTAGCAAGACATATAATTGGTCTATACTTTAGCTAATTAATTAATTTCACCTCTTCAATAAGTTATCTTTTGATTCATATATTTTAATTATCTTATCCCCGTTTCAAGTTTTCAACCGTTAGATGCTTCGATGATTAAAACGATCAATAAGCATTAAAAACATCCTTGTGGTCGAATCAAGCGACGTCCACCGACATTATAATATGATTATGATGGGGATATAATTAAATGCTTAAAGAGTAAATGACATATTCCCACCCAAGGTTTGACGAAATCTAAAGTTGGTGCCCCAAGTTTCATTTATTCTAGATTCTCACCCTTAAATAACACTGTTAACAATTTTTAGTGAGGGTGCAATTACCATAATACCTTAACATAAAGTAGTCAACAACTCTAACAGAACAAAAACATTCCAAATTGTGTTCAAAGGAAATGATTATACCAACATGTTTTTGTTTATTTCTGATGAGTCCTTGATTATGATGGAATAGGCTGCCGTTTATGGGTTTCACAAAAGGGTCATTCATCGAAAATACATTTTATGGACTTCAACCTCATAAATTGAATCCCAAACTTATTCACTAGTGAATTGAAATATGACAAACTCCTCACCTTATAGACCTTGTTGTCCTTGCATCTTTGTTAGGTTTCCTCACTTTGAATAGAAATCCATTCTTTTATCAATTGTCAAATTCTAAATCCAGCTAAATGAATATTGTTCGTTTTGATTCTAAGTTTACACGGATTTACTTTTGAACTTCGTCGTAAGCATCATTTATCCAAAATACATGTAAAGGCTTTTATTGTTATGAGTGACTTAAAGTATTTGGTTGAATGCGTAACAGGAAAATTTTAATTTAACGAATAAATAATTCATAATGCATTCGTTTGCAAGTTTACTCAATCAACCAGTAAAAAGATAAAAGATAAAATTTAACCAGCCAAGTACTTCAGGAGTGAGTTTGGATTTTGAGAGACCTAGGATTTTTTTATCAAAAAGAAAATGTTGTATTCTTTTAGTCCCTGTCTGAGCCAGCCAGGAGCAGAAAAAGACAATAGGCCTCGAGGCCTAAAGTTGTGAGTTGTGACGTGACCTTTGTGGATATGTACAGGCGCAGCTGTGACGATTAGCCCAATGCCCCAATTCTGCTGCTAGCATTTAAGCCCAGGAATTTGGGTTTCTCAGCCACCCTTTTTGCAGTTTGCATGTAACTGACACATACATAAATTTAAGAGCCTATCAAATTCTTCCGTTTTAAAAAAGTAAAAAATAACACCCCATAGAAGAGTAGGTATGAACATCAGCTGAAGAAGAGTAGCTCTTCAACAATATTTTAATCACTCTACTCAACAAAAACAACCAAGTACCAACCACCTCCCTCTATCTCTCTCTCTCTCTGATGACAAAATTCTCTCCCACCCCACCATGATTTCTCTTCAAAACTGCACCTATTTTCCTCACACTTAAGCATGGTAAGTTATAAGATCTCTCTGCAATTATAATTTATGTTATTTTTGTTATTAATATTTTTGCAGGCTATTATGCCAGTGTTGTTCAGATCATTATTGGCGCTATTTACAGAAGTAGTGGCTCATCCAGCAGCCTCCATCACAACTCTACTCTATTACAGTAATCTTCTCCCTCGAAACTTGAACTTAGAGCGCATGGTTCGACCCCAACTCCTCCATCCAGAGAACTTCATGTTTCATCTTCTCATCAATGTTCTCAGATGTTTCTGGTAACCATATAGCTCCGCCCCCCACCCCCAATTTCCTTTTTTTTTTTTAATCGATCATAAAGGAGTCTTTAAATAGACTAATGGTAATCTTACGTTTGCCCTTTTTTGTTGCAGAGTAAACCCAATATCATGTTCATGTTCATGGAACTAATCTGTATGGAAGAAGACGAGCAAGATCGATTAACATTTGGCAGAGTTTTAATTGTTGAAACGGGAAGAGAACTAATTAATGTTTCATCATTTTCAGTGTAGTTTGACTGTGAGGCATTGCATATTGACTGGTTGGTGTCAAAAGCTTCGGTATCTGAACCTTGATTCCTTGGAGTACAAGGTTTAATTTTGACTCTGAATCTTTCGTGTATGTTTCTGCATTAATAAGGGATCCAGCACTTTTCAATCAAATAGTGATCTCTTAGATATAAAAATTAAATTATACTTCATTTTTTTTTTTTCCAGTATAATATGAATATTAGACTATGTTCTGTATATATTTAATAAAGTTTACAGTGATGGAAGATTTTCAAAGTAGATGACATTAGTAGGCCTTTCTTATTAGAATTCACCGATGCATGTGCATTCCATCAATCAATGGTTTTAGTTGAGACAGTCTACTGCATCATAATAATGTTATTTTAACGATATAAACAATTTTTTCTTGCATTTAATGTGCATAAATTACTTGATAGGGAATGTGTCGTACATATTGACGTGATATACAAGGTTTTAAGACCCGGCCCTGTGTGAAACTCGGCAAAGTGATCAGAAAACAAAATGACCGGTTTAACCAGTTTGATGGATGGAAAAAATTGGTGTAAAAAATTTAAAATCTAACAAAAATAACCCTAAAAATTACACATAAGTCCATACAAGTTTGAAATCTTGTAAAAACATCTAAAATTACACCACTGGCATCGAAAACCAAGCCAAATAGAACCTATTTACGGTATCAAAAACACACACCATGTCACACCACCATGAAAACTCTCCCCTAAGCCTCATAATCAAAACTCATCTCACCCCATCCTCATTCGCCTCGTCGATCAATGGCGCGATTTTCGGTCTTTTCACTCACCGGGAACCAACTCTATCGCCACCTATTGACTCATTGGCTCTTACTATTCAAAAACCCCAACATCATAGCCACCAATTGTTCGTCAATCATCGTCCTAATTTTGAGGGGGTTTGAGATGAATAGTAAAATTGATAACCCAGTCCAGTGAAGACTCTGGGTCCCAATTCAACCAATAAGACCAGGCCAAGTTTTAAAACACCGGTGATATATCCTTGTTGGATGATTATATATACATGAACACACAAAAATTTTAATATTCAAATATAAAATAGATGAGAGAAAATTCAAAAGTTTGATATATTAGTTGTGGTATTTTAGATTTTTGCCTTTACCGGCTTCCTTCCAAAACAATAACGTAGAAAACGTATTCATGTTAGGCAGGTTCCAATAGTTCGTTGTCCTCATTACTATGTTGCATGTCGGTGACACTAAGACACCATAGACGACATGTCATCCATAAAAAATAAAGGAGACAAAACAAAATATCAGTTCAGCCCAATTCCCATTCAAGAGTAATTCGGGCCTGGAATTGTACACGTCATATGGAATTGGGCCTTTAATGGGTCTGCCTTGCCAAATTCCCACTCTACAATCTTATCCATCGTAGATTAGTGACACTGACTTACACATCTTAGCAGAATAATATGGGAACTTTTTTTTTTTTTTTTTCCTTTAGCCCCCATCTTTTATATGTAATAATAAAGAAAAATTATTCTTTTCCATCCATACTTTAATTCAAAGTTTTATATTTGCAGTTATTAAAAAATTAAATAAAATTAGGTCAATTAGAGTCAAAATTGCTTAATATTTCTTCTTTATGGCATGAATTAATTTTCAAATCTCATATCCTTCTAAACCTAAAGCAAACACAACTACCATTTAATCTTCTTTTCGAGATTTCTTTATTAGTTTGGAGCGTTTTAAAAGCTGACGACTTTATAAAATTATATTAAAAGATCTCAAATCTAGCGTCAAATTATGAATATATTTATAAATTTTTTCTCAGATTTTTGAATAAGTATAAAAACCACCATTGTTGATATTTACTTTCTAAGTACGATTATACCCTATCTATTGTGGAAGACGGAAGAAAGCAAAAAGAAATGAGAAATAATATAGTCACCGAAAGTTACACACCGAATTCATGCATCGAATGACGTGACAAAATCTTGACCGTCGATTAATTATAAATTAATATTAATAAACGGTCAAGATGCACCATGTCATTCAGTATGCAACTTTCGGTGACTGTAGCATTACTCAAAAGAAATATGGACTATAAAAATCAATATGCAACTGGGCCCAATTCCCATTCAAGAGTAAATTGGGCCTTGCATTGTACACATGATGTAAAATTGGGCCTTTAATGGTCCAGAGTAGCCAAATTCCCATTTACAATCTTATTATCCATGAGAGAATTAATAACCGAGGTATCCGAGTACACTTGCCAGCCAAGCCCGACTAGTTCTCAGTATCACGGAACACCCTACAAACCCAATTAACCAAGATAGTTCTACAATTGTGGTAGATGTCTCTCTTATGACTTCAACAAGACCCTTAGGTGTAGCTAACCGTAATGGTTAAAGAGTTTGTCGTTCGACCACAAGGAAAAAAGTTATGAGAGAATTATTAACTACCCTAAACAAATAATAATACCATGGATTACCCATATAAATAATCTTCATATCCAATAATATTATGCATCAAAACAGTATAATCCTTAATTTTATGTGTCAAAATCCCCCTTGATGAAACCCTTTTCTTCAGTAATAAAAGGATTTTCTAGCATGATGACCCTATTGTATTTGTTCATACTGTTCACAACAAAATTATAAGTTGTTAGTTGGAATTTCAAAAGTAATATATTAATTAATATTGATTAAGTCACTAATTAATAGTTATCCTTATGTATTGGACTCAACTTCATTTCTATGCAGTTACATGTCAAGCTTCAATAACTAAAACCAGATTAGTGACCCATAATCAACTAATTAATTTCCAATTCATTGCCAGCTGCTCTTTAGTTTGGTTTTACTTCCCTTTTCGGCTACCAAATACATGAATGAGACAACTTAATTTGCTTACAGAAAATTAATCTACTTTTAGTAGCAAGACATGATAATTGGTCTATACTTTTATGCTAATTAATCAGTCTTCTCATCTTCTTCAATAAGTTATCTTTTGATTCATAATATTTTAATTATCTTATCCCTGTTTCAAGTTTTCAACCGTTAGATGCTTCGAATGATTAAAACGATCAATAAGTATTAAAAACATCTTGTGGTGGAATCAAGCGACGTCCACCGACATTATAATATGATTATGAGGTGTTGATATAATTAAATTGCTTAAAGAGCCGGTTGGTGCCCCAAGTTCCATTTATTTCAGATTCCCACCATTAAAATAACACTGCTAACAATTTTTAGTGAGAGTGTAATTACCATAATACCCTTAACCCTAAATTGATAAATTATGTTTTAACCCCTAAATTACTAAAATTATAAAATTAACCATCTTATTTTGAAATTACTTCAATTACACCCTCAATGACTACGCACCGTCTCGGTTTTCACCGTATTTGGGCTGTTTCCGATGGCAGGGAACCCCTTGGTCACCTCCATCACCTTCCCCATCGTCCGTCGTCCAAAACCCCTTTGGTTCCAGACTCATTGGGCCCTCCAATTGCCGACGCCGTCAAGCTTAGGTTTTCGTCGTTTTTTGCTAGATTCCGGGGACGAAAATGCAATTGGACATCGCCACTGCAAACTAGCATCTCCAAATCTACAAAACCCATATGTCCCCAGCAACCGTTTAGTGGCCATTCGCCGGTGGAGAATGACGAAAGCCAGTCACCTGTGGCGGTTGTTGTGGCTGGCGATCGGATGGCTAGCGATCGAAGAGTGATCAGGGGTTGTGAAGGGTGCGGTTCTGTAGAGGGGAGGATGAGGGTTCGAATAATAGTGACAAGGATGATTTTGGGTGGAAGAATCACCGGAAAAGAGCGAAAAACGTCGACAGTGGTGTTGGCTAACGTGCGCCGGAGCTTTGTTAGGGGCAACGATCTACTAATGTGCGTCTCCTCTGCAAAATAACCAATTTACCCCTGAGCCGTTATATCTAACCATTTTTCGTTACTTTAAGGGTGGGAATCTGGAATAAATGGAACTTGGGGTACCTTAGGATTTCATCAAACCTTGGGTGGGAATATGTCGTTTACTCTTGCTTAAAACTCACGTCTTTATCGTATAAGAGGAACGACTCTTTGCCACTCAAATAATACCTTAATGACACTTTTTCACCTCCTAACTTTTAAAATATCACTTTTTCATCCAAAAAAATATATTTAATAACATTTTCCCGCTAACTCCATCAATTGTCGGTTGATGCTGGTATCGTTGCAACTTCATACCACCACCATTCTCTTCCCAAGTCATCACTCACCAAAATCCCTCAAACTTTACTCCCATCGATCCCACCAATCGTCGACAATTGAGCAATTAGAGTTTGTGCAACTGCCCCTTCCAAGTCAAATTCTGATCAATCATGACCACTAAAATCCAACCTTCCACCAACAAAAGATTCACCGACCTCCCATCCTCAAAATTCCTAAAAGAATAGACCGAGTTTGCTCTCTATCTGTCGCGCAAATTGAAAAGTGTATTTTTTTAATAAAAAAATAGTATTTTAAAAGTTTATGAATGAGAAAGTATCATTAAACCATTATTTAGATAGCAAAAAGTCGTTAACTCCTAATATAACACTACAATACATGTCTCTCTTGTAATTATAAATTTATAATCTGAGTTTTTTATTATAAAAAAGTATTTTTATTTGCTAAATTCATATATTAATTAAAATCTTTTTTTTTTTTTAATCATATATTTACTTATCTACTGTATTTGACTTGGTGTGAGTTTTAATTATCGAATATTTTGATCACTAATTTAGACTTCAATTTTTTAGTGATCAGGTGAGAGTGTACTTATCATGCATGGATCATGATGGAACTTGGATCACCACGAGGAGTCTACCAACCAAATAATCCAACGGCCAGCCAGTGTTGACTATTCAATGACATATGGATCATGTGATTGAGATTCGTGGGGCCAGATCAACGACACCATAAAATTCCTCGTGACTAAGCATGACTAAATTATTTCAGTAATTGGACTTCCATGTTCGAATGTGCACTCCTTTTAATTTTATTTTAATTTAATTTCATGTTTAAGATTTTATTTGTTGAATTTTGATGAAGACTTATAATTAATCCTAGGATGGCACGTGTCATTTCTAAATATATGATGTCTCGCACTAATAATAGTGTTAGGTAAACAATCAACGACAATTCCTAAATCACATCAAGGAGTCCCAAAACCAAAAGTACTATCAATTATTAATAATTTTTCTCACCCAAAAAATAATAAAAAAACTACATGTTTACGTAAAGTTGATATTTTGTGATTCTGATAGTAAAAATTATAGGGTGCGCTCCCTATTTTTATCCATATTCTCAATCCTATTCTCCAAATAATGTTTGACACACTATTTCAGAAATATTACCTTATTTTTTAATTATTTTTAGACCCCATAAAATTATTAATTTCACTAAATACCCCCTGATTTTTTTTTTTTAAAATTAACAACCCCCCCCCCATCAACCCAACTTGTCAGATTCCGGCAACCACCGCTGATGATAGCCAGAATCTGTACAAAGGCCTAAATTCTGACCATAAATGGCCGGAATTACACCGATCTGGCCTTTTCCGCCGTCGTTGACCGAAAACGACGGCCACATCTTTGGTCGTCGCTGACAGCCAAAGATGGCCGTCATTTTGGCCTTTTCGACCGTCGACGGCCATAACATGCCGTAGATCTGGCCTTTTCCGGCCAGATCCGTGGTGGATCTGGCCGGAAAAGGCCATAATGATGCGTTACGGCACAGATCCGATCGGTCTGTGCCGTAACGAAATTTTCTAGCCAGATTCCAGCGGTGGCGGCCGAAATCTGACACTGCAGGTGGTGGGGGTGTTTTTTTCATTTTATATAGTAGGGTCTTTAATTAAATTAGTAAACCTAAGGGCTTTTTCATAAATTTTTCAAATTTACCTCGTAATACTCCCCTATCCAACAATCCAATACTATCCTCAAAATCCTATCCAAAATACTACACCAAACGCACCCATATTCGTTATCACCACTTAAACCTTAGAGTTTCTTTTTTTATCTAACCCTTTTCACTTTAGCACTTGATTCTTATTGATTATCGGTCATTCTTAGTTGATTTTTGACTGATTTTGGCAATAAATATTCAATCAGTCATTACCATTCAATCCAACGGCCCCCACTCTACAAAACTCCTCTTACCTTGATTTTTGATAACTTCATCGGTTAGGCCAGCTTATGTACACCTCAACTAATATTTCAGGACTCTAAAACTATCGACTGGGTAAGAGTTCTAATAGTCACCCTTATTAATAACTGAAGAGAGACTTAAATTTAGAAACTGTTGAATAATACACCTAATAATTCTTATCGAATCACTCGCCTATCTAAGGATTTGTTAATTAGTATTAGTTTTGTCTAACACACCAAAAGCTGGGGAAAGTGAATTGAATTTTCTTTAAAAGCCTATGAAAGAGGGATGTGGTTACAAATGATTGACTACTTATAAAAGTTAAACAAAACCAAGATTCTGAAGCAATGCTGAAAGTTTGAACACTTTTCAACCAAATCAAACCACTGGCATCACATTATTTTTTCCAATAAAGGGGAGTAAAGTAGCATCAAATTCTTGGCAACGAAGAAACACAAATGGAGGTCTGTTATAAGTTATTCACAGCTGTCTTCTTTCAACAACACACCATTGAATCAAGTCCACAGGGCTGCTTGACTTGCTCCTTTTCTGGTCTACAAGTAATGCAATTTGGCCAAGTAACGCAACTTCCTTTTATTTATTAACATTCCAGCCTCAAATTGACGCAAACCCTGCACAACTTTCTTTGACCCCGTTTACTTTTCCAAAATTAATCAACCCACCAGAAAGTACAGAAACTACCAGCTACACCCCCTCCCTATTAGTTCACCGGTTAGAGTTACATATTTACCCTTAAAAATGTATTATTATTATAATTTATAAAAGAATATATATATTTGAATTATGATATTATTTAATTAAAACTACCCCTGGATGATCGAGTGGTTCGATAGAGATCCTGAGTTTAGGTCTCTTCTCGATTGCTAATAGGAGTAATAATTAGAGTTCTTATCTAACTAGCAGTTCCACGATCCCGAGTGTAAAGGTGTGCGAAAGCTAGCATAGAGTCATAGACACTCCTGATAATAATAGAAAGAAGATATTATTTAATTAAGAAAAATTAAAACAACAAAAGATGATCATGATATGAGGCCTCACTATTTCTAAAGATCTAGCCAACAATCTCAGTGAGTAAAAAAAATTTAAATCAAATATTTTTGAATTTTCTATTTTGCCCTTGTCTCAATGTATTTTAACATGAGGAAATAACGACAGACGTACAAGGGTGTTTATTGTAGTTTCTGTTATTTCTGATGGCTGAAGTGTCGTTTTGAAAAAGCAGAGGGGGTGTAGTAATTAATCGTTATTTTTCGGTGGAAATAGTGCAGGCCAGCCTGCTTTGCCCAGTCACCTGTGGGTTATTACTTGCATTATTTTGAGGAGTTTGTAAGCATAAAATCAGGATCATTCTGTAGACAATTGATAGTTTTATGAACTTGGGTGGGTTGGATTTTGGTCAGCACATTTGATAAAGTCTCATGTAGAAATATAATAATTCGGAATCCAAATTTAATGACTAATTTATAAGGTAATGTATCTTTCATAAAAACGTCAATAAAGAATTTAATCTCTAATTTTCAAAAGGATAATTGATTCATTTATGATACGTAGCAATCACCCTCCTCATTTACCTCCAAATTTCAACATGAAATTTTAAAAGATTCAACATCTCTATTTATCATACTGACTTTCTACTATATATTTTAATATTTCAAAAAATACCCCAAATCCTGTTTTCTTAACCTAATTTGAAACTACAATCTCTATTGAACTTTTTTTTTTTTTATGATCAGGAGTGTTTGGACCAATTTATGCGTACTTCAACTAATCATCCGAGACTTTGGAACTACCGACCAATTAATAGTTCTAATAACTATTCCTATTAGCAATAAATGAGAAACTCAAACTTAGAACTTTTTGAATAATACACATTTTTATTAAACTTGTTTCGCTACTGAGCCAAAACTTTTTATTGTTTAAAATTAGAAGCAACTAATAGAACATACTTTTAAAGGAAAAAAAATAAAATTAATTAAAAAAATATGAAAACTTTGTGAAGACAACTGTTGTCATTTTATGTGCAAAGTAAATCCAAGTAGACCCGATAAGGCTGGCCAGCATCATTCGGGTTGCCTCACATTGTCTTCTTTCTTTATCTCTAAATTTTAGCTTCTTTTAACCTTATATTATGCCGATTGCTTTTCCTTCCTTCCTTCCTTTATTTATTCATATAAATGTTTAGATAAAACTAAACTTCCTAAAATGGCCTTATCTATGTATTTTTTTTTTTTTCAAAAAGACAATTATCTCAAAATAAATTCATGGAAATAAGTTTTTTTTTCCTTAATTAATAAATCCTAGATTAATTTTTAAATCGTTTTGATTAATGGACTGGCTAAGGGCATGTTCCATGTTAATCTCGTATTTAACAATGGAATAATTTTATCATAATCCCATTTTTAAGGTAAAAAAGATGTTTATTCTTACTAAAATGAATTTAAACAGGAGATACCCAATTGAAAATGCATGCCATAAACACTAAAATTGAGTCACTCTGACATATTTATCCTTTAATTAAGGGATAATTACCAACAAAAAAAACATGCAGATCTAATTAATCCCCAAAATCGGGAATCAAAATCTACCAGCTCAAATATTTGCTTTCCTTTGCTTGATTCACAGACAGCTCTTAAACAGATAAGCTTTGTAATTCTAAAATAAATTATTATCAATTTAAATAAATAAATAAATATTATATAGGTTAAAGAACTAATTAAAGTTAATAAAATCTTTTGGAATTAAAAACTACCATGTTAATACAAGGTCAATCTAGTAAAAGATTTGTTATAAAGTATTTTCGGAAAACAATTAAAATGTTTTTTTAATTTTAAAGCATTTTTCACAGTAGGGGTATTATGGTAATTTGAATGACACGTCAATACAACCTGGAGCAGCCAGAAGGTTAAAAAAGAAAAACCCGCGGGAAATATTATAACAAAGTTCAACCGGACAGAGAGAGAATTCCACGTGGCGGATTCTCTCTCCATCTCTCTCCCAGCTTTCATTCTCTGCCGCTTGAACTCCATTCGTATAAATAACACAACACAACTCTCTCTCTCTCTGTAACCTCTCCACTTCCATTCCTTTCGTATTCTTCCTCCGTTATTAACCCATTTTTGTTTTAACCTTCATATTGTTCCTCCTTTATTAATCCATTATTTTTTAACCCACTTCTTCAAATTCTTGAAGAATCTGCGTTTCTTTTCAGCTTCTTGATTCCATACCGAAACTCCCCGTTTCTTTAGTTTCTTGAATGCAAGTTCTTCGAATTACTTGATTTTTTCACTAGTGTTATTCTTTTCTTTGCTTGATTGATCTTCGTATTATTGAACCAAAAGAAGAGTATTTCTGGTGCTCTGTTTTTTTTTTTTTTTTCATAGTCAACCATGTTTGATGCCATGAGATCCAAGTTCTATAAGAAATCGTGAGTTTCTTTATGTTGGAATTCTGTGTTTTTTGTGTTCTTTGTGTTTTGTGTTTGTTGATTTTTTATTTTTTGGATATAGAAAATCGTTGTTGAAGCTTTCGAAGACGAGGCTGGAGACAGCGAAGAAGAAGAGATTTGCGGTGTATCAATATTTGAAGAATGATCTTGCTGAGCTTCTCAGAAACGGGCTTGATTTAAATGCATATGGCAGGGTAAATATCACTTCTAGTTTTGATTTTGCCATTAAAGATTATATTTTTCGTAATTTTCTTCGTGGTTTTATGCTTTTTGCATACGTTTTGGCATTATTGCCATATTGTATAAATAATCACAACTGTTTTTTACTATATTGTTTAATCTCAAAATATATATTTAAAATAAGATGTGGGATCTTCCTATTATTTTCTTCTGCTGGTATAACATGGCTTTCACGATAACTTCTGTAATTTTTCTAATTTATATAAATGCCTCCATTGACGTATTATGGCTTTGTTGCTGTTAGTTGTCACTTCTTTCTATAGAAAGTATCTTACACCAGTAAAAACAACCTTTTTATGCCGATTTTATCTCAAACATTAAATGTGTGGTGCCTCCAGATCCGTAATCTCACCTGTATGAACCACAAAACTCATTCTATTTGTAGTAATGCTACAAACTCCATGCAATGATTTGGTCCATGAGGTCAAATTATTGATTTCTCATATGAGTTTTTCATATGATTTTCTTTTGCGGGTGTATATTTGCTCAGCCCCGAAATAAATGGGAAATCTTTCTTTTGTAGATGATTACAAGCAGCACAGAATGTAATTCAACTTTGCATAAATACATATGTAATTACGATCCACAATGTCACAAGTTGGAACTGATTGATTTTTTTTTTTTTTAACGGTGAAACAGGTTGAAGGGTTTTTGGCAGAGCAAAACATGGCATTCTGCTATGAGTACTTGCAGCAGTGCATTTCGACCATCTATAACCAGCTCTCAAACATGGAGAATCAGAGGTTAATGAGACTAATTTTTTTTTTTTTGCTTTGTTTTATATTTAAATTTTTTTTTCGCTTCTCTAACATTTTGCCTCAATTGGGTTTTTTCTGGGATATTGACGAACTTTTTCATCTTCATCTTTCAGAGAATGTCCTAGTGAATGCAGAGAAGCTGTGGCAACTCTGATGCATGCTGCTGCTAGATTTGCCGACTTGCCAGAAGTACGCGAACTCAGAACTGTATTTACTGAAAGATATGGGAGTTCCCTGGAAAATTTTGTCAGTAAAGAGGTGAGAATCCTTAAATTCACTCCAAAGAGTAGAACACTTTATGCTTAGGAATACTAACCTGGTCAATTTTTTATGTAGTTTGTTGCGAGGTTAAGTCCAGAGGCGCCCTCACAGGAGAGGAAGATTCAGATAATGGAGGAAGTAGCACAAGAATTCTCCATTCTATGGGATCCTCGGTCTTTAAGAAAGCAGTTGTTTAAACCGGCACCACCAGCACAAGTAAGCATTTATGAAACCTTTATATTGCACAAGGCAGAGGGATACTCAGCAGGATTGTCTTGTTGAATACAATTTGATAGTACTTGATCTGCCAGAAATCTGATTATTCAACATTCATGAATTTCCTGCAGGACAAGCCTGTGCATCGAACCCTTCATGATACTGACAATGATGGATACAATAAGCATAAAAAGAAGGATGATGCCTTACCGGTAAGGGACAGCCGCGATGGTGCAAAAAAAATGAATGATGTGAGGGTGCATGATGTGCCAACATCTAATAGAAAGAAGGACGCCCCTTATGAAAGGTACAATGTGCCTAGTAGTAGGGAAGATAATGACAATGATGGATACAATAAGCATAAAAAGAAGGATGATGCTTTACCGGTAATGGACAGTCGCGATGATGGAAAAAAAGTGAGTGACGTGAGGGGGAATGATGTGCCAACATCTAATAGAAGGAAGGATGCCCTTTATGAGAGGTACAATCTGCCTAGTAGTAGTGAAGATGAAGTCGTTTCGAATCATAGAAGAAGAGACAGCAGCACCAGCCAAGATAGCCAACGGACTGGTTCGAGTTCCGTAGGAAGTTCTGTTTCTGAAGATGAAATTGATAGCAGGAAGCCCGTTCGCTATGGACTTATCCGTCCCCCTTATGTCAAAAAGAGTAATGCCAAGATAGGAACAGAGGAGCCCTTGAGATCAAATGATCATGTAAATGCAGAGCAAACCAATTACAAAGATCCTCCAAATGTGAAAAGCAACTCGAAACTTCCACCAGGGCGTGAAGTCGCTGGCAATAACTTGAAACCGCCACCAGGTCGTGAAAGGGCTGGCATTGGTATGGCTCATAAAATAAGTCCACGTTTGCAGTCCATACTTAATGATGGTGGGAATCTAAGCGATGAAGAGGAGAAAAAAATGGATCAGCTGTTGATGCATTACAGTAAGAAAAAGACATATTCTCCTGCAGGACAAGATATTGATGACACTTATGGAGCGGCGAGACAGAGAATTTCAAGAGGAAATGTATATCCTCCTCCGGGAAAACAATACGAGGAAACTAATGGGACAAGGCACAGAAATGCGAAGTCTGAGGTGCCTGCAGCACCAGCAAGGGCTTCATCTATGCCACCAGAACAAAATTCTATAGATGAAGCAGCGAAAAAGCACGGTCGAGCCAACTCATTGCAGCCGGAGATGTTGGCAGGTCACGTGCATCCGAAGCTGCCGGATTATGATGACTTGGCTGCAAGACTTGCAGCTCTTAGAGGGCGATAAAATAACTAAATGATGAGCTACATATAGCATCAGAAGCTTAGAAATTAACTAGTTTCAATTCGTTTATATTCATGATTTATCTAAACATTGATTCATTCCATGTTCTTCTATTGCATTGGTAGTGTTTGAAATTATCTTCTGGATGAAAATCTGTACTCTCTTTGCAAGTGAAGATAATCCATTGTCTATGTAATGTAACTTCAAAGCATATATTAAACTAGCTGTTTGTACAGTATTTGATGCATATTTTTAGTTTCTACTTTCTAGTTTGATTATGTAGCTACCAAAACAGAACACAAAGCCAAGAGCTTTTTGTTGATGTTTTATCTTTAGTCTCATAAAAGAAAAAGAGGGTTTATTTCCTCCACTTTAGATCCATCCACTTTGTTTATAAAGTATTAAAAACACCTCTGTAATCATCAAAAATCTCCTTAAAATCATAAAAAAACCCCTCAAAAGTTATCAAAAAATCCCTAATAGGGGTGTTTTTAATACTTTCTAAATCTTATAGGGGAAGAAAAAAATCTTTTAAAGAAATACATCTGAATTCTGAGGAGGCATTGATATGAAATCGCAAAATAACGACGTCGTTTTCTGACCCAAATCGCCTTCGTCTTCCCAGAACTACTCCAATCAGTGTCCTGAACGCGTGTTCTTGAAAAACACACGAGAAATGGACGCCGGAGAATCGTCAGAGGAGCAGACAGAACAGGTGATGAGTGAGGTCCACGTGGGCTGTCCACCTCACTCCCCTGGACCCCACATCTCACACTTCACCATCTCCCTTCCACCTGGTATCACCACTTTTCTCTTTTCTTCTTGCCCTGCAAATTTATGCATGCAAAAAACAATAATTTTACTTTTGGTTATTCAGAAGTTGAACCCACAAGATTCAACGAGCTGTTTAAAACTGAAACTGAAGCAGCTGAAGATGATGATGCAGTGTGTGAAGTACAAGTAATAACCTTCGACCGAGATGGTGATCTTGTTTTGCCTAGACGAGAAAGCGGCCGCAGTAAGTTCTTCTATCCTATACCCATGCGTGTTTGAGTCATTTTATTGTAACTCATGGCTGCCGGGATGGGCATTTAAGTTCAATTGGATTTCTCAGCTATATGTGAGGGGTTTGCTACAATACTGGGCCAGGTAACGTTAATGGGCGAATGTTTTGGACACTTTTGGTTTTGTAAAAGGTTTTTTAGTTACCAACAATATGCAACTCCTTTATTTAGTACGGTTATTAAAACATTGTTACATTAAATTAAAATGTGAATAATTTGATAAAGAAATAGGTGATTGTATTTAATACATTTTTTGCATGAAAGGTGGGAAAGTGGAGACTGGAGAGTGTTTTGTGCTTGATTTTTTATCTGCAAGTGTGAGCACATCTTAATTGAGTCTTACCTTGCTCAAGTTCAAGCATAGATTGTTATATGGAAAAGATTTTTGCTTTCATGAGTTTTGTTGTTGCAGGATGAATGTGAATTTTGTTTACTAATGTGGAATATGGTTGTGTAGTTGGGTTGGTGTGATGGTGAAGTTGTTTTGAATTCAGCCCTGCTATCAAACTCAATGTTTTGTTAGCTTTGTGAAACAATGAAAGAAAAAGGGAGTATAAAGTTTGAGAAGGATAAGCCATTCATTTTCTTAAATGTTTGGTTCATATGAAATAACTGGAGGGAGTAATTTTGTTTTCTTGAATTATGCAGAGCAGTATAGACAGTTTTTTAAAATGACCATCCAGCACAATATTACATCATCAATTCCAAGCGTTGGTTTGCAGGTAAAATTATTGGTTTGACTACCATGATTTTGATACACCGTTTGTGCCACATTCCCAGCATACTAATGTCATTTGCTTTTTCAGGTATGGAAAGCAGAATTAGTGTTATCAGATTTTGTGATGCATAAGATGTGCACTTCTTCTGAATTCTATGGAATTGTTTCATTAGAACTTGGTGCTGGAACAGGTATCCTGATTATTCTGGATTCATGATGTATCTCAGTCATGCATTATGCTACCTTTCTTAAAAGAAAAAGAAAAATTAAGCATTAAAACATTTCCTAAAGGATGACTTTGTCCCTGATGGCAATAACCTTCAGATTAGCCAGGCCTTGTTAGAAAAATCTAATTTCATCTGCTTTATAGGGCCTGGTGTTGGTTTACTTGAACATTAATTATAGAGAGATGGAATCATGGAAAGATAGATTTAGCTCCTTTGTCATTTGAGTATTAAGTTCTATTTTTTTTTCCAGAAAGTTGTTATAATAGTTAGGAAAATTGACTACAAATTTTTTCCCAAAAGTTGGGAAGAGGAAAACCATTTTGTGGTGAATTTTTCTAAGCATGATTGTCTTACACTATACCTTTTGGATATACGAGTTGAGGAAACATCTCTATTTCTTTTCCTAGATCAAACTATTAGCCAATCTGAAAAACTAGAGCATCTTATACAAGCAATGTGATTTCTCTTTCTTTATCAGGGCTGGTTGGAATGTTGCTTGCACGTGTTGCTCGAAAAGTTTTCCTCACAGGTACAGTGTGATTGGAATTGCATGTTAAACTTTGCCTCAGTTGAATCTGTATCTTTTATTTATTTGTTGTCAAGAAGATCGAATTTACCAGATATTTTAGGAAGAGATTCCTGCTTATATTGCCTTATTGTGCGAATTTTCATGTTTGTTTTTCAAGACAATATATGTGATATTTTCTTTCCTATTCTCTAGATTAGCAAAATTTCCTTTGATTTTCCCTGGGGAAGATCCTAGCACATTACATACACAAATTCATGTAGATCTTAGCCTCTTGCCTTTGAATTCTTGGCAGACTATGGTGATGAAATCCTTGACAACTGTGCTAAAAACATTGAACTTAATTCTGGAGTTTTCGATCGTCGAGGTTCAGTTAATGTACGTGAACTGAATTGGATGAATCCCTGGCCACCAAATATAAGCTTGGCTGATTCTGCATCACAAAGGTTATATACATGTGATTTTATTAATAGACTATTCCACAAGCCAGTAATACTTAATGAGTTTGAGCATTATTTTCTCCACTTCTATGATTTGTTTAATATATTTGAACATTAAATAATTTGGGAAAGTAAGGTATTTTGTTTGATGGTGACATCTAGGTATTCTTGGAACCAATCAGAACTAGAAGAAGTGAAAAGAGCTCATTTGCTTGTTGCCGCCGATGTTATATACAGTGATGATCTGACTGATGCTTTTTTCAGTATTTTAGAGAGATTAATGTCGCTGGGTTCAAAAAAGGTACTGATTGATGGGGAAGTATAGTCAGCAATAGATAATAGATAAATTATATATTTGGACAGATCAAATAAATCTGTAAATGACGTCTTGGGATTTAGATGAATCATTTGAAAGGTGTTTTAGGAAGGTCATGCTCATGAGATCTATTTATCAATGAGGGTGGCAAAACAATACAAGATAATGTATTACGAACTCAATGTGCTTCTTATTAATGATGTTGCACACAGCATATTCTACAGATACATTGTGTTCCAAACACCAAATTGTTGTCAAATATGAATTCTTTGTAAAGTGATTAAGTAACACACATTTGGATCCTCTTATTTTCAGGTATTATACTTGGCACTAGAAAAGCGTTACAACTTTAGTATCAGTGACCTTGATGTTGTGGCAAATGGTTATTCACATTTCAGAAGTTATCTGAGAGAGGAAGGAGGCAAGTATATGACTATTAATTTGTACTCATTGCCTTGATTTTCTGCATGTCCACTTTATTTTTACAGCATGGCTATCTGATTAATGATGCAGAAAGTAAGAGTCCTGAATGTGGATCGACACCTTGTTTTGTGGGTAAACGCATTGATCTTAATGAAATTCCTCAATATGTAAAAGAGTATGACAGAGGAAGTGATGTTGAGCTTTGGCAGATAAAGTATAACAAAAAGTAAACCCTAATCTGGAGACTCCTGTGACTTGGATTTTGAAGTTATTATGAGCATAAAGGACTGCTTGCCGGTAATCAATCTCTTTCTGCAATTTAACTTCGTAGTTCATAACTCCATAGCGATCTGTTCTGATGCTTGTGCAACATGTACCAAGATCTTAAGAGAACCAAATTTAACGATACGGTCAGTAATTGATGAAAACAAAAAATTAGAAGGAAATAAATCATAACCATATATTACATTATTTTACAAGTGTCATGAGATTTTTAAAAGCTCAAGAGAGCTCAGAGTAGGAGACAATCCTAATTGGTATTGTAATTCCTTGTATTTTTAATAGATTCGAGTGTTTGAGATAGAGATATTTACCTCAATATGTTAAAGAGTTTCATAGAAAGTTTCTGTAAATGTTGTTTGATTATTGATCTAAGACCAAATTTATGATTGGCTTTTCCATGCACGTATACTTGTTTTAAAAACACAAAAGAAAAAAAAAATGTACATAGTATAGACTATGAGCTAGTTGCCAAAGCCTACATGTGAGCCGTTGGATTGCCTTCATCAAAAAGTGATGGGGGGAATCCAATGGCTGACTACCCTAAAAGGCAAAAGCTTACAAGAGATTGTAAAATCTGAACTGTGAAGTGATATATTTCTTCCCATTATAAGCTCTGACAGATCAGATCCAAGGATTGTACCGGGGTTGACACTGTAAAAATGGACTGGACAGCCCATAACAAGAAGTGTACAGTGCAGCAGAAGCTTTGAATAAGTGCTTTTTAAACTTATAAATGAAGAAAGAAGCAGCAAAAGAATCTAATACTCAACTCTGGCTGCCCCCTGTTTGGTGGGTCCTCATTCTTACTTTAAACACCCACTAGAATTAATAAAAGATGCTGAAAGCACTTTTCTTTTCTCTCCTCAGTCCTCACCTCTCACTCAACCCTTCTCTTCCGATCCGTTATTCTCGATAACCTTAAAGCAGAAGCTATAAACTTCAACTGAAAAAAGTACTTCTGCATAGATCCTCTGCTCCACGTAGCTGCCATCTCCTCTCCCCCTACCAATCACATCCCTACACGTGGATTATCATGCACCCTTAGATTCTATTCCACAATATAATTAAATGGTAATATATTTTATATTTATTATTAGCTCATTTATATATTCGCTCTTAAATCACTGTGCCAACTACTATCTAATCCACATTAAACAAATCTTAGAATGGGGATTTGTTTATTAAATATTAAATTCACTGATATTTAATTAATTAGCTCTGCTTAATTAATTACCATTCCATTATTGTTCTCCAATCCCCATGTTCTTTTGTTTCACATTCCATCATGCCGCCGGGAAAAACAAATAAAATAGACAAACGAAAACGACGTAGTTGAATATAATATTTACCCATTAATACGTCATCGTTTTCAATTGGATGACTTGGAACCGTCTTCTTGTTCTGCATCAAGACAACTAAAAGGTAAACCAAATCTTCTCTCCATCTCCGTACAGTTAGCATAGCTTCACTCAACTTGCCCTCTCATTTCATCACTCAATTCGAAACCCCAGATCGATAAAACAGCTCCCCATGGGTTGCACGCAATCGAAGATCGAGAACGAAGAAGCCGTCACGCGATGCAAAGAGCGAAAGCACTTCATGAAAGAAGCTGTTTCCGCGCGGAACGCCTTCGCCGCCGCTCACTTCGCATACGCCATGTCTCTCAAAAACACCGGAGCCGCCCTCAGCGACTACGCCCACGGCGAGGTCCAAAACCCGCAACTCGCCTTTCAGAGCAACGCATCTCATCCGTCGTCATCGGTTACCGCCGCCGCCGCCGCCTCCGCCTCCGCCCAGGCGCCATTCGATCAACTGAAACCGCCGCCTCCGCCGACTCTACAGGGCTTCCCTGCGCCGCTGCAGCGGGCTGCCAGCATGCCGGAGTTCGTCAAAACGTCAAAAACCCGGGAACCCAACGGCGTGGGATCCCCTATTATGGAGGAGACCGACGCTGATGAAGAGGATGAAATTGAAGAGAAATTGATTTCGAGAAAGAGAAGCAGCAGTAGAAATAAAAGTGTGGATCATCAGAATGTGGTGGGGCCCACGTCGCCTGAAAGGCCGGCCCCACAGGTGCAAAGCAGTGGGATGATGTCGGAGCTGCACGATCAGCCTCAGCAAGAAGCGATGTACGATTTCTTTTTCAATCCGCATGGCCAACCAGGGTCGACTTTGGAGGAGGTGAAACATGACATGGTGTTTAATGAAAAACCAAAAAGAGAGGAGTATGTAGAGGAGAAGGTTAATGCTGCAGAGACGGCGGCTGTGGAGGAGGAGAAGGTGGCGGCAGTGGCGCCACCTGTGGAAGAGGAGAAGGTGGTGGCGCCTGTGCCGCCTACTGGTGAAGGAGGGAGTGTTGGGAAAAATTTGAAGAGAGTGAAGGCGACAGGGGGAGGAGGGGAGAAGAAGATGGTTAAAGGGAGTGTAAATCTGTTGCAGATATTTACGGAGCTGGATGATCATTTCTTGAAGGCCTCGGAGAGTGCTCACGATGTTTCAAAGATGTTGGAGGCCACCCGGTTGCATTATCATTCCAATTTTGCTGATAACCGGGGTAATTTTGTAGTGAAGAGCTTATTTAACTTGCCTGTGAGGATATAGGATCTAAATTGTGGAAATGTGTAGTGTCCTGTGTGTTTTTGACGTTATAGATAAGTGGTTGTTGGTAAAATTGCAAGTTAGTTGGCTTAGTGACTGAAAATTCTAGTTGTAGTAATTGTGTTTAATTACAAGAAATGGCTACTTTATAACGTTACATAAAAATGATTATGTTTGAGTGCATTGGTGATTTGCTATAAAGAAATTGATTTTCAAAGTGCTTGAGAATTTAAAAGCTAAACTGTGGACTATGATACTGTTAATGAATAAATCACAAGTTATTTAGGCTGGAATGATTTCCAAATCTACTTATGGTGTAAAGTTTGATTAATAACAGGGGGAATCAGCATTATTTTGTACAAACAAATATTTTTATGCAATATTGTAGTGGTGAAAAAACTGAGATATTTATTTGGCAGTATAATCTTGACTGTTTAAGCAACTTCTCTGTCCTGCTGATCTAGGTGATGATTTTGAGGATTTTTATAAGTCCGAGTTCTGTTATTTGGTAGTAATTGTTTACTGAACTGTTTCACAACAAGTTTTATTTTTTGGTGATATAGTATAAAGAGACTAGTTTGTCATTAGCTTGCTATTTGCACTGCAGGACACATTGATCACTCGGCAAGGGTGATGCGTGTTATTACATGGAATCGGTCATTTAGAGGAATGCCCAATGTTGATGATGTGAAGGATGACTTTGACTCAGAAGAGCATGAAACTCATGCCACTGTGTTGGATAAATTACTAGCTTGGGAAAAAAAGCTTTATGATGAAGTAAAGGTATGTTGGAGTCTTTCTGCTTTGACAAATTTAATTTAATTTGGCTCTTATACTGCCTTACTGTCATATCTTTTTGTGTGCTTGACTTGATCAATGAATATTTTCGTGTTCCATACTGCTTGAACTTTTAGCTAATTAGCTTATGTCTAATTTCAAATGTCTGTATTTGCAAGTGGATTGCTGCCCTCTTCATAGATTTCATTGAATTAGTTGAAGTAAAATCTAGATTAAGATGCTTGGAGGGAGGCAGTTGTTTCCATTAACATGCTCGAGTTCAAAATGATTCCTTTTCATAAAACTTTGTTCTTAAAAACTGAAGAGAGTGAGAATGCAAAAACTATTACATTTGTTCAAAAATCAGATGTCTAAAATAGTGTGTGATTTAAATCCTGTTGTCCTTGTTGTAATGTGCTTGTGTGTAATAACACCATTCCAAATGATAGTTTATTTAGCTCCTTGTTTTTCATCCTTTAGATGTAAGGTTGCCAGAAGGATGGTATAACTGTTTGCGTGTAATATCTTCTGTCATGATGCTCCAGAAGTACATCTCTGCTTTTTCCATACATCTTTAACCTTTATCCTCTCTCTTTTGTTTGAATGGTATCAAACAATTAGTTTTGGTTTCAGTATTAGCTAACACGCTTACTACTTTGGTTTCTACAAAAGTGCTACATTCATGCTACATTTGACTCTGTTAATTTTTTTTTTTTTTTTGCTTCATAAAGCAAAGATCCACTTGTCTTGTCTTTGGGATCTTATTTGGGACTGATATTGCTGATAGGCAGGTGAACTTATGAAATTTGAGTACCAAAGGAAGGTTGCTTCGCTAAACAAGCAAAAGAGACGAGGTACCAACTCTGAATCGCTGGAGAAAATAAAAGCGACAGTGAGTCATCTACATACTAGATATATTGTTGATATGCAATCCATGGATTCAACAGTTCTAGAAATAAATCGTCTACGAGATGAACAGCTGTATCCAAAACTTGTTCAGCTTGTTGATGGGTAAGTTGCAGTCCGAACAGAAATTGACTTGTTAAACTTGCTTGAACTCTTCTTTGGTTAGCTTATTCAGGACAAATTTTTGTCTGGACTCTACTTTCTCACTTAAGAAGATGATTGTGTTTGTGGCTTGTATATTTACTAATGGTAGGAATCAAAGATATTGAGTTGAACAGTAGACAGTATGAGAATTATGGGGACTCATGTATATGGTTTGACAGTACAAGATGATTCATTAGAGGATGCAATAAAAGCATTATAGAAGTGTTAATGAATGTTGTTTGAAATTTGGTAAATTTTTTTTGCCTTTTAGCCAAAATTAAGAGAAGTGGGTTTGATTGGAACCAGCACTTCAATCTAATATTTCCAATGGGCTTTACAGTTTACAGGGGTGTTTAATTCTGTTATCTAAGCATGTGATGCAATACCACACCTGCATAGAAAGATTTATAATAGAACAATGATTTGATCAATCTGGCAACATCGAGAAAGATATGTACTAAATTTACAAAATCTCCTGTGAACTTTGATATTATTTTTTCTTATTATATGTGATTGCTGCTGTTTGGGGCTTCATGAAAAGCCCATATTAAGTGACTAGGTTTGGAGGACCGTTTATGATCATTTGGTCATACTAATTACAGAATTAATTTGACTTCTTAGCTCTCTGTGCATACTTTGCCTTCTTGATTATATGCTTTCAGGTGCTTATAGTGAGTCATAAGAATGCTCTATTGAGTCTCCACAAGGTTTTTTTTAATTTTAAAAACTTGGTGAAACCATAATAATTGGTGTATGGTCTGCAGGATGGCAACAATGTGGGGGGCCATGCATGGTCACCACGAGCAGCAGTCTAAGATTGTGTTCCAGCTAAAATTTTTGGACATATCTCAATCCCCCAAGGAAACAACAGTGCACCACAGTGAGCGCACCATGCAGCTATGGGCTGTTGTGCAAGATTGGCATGCACAGTTTTGTAAGCTTATGGACCATCAGAAAGAATACATTAAGGCTCTGAATAATTGGTTAAAACTAAATCTCATTCCCATTGAGAGCAGCTTGAAGGAAAAGGTCTCTTCTCCTCCAAGGGTTGCAACTCCCCCCATTCAGAGGCTCCTAATTACTTGGCATGATTATCTAGGGACACTTCCGGATGAGGGAGCAAGAGGTGCTATAAGTAACTTTGCTGCCATTATTAATTCCATTATGCACCAACAAGAAGATGAACTGAAATTGAAGGCAAAATGTGAGGAAATAAACAAGGAGCTTTTGCGCAAGACCCGACAATTTGAAGACTGGTATCAGAAGTATATGCAGCGGAGAACACCTGAAAATGTGGATCCAGAAGATAGCATGCACAAGGATGCTGTTCAAGATAGACAGTTTGCTTTGGATCTGATGAAGAAGCAATTGGAAGAGGAAGAGGAAGCCTACCAGAGACAATGCGTTCAGGTGCGAGAGAAGTCTTTAGCAAGTCTTAGAACTCACTTGCCGGAGCTCTTTAGAGCAATGTCCGATATATCCCTTGCTTGTTCAAGAATGTACAGGGAATTGAGAAACATATCACAGCACTAGAGGCCAAGTGAAATCTCATCATGAGATTGCATTTTGTAAGTTTGTATAATTTGTTTGTATGTGTCAATTGAAACTTTATATGCTTTCTATACAGAACAAGTATATATTTATTGTCATTAAATTGATGTGCGTTTCAATGAAAGAAATGTTAATTCATCTGAGTCTGCATGAAATGCTTCTTCCTGGCGGAAGGAATACTCTGCTTCTGCTGTCTCTTCTCTTGCATAATAAGAAAATCTAGAATTTGAAAAATATATAGAAAGCAATTGGAGTTCCTTTAAAAGAATCCCTCTATGAATTTGGACATGCTTGCATAAATTTGATTAGTTTATATGCAAATTGGTAGATGTTTCTGAACTTTTGTCATTTATAACAATTATAAAAACCTGAGGGTATCTTATTCACAAATAATTTGCAACTCGTACACCTTGAAATGAGAATTATGGGAGCCAAGATTAACACACAACTTGAGGCACAATTCCCAGATTTTCTGTAAAGCAGCACGTTTTTACAAAGTGAAACTCAAAGAGGGCTGCGAGAAGAGCCATTTCCAGGAATCTTGAAAGAAACCAAGTCTCATCCTATGCAACAAAACCGTCTTCTTTTGTCAGGTGTCTCATGGTTTAGAGTTATCCCTGAAGACCTTGGAGGACTAATTCTTGCCAGTCTTTTTGCTGCAAATTATAAAGAAGAAACCATCTAAGCTTTTTCATGATAATTTACCGATGTTTGTGATGAACAAGAATCACAATGAAGATACAAGCGTTTGTTATTAAACTTTACCTATTTCATAGAAAAGCTCATTGATATTCTGCGCAGTTTTTGCTGAAGTTTCCATGTAAAACATTCCACTTTCTTGGGCGAATTGCTCAGCTTCCTGCAATGGAAGAAACAGAGGAAGAAAAAGACAGATTTAAATGACTTCTCCGGTACTGAAAGGGAAATGAGAGAGATTTTGTTCAAGTACCTCAGCTTCCACCTCTCTATGTGAATTCAAGTCAGACTTGTTTCCCACCAATGCCATCACCAAATTTTGATTTCCTGGAGAAAGTAACATAATCATAATGTGGAATTTTCATTTAAAAAAAAAAAAAAAAAAAAACCTGTGGTCTATATAGCACTACTTTTAAGATCTCTGTTTTTACCTTGTCTATGCAATTCCTGAACCCACTTCTTCGCTCTATTGAATGTATCCTGGAGCCAAGCAACATTACAGCAGTTATTTCTTGAAGAAATGAACATATATATAGATTTCACAATCACTTTCCTAATGTTTAGGACTTCTGAAATTAATACAATTCACTAGCCGTAGCCCTTATTTCACACTATCAGGATGTAAACAAATGAATGACTGATCTTTTTACCATCATTTAATCCTCTTCAATAAAAAATACAGAGGAAACATACTGAAACGAAAAATAACAGCATCTTGTTAGCAAAGGATTGTTTCATAAAACTGCCACTAGCAATGCAGAACCATGTTTATATATACATGTTAATAATTTATATATAACCAGAAGAAATATACTGAATAATTACCGTGCTCGAGATGTCATACACAACTACAGCGGCGGCTGCGCCACGATAGTACATAGGAGCCAAGCTATGGTATCTCTCTTGTCCTGCTGTGTCCCAGATATCAAATTTTACAGTGGCTTCAGTCAAGGATAATATCTGAGTGAAAAATGCTGCCCCTATTGTTGGTTCCTGCACATGCACATAACTAAAGGTCCTCAACTGTCCGATACATTAACAAAATAAATAAATTAGAGAATTGCAGAAGAAACAAGAATTGAGCATTAACCTGGTGATCGTAAAATTGACCTTTGATAAATCTTAATACCAAACTTGTTTTCCCAGTTCCCATGTCCCCCAGAAGCACCTGCAAATGAGATGTTGCAAAATAAGATTTACTGCCATGCTTAGAACAAGAATCAAGATATCTTCAATGTGGCAATTACAATATGAAAAACATAATTACAAAATGGTAGCTAAGAATTTTTTGTTTATATATAATTTCTTTCTGTGTTGAAATTCCTTATCTACTCTACAGCTTATACCCACCAAAGATTTGTAATTTTCTAAACTAAAAATCAAAATGTCAGATTATGTGCAATAAACTTGAAGATCGCATAAACACAACTCCTGCTGGCAGAATAGATCCGTTGTTTTATGAAAAGAAAGGCAGAAAACAGCGAAAAAAACACAATAAATGAAAAGAAAAAAAATAAACTGTATAAAAGTCAAAACATACCCACCAGCTTGGCTTGTATAATCTTGTTGCCAGGCCTTGCCATTGCACACAACTTGATGATCAATATAAGGTAAAACAAAAATAAAAACAAAAGAAAAAAAGAAACCCTTTGAGATAATCAAAACAGAACCAGTTTTGAAGTTGAAAAAGGAACCCAATGTATTGCTTCTGAAGAAACCTCAAGAATCAGAGAGAAGAAGAATGATTGGTTTGACTTTTGAAACCTGCATTGCACTGATACATATATCAGCTTTGACTGTTAGGTTTTAGTTTAATTTTGTTGTTGCGTGGGGCCACATCGTATCAGTTCATTGGATACAGGAGGACCCACTTACTAAGTAATTTTCTTGTCTCCTTCTTCTGGTTGGATGGAAATAATGGAATCAGAATGACAGAGTTTAACAAAGTAAATTAGGAAAATTATATCTCAGATTGTTTTGTTTTTCAAATAATGTAATTTATAGGATGCCATTAGATAAAAGGAATGCAACACCATGTGCTAATTTTACTATGTCAGGTTCAGGTATTGATTCAGTAACATTGCAAAACTAGCAACAGCTATTGGATCTTCCACAACTGTTAATTATTTGACCATTTATAGATGATAGTTCGACAACATTATTGAGACCAGCAAGAAAACATTTTCCTAAAACAAGATAAGTGAACTATCTCGGAGTGGTTGAACTATTCAATATGAATTTTTTAATATATTTTTCAAGAGGTCTTGAATTCAAATTCCCTTATTAAGAGTAGTTACTGAAACTCTTACTCGACCGATGATTTCAAAGTCTTAGGACCTTGACTGATAGTTTCAAAATTTTAGGCATCTCAACACTCCCCAGTTATCATTAAAAAAAAAAAACAAAACTACTGAGTGAGAGTTCAGACATTTTCATTACAAAAGTTCAATAAAATTACTTTTTATCTTTCCTTGATTATCTAGCTAATGATCATCATTCCACAAAGAAGTTTTTGAAGAAAATAGTTACATTATGGGGGTAATCATATCCATCGGTTACCTTTAGTTGAAGATGATTAAATTCAAGATTTTCTCTTACTGCCAACTTTTTATCTAAAAAATTGGAGAAGAATGGTGCTTTTGTCTCACCTGGCTGGACCCTTCCAATTAATTACAAGTAGATTCTTTATCTTGTTTAAAACTACACCTTAAAAGGAGAGCAAAGGCAAAAAGAGTGTGAGATAAATGGAGGGCATGCAACAAGCAACAAAGGTAAAGAAGACAAGGATAAAGATGGGAGCATGCTTCATTGATTAAGCCTAAAAAAAAAAAAAAAAAAGATATCGTCTAGATGGTTATCATCATCAAAGTGAATTCATGATATTTGAAAAAGTGAAAGCAAGGATAAAATAGTAACAGTATAATGATGAACCAAAATAGTGATTTCCATTTTCTTATAATCTATAATACAGATCTGTGAAAGAATATATATAAACATATATACTAGGATTATTTACAAATTGTTTTGTGTTTTATTATTTTATAGAACAAAAAGAAGCTGACTGAAGCCTAATAAAAAAAAAAATATAAACCTCAAACGACTGGTCTAACAGTCAAGACGGTTTGTTCTATTCGTTAACTTTTGGTTTTGAACCTTGGGCCGCCTACCACAAATTTGATTTGTGGCTTAACATTGAGCTTATAAGATGTTTAGTATACCCTGAAGATTAGTCGAGGTACATGCAATCTGGTCTGAACACGTCTATATATATATATATATATATAGACTGTAAGACGGTTTGTTCTATTCGTTAACTTTTTGGTTTTGAACCTTAGGCCACCTACCACAAATTTGATTTTTAGCTTAACATTGAGCTTATAAGATGTTTAGTATACTCTGAAGATTAGTCGAGGTACACGCAATCTGGTCTGAACACGCCAGTGACGAACAAGCAAGTTTGAGTAAATTTTTTCCAGTTCTTTGTCAATATTTTTCTGGACTTCAAAGTCAAGCACATAAATTCATATAAAAATCAAGTATTTTGCTTGAAGTTTAAGCCACAATATTCATCCATTAATTAATTATTCAAGTGAGAAGTCCTGCTCTGAGCTGGGGCCTGAGAACCCAATCCCCAAAAATCCACTCATTTCTTCATTAATAACAACAAAATTTCTTGTAGCCAAAAAAATACACCAAATTGGCCACTTCTCATTATTTCCCCACGCAAAAACAAACCAAATAAAGAGCAAACAAACAAACCACACACCTTCCTCGTCCCCAACACACTTTCCCCCCACAATTTCCAAACCAAAATCTCAACCCAGTAACCACTTCATGGCTCCCTCCAAAACCAACCCACCACCACCGCCGGACCGCCACTTTTACACCCCTCTACCACCCCAACCACCCCAAGACCAAACCTTCGCCATTCTCCCATACTTTTACTCCCCCACTTCAAGGCGTAACTGGCGCATAATCGTCACCCTTTCACTGCTTCTCCTCGCTGCTCTTGTTTACATTTTTTGGCCGTCTGATCCTGCCGTCAAGATTGAAAGACTTCACTTAACACACATTCAAGTCCACACAAAACCCTGCATATGCCTCGACATATCCATGAATGTCACGTTGAAGGTTCAAAATGTTGATATTTATTCAATGGATTACAAGACCGTGGACGTTGCGGTTGGGTACAGAGGGAAGCGGCTGGGGCACGTGAAGTCGCACCATGGTCACGTGAGGGCTCTTGGGTCGTCCTATGTTGAAGCTGAGCTCGAGCTTGAGGGTGTGAAAGTTTTGTCTGATGTTGTGTTTTTGCTCGAGGACTTGGCCAGAGGAGTAGTGCCCATTGATACAGTTACTGAAGTTTCTGGTCAGCTGGGGATCTTCTTCTTTGGGTTTCCATTGAAGGTAAAGTTTTCTGAACTTTGGTATCACTTTTGTTATTTGCTTGTTATTCAAGGTTTGGATTTTGGTTGAACTGACTTTGAAGTTAAACTAAATTAGTTTAAGGTTGAAGATGTGGCTAGATGATTAGTCACTAATCTTATATAAGAGTATTAGATCATTTTGTTGGTGGCATAGTGTCAGGCAGCCTGCAGGATTGGGTGGCAATGGCAGTATAATTTCTAATTTAGTAAAAACTAGTAGTAGGTCCCCATGGTAACTTTGTTTCGGTCTAATGAAGGCCATGAATTGATTCAACTTAAAAAGACCCTCCTTTTTTTTTTCACTGTCAAATTGGTCGTGTGCGCTTCAGGTCTAGGCTTGGTCGCTGGTTCAAGTAGAATTAAGTAGAAATCAATCAATCATGTATTTTGAACTCAAACTTGCATAATTTGCTGTTAGGTTTCGCAAGTGTCCTTCGACATATCTATTAAGAGGACTCGATCCTCAAAATTGAATCACATACTCATTCGCTAGTGATGCAGAATGTGACACTAACATGAAGATGTAACCTTTCGGAAATCACAGGCCTTCATCTCATCCAATTTAACAACTGTAAGACTTTATGAATTTGGGGTATTGGGTGTTTCAATAATAGTGTTAGGCTCCCACACTGAGAGGGAAAAATGGTGGATATGTGGTTTATAAAGGCTTGGACACCCTCTCTTGTCAAGTCAGGTTTCCAAGAAAATTTCTACTTAGTTCCACAAAAGGACTACTGTCCAACCCAATATCAAAGGACCATTGCCCAGCGCAATTGTTATTAATTTGGGAGTAGGTTCCTATCAAATGGTATCAGACCCAAACCTCGTTCGAGTCCATGTTCTGGAAGATTTGCCTTGGGAAAGGGCAACTAGAGAGAGTAAGCCACCCAGAGTGGGCAAAGTGGACGTTGGGTTTCGCAGTCGAGCCCATGTTTTAGAAGGGGTGACCTGGGAGAGTAGGCCACCCAATGAAGTTGTCCAAAGTGGGCCAACGTGGGTGTTGGGTCTCGAAGCGTGAGAGAATGTTAGGATCCCATATTGAGAGGGAAAAATACTGGACATGTGGTTTATAAGGGCTTGGACACCCTCCCTTAGCAAACCGATTTTTTAAAGAGAGTTTTACCCAAGCTTATAAAAGGACCGTTGCCAACCCAATTCTTATCATAGGTCTATCACTCAACCCAATTCTTAACAAAGGCCAACTGTCCAACCCAATTCTTATTAACTCCCAATTCTTATTAATTTGGGAGTGAGTTCCTATCACAATCATGGTTTCTCCAACACATACATTCATTGTTAAGCTTTACACGATTCATGTTTAGAAGATTATTAAATTGAATAGCAATCATCCTTGTATTTCTCCCATATTTCAACTTATGAGAGTGTCATAAAATTAATATAATGTTCTGACATCCTTTCATATTGGAGTTTGATATTATTTAACAGACAAAAGTATCATGTGAGGTTCTGGTAAATACAACCAGTCAGACCATTGCCCGTCAAAACTGCTACAGGTACTCATCGGAAGCCATTAAAATTTTATTTCTTTATTTGTTAACAATACCAAAAAAAAAAAAAAAAAAAAAAAAACCCAGTTCTCTGTTTAAATCGTACGATGTTATCAATCCTTGAGCTTCTGCATTCTAGAAATCTAAGTGGATATAGAAATTTACTTTGTAATTGTACTAACACAATCCATGACGATTTATCATTATCTTTTACTGTGATCAGTGATGATTGAAAGCATTCATAAGGTGTAGCAGAGCTGAAAGATTCAGAATTTTCCCTGGCCTAGTTATGTGTACAAATTGAATCAGGTTTGGGAATGTTATATATGAAAATATGAGGCATGTGATGACATCCTAATAGCATATGCCTGTTTTGTGAAAGTGGTGAACATAAATTCAGTGTAATATATGTTCATGTAATCATCAGATTATCTCCCTGAATCAGGAACCATATCCTTGTTTACATACAAGAATTTTTAATTATATTTGTTCAGCCAAGAAAAAACAGACGTGATCTCTGTGGCTTAAGATATATTCTTCTGAATCATACCATTCGCCCATGACAATAAAAATGAGAAAGTATATGTAAAATCGATATTCAAATTCTTGAATATGTCACACCACTACCTTGAAATAGTAAATGAACTAGACCTGGTTGCTCGACTAACCCACTTGTATTCACTTCGATGATATTTGCACCTGAAAGACCCCGGATGGGTAGTGGTTGAACACACACACTTCTTTGTTACACCACCGCCAGCAGCCACCTTCGATGGCTGTTGCTGCTGCCTTGCCGCTACCCTGACCGACCCGAATTGCCGTCTTTGATCAGTGCCACTAGGCGAAGGAATATCACAACTTGGATGACACATTAGTCTTTAATTAGTTTCTCACCTCTTCTTACAGTACTAGTGTGATTGAGGTATGAATTTATTTATAAGGGGGTTCAATTCTTAAAGACGAAGAAAGGTAGTAACTAATTAGAAAAAGAAGTTTGGATTTATTCTCGCAAAAGGGTATGCTTTTTATTGGGTAGTGGGATGGTGAATATGTAACGCTGTGAGTGGAACCAAAAAGGTGATGAAGCTTATCTCCACAGAATGGTTCTCTCTCTTTTGCAATTGTGGGCACTGGGTAGAGGCATGGACTTTGTCAAGAGATAAACTGACAAAACCTTTTTCTTGGTATTTTCTGAGTTCTTTTTGTTCTTATGCTAAGAGGAATTCTCAACCTTCTAATATCAATTTAGTTCATAATATACTTCAATATTAAGTGGTACGAGAATTCCCACACAAATCAAATCTTGTTTCGAAGTGTCAAGTGTCAACTGTTAAGCCAATTTCTAAGATAGTAATGGGACACTGGGCCGTATGGCCCTTGAATTAGAATTATTGGCCCAATCTGTTCGTCTTTGGGCCCGTATTGAACTAAGCTAGCCTGGCTCGTATTTGTAATGTTGAATGGATTCACTTTCTTTGATAATTGAGAACAAAATAAAGAAAAGAGAGAGAGGTAAAAAAGGACTACTTAATGCAAGTTTACAATTTGAGGTTTTTGTATATATATATATATCCTATTTGTTTTATTAAAAAACTAAGAAGATAAAGAAGGATTTGTGAAGATACATTTGTTAATCTTAGTCGATGGAATCTTAACTTACAATTAGTATATTATATTATATTATACATATGTCTATCATTGATAAATAAAATAATATATTTACAAACTTCTTGTACATTCATATATAAATTCATTCAGACAAATGGATGTGTTATAAAATTATTGGATGACTTAATATTAAAGATAATATGTCAAAGCATACAAGAATACTATCTAAGGAATAGTTTGTATACACAATATTACTCTAATAAATATATAATTATTATATTTAATGTATATTTCTATCATATGAAAATACAAATCCATCTTATTTTACAACAAATTAACATTGGCTTACACACTTCTCATAATGTTTTCATCTTTAATTTTAAAGTGAATTTATGATAATATACATATATGGTGTAATACATTCATTTTATATAAGAGTTTCTATTTCAAATATAGTTAAAACAACAAACCCATCTAACTTCATTAAGCCAATTAAATTGCAGTCACCTCTTGCTTGTGGTCCGATGACAAGCCTTTTAGCCATTGAGGTTAACTATACCAGGAGGTCTTGTGCTCGAGTCGCAAGAGAGATATCTACCACATTTATGCAATTATCTTGATCTATTGGATTTGTAAGGTGTTTCGTAACCTTGAGGATTAGACGTGTTCCAATATCGGTCTCAATACCTCAGTTACTTTAAAAAACCAAAAAAATTAAATGGCAGTCAACAGTCCTAATTACTAAGACATTTAAATTAAAATTTACTCTGCATTCAATCCAACTTCAAACCACTACAGAATGATCTTCACATGGGGTGCATTAAAAATAAATCTACCTTCACATGTCACATAATTTCAGGATTGATTTCTGGCTGTACCCTGAAATTTTATTAGCTACGAGTAAAGTTTACCCTTCATAGATTATAATAAATATTATTATTACTAATCAGAATCCCCCAGTTGGATTACCTTTTAATTAATAATTTATTGTACTCTATAACTTGACTTTGAAAACATTTGTTTATAAATAGCATAGTGCATGCACCACAGCAACACTCTTTTACTTCACAAAACAAATTCTGAAAGCATCCGCAACAGTTGTTTGTTGCCATTTCTGATCTCGCCATGGACATCAACACTTGGTGCTGCTCAAGCTACTTGAAAAGAGGCTACGATCGCATTAATATTTCGCTTAACGGATTGGTTTCCGGATCAGGAACACCGAGATGGAGAGTCCTGTGGAGGAAGATAATGAGAGAAAAGAAGGGAATTTTCGACTGTTCTTCGAGTAGTTGTACTCGTGTGCATGAGCCTTATGATCCTTTAACTTATTCGCAAAACTTTGATGATCAGGGGTTCATGTGGGAGGATCCTGATAACGTCTCTCGATCTTTTTCTGCTCGGTTTGCAGTTCCTTCAAGAGTTTTTGAGAAGAGTAGTGGATTTGAGCTGGTTTGATCAAAAAAGATGTGAGAATTAAGGAAACTAAACTGTATGTAATTTTGGTTAATTTTTAGCTTTAATGTTTGTTCAATTAGCCCTTTACAATTATTTTATGATATGAAGAGTTTTACCTAATCATGTTTATCATCTTCTTCTTCTCCTCACAACTAGAAACATCAACTACGGCGACGCAGGGCTGGCGCCGGCATAGCCAATTTCTGCGTCGCCAGCTTTCTACTCAAACGCAATAATGAACGTCGGAAAATCGTCGAGGCATCATGGTCAGAAACATGATGCCCCAACGCCACGGACAACATTAGTGCACTGCGAAAATGCATCGGCGCGGGAAAGCGCCGGCAATCGAGGCCTCCCCAGTTGGGGGCCTTCCTTTCTCTTAGATCATAAGTGAAAAAGCTTTTAGCTGTTACTTTTTGGATTGTCTTACATGAACTTTTCACTCTTGGTGTTGAAAAAATCTATTAAAAACAAAAGGGAATCTGCAGTATTTGTTTTTAGTTTAAGATGTTCTCTGAATTTAATGATGATGATGAGCCATTTTTTTTTTTTTTTTAATGCAAATGGGAAGATTTGATTTATTTATTTTAATTTTGCTGCATTTTTCATGCTAATGAGAGAATTATTAAAATCTTATTGATAACTTACTGGACCAGACAGTTCTTCAGTGGGGGCTGCAACCAGCTGTTTTATCTAGAAAAATGACATGAAAGCATGTGCTTAACAATGTAAACATTCTAAACCAACTTCAAACTAAACATAAACAAAACCTTGATTTCGTTTTAAGGGTTCTGTTAACACGTGATTTGATTTCATTTTAAGATAAGAACACGATTAAAAGTATCTTTAATTACAGTAAGATTCCTGCCCTCTTGACACCATTCCTATCTCTGCATTGGATTCTTTTATTAGTAGGGACACAGGATTTGACTATTCATATTTCTAACCCTATCTTCAAAGGTCCCATCTGTCTCTATTGTATAAATATTGTATATAAATTTCTAATGGTCAGAAAAGTATTAGAGGGCTCACATTCAGATCGCAGCCATGAATCAGTCCACTTAAGGGAGCATGCAGTTGAAGGTCGGCCCTACAATTCTACTTTTCTTTATTAGAAAGTCAAAATCTGAGCTAATAAAATACTTCTTTATTTCTTCAGTTGCAAGTCTCATTAAAATGTGGACTTTCTATGGTGGGAAAATAATGATAGAAAAGTATAGACAGGGAGAGTTTTTGGGATCTAACCAAAAGCCACAACCAGTGAATTCAATGTTCTGTTCAATGGTCCACTACTGTGTGCTTGATTACAAGTCAGAGTTTGAGTCCATTCCAGCCACTGATGTTAATGGCCAATAGTATATAACTGTCCTCGATAATTTCAACTTCATATACAGTAAATGTCGGTAATGATTAATTATTTCTTTTCCAAGAGCTGGAGGCATGTAAAATTGAGCTATTAGATTATAGAAAATTGCCCCAGACACTGAAAAATATGTTGCTCAACGCCATGGTGGCGTTGGCGCATTGCAACTGCACCAGCGCCACGTTCCGGCGTCGGGCTTGGCATAAGTGCATGTAGTTTTTCCTGTAGTGTCCTATCCTATGTAAAATAGGCCATTAGGCGAATTATAAACTTAAACATTAAAAAATAGAGGACTATTAAAACATTATTTCAAGTTTGGAATAAATTAAATAGCTATAAAGTTTTAAATATAATATCGATTTAAATGTATCGCTTAAAAAAGAAACTTATAGATAAACTTATATCGTTTAAGCGATTTAAATATAACGTATCACTTAAGGGAAAAAGTTATGGATAAACCTACATCGCTTAAGAAATAAGTTTATATTACTTAATCGATCATGAAAATATGGTCATTTAATAAAGAGTTTGTTTTTACTATATTTCCCCTAAAAATTCCGTAAGATTAGTTCATATTTATCAATGTGTTAGGGGAATTCTTGTATCATTATCCTAAAGAAAAAGTAAAATATACATGTAAAATATGTTTCATTAAGAAACTTATGAAACTTGCGTTGACATACTCTTAAAACAAATTAAAGTTGGATTACAACTAAGGAACCCCAAAAATAAAGGTTAGATGATCGATCTTTACTACAATCATGAAGCTTACCAAACTCCTATTTTGTTTGTTCTCAAGCCAGAGATACCCCAAAGACAACATTTAAATCAGTTGATGCAATTTCAATTTCAACTTCCATTAAAAAGAAAACAAAAAACATTTTCATAATCCATTGTAGAACCCACATAGCAAACGTATTGGATATGCGATTCTGCTTCTGGAGGTTCTATCATTGTACCAAGTCCTCAGTATTGATGGCCTCAACTACATACTTTATTATTAGCTTTGTGCTTCATAATATACAGAGGCCAATGTCACCTACTGAAACTGACAATTAAGTGCAATCATTGCCAGACTCAAAACAAAGGAACCCATGTACACAACAGTTTTTTGAATTTCATGGCAAATAATTTCTTCTTCTGGTACTGCTGATAGACAATTTCTGCATAATTCATTTTTCATTAAATTTTTCTTACCCTTTCTAGCAGTTGCCACATTAAGGGATGACATAATTGACCCACGTAAAGTCCTTTTTTACCAATCTTATTAAATATATATGGGGTCCAATATTCCGTCATCGGTCCCCTAATATATTAAATGAAATCCAAGACCAGAGTGACAGGGTAAGTTCTTACCACATTACCCCACTCAAGTAAGCCATTCTTCATTCCCAACTACTGCACTTATTATGAAGGCAAAAGCTAATGTAAGTTCAATACAACATATATAGTCCAGAATCAACTAAGTATTTTCTTTGGACTTAACGCATGCGTCTTTCATCTTCAAGTATTTGTTTTCGGCTTTCAAGCAAGCAACCTTCAACCAAAATGCGTCTGCTTAATTGAGAGAACTCAAATCTCTCTAGATCTTCTTTGCTAACAATATAAAGTGTGACAACATCCTACTTGAAAATTATGGTCAATCAAGATATAAAGAAGTTTCAATCAATGCCATGATCAGTTACTAATGCATTTCCAAGGAGTCAATCATGTCAAGAAATATAGGTTAGGAGAATAAAGCAGTTGAGATATACAAGTATAACCTGCACATTAAATTTTCCAACTACTGCGGCTGTATTGAAGGACTTAATTTTCTCTGGATTTTGCTGCAATGACAGCAACATATATATTAATTTAACTTCATGGTTTCAGTAAATCCAACAATATCACTTATTAAACACTCACCTAAAATTCTGCCAAAAATAAAATCTATTCGTGCTAATTAATCATTAAAATCATTCATACCAAGAAGTTATCAAATCAAACACAAAGGACTTGTGCATCTATCAAGCATCAAACTGATTACCATTTCATTTAAATTATATTATTTCGAGATTAGAAAAAAGAAAGTCATTTTATTTTCTATTTTTATGCAGAAATTAAGTGGAGGCAATGACAAATCCAAAAATTGGAAATGAGTGAATAGAATTGAACAACATTATAACAGAAGCTACACTAAAGAGAGGCCACAAACAACAACCACAACATAAATACTGAAATCAATGAAAACTGCCCAGATACTCTGGTACACCACCAAGCCTTTCTCCATAATTTGAATTGCTTGTATCAAGTTATGCTTTTCTTCCTGAGGTATCACTTTTTCTTTCTCAGCTTCTTCCGAATGCGTTCGCTCCTCGAGATACAATTGTGCAAGCACAATTGTCACATCGGTTAGCAAGAGAATGTAAAGAGGCCTTGAGGCCACAATCCCTTCTGATCTCACTATATTCATTCCAAAATATGGATAATCAATGTATGACAGAACTACCAAAAGGGCTATGATGAGAGCACAAAAGCTTCGAGTATTTTGCGAAGCGATTATGCAGGAATTCACTTGTTTGCAAGAGAAAAGATTAAGTTGATTAATCCTGCTTGGTTTTGGGACAGGCTGTGTGTCATTTAATGGTGTTTCAGCTATCAATGTCGCCGGCCATGGCTCTGATTTGGTCATGTCTTCTACAGCAGAAGCTTCTTTACTAGTGTCATGTTGGTGTTCAATTTGGTTTACAATTTCATCATATCTATTTTCCCCTGAAACCTTCACACCTGTGTCACGTTTCAGCAATGTGAAGCCAGAGGCATCAAGTGAACCGGCTGCAGCATCAATTAGAGCAACAATACTGTGATAAAGATGTATAAATTTCCATATACTGCAACAATTGATATAAATTCCCATATAAATTAAGAAATTTTGATCCAATTTAGGATCAGTTATCGTGTAAATAGCAGAGCAAACAAAATCAACAAAATTTATTGAATCAAAATACTAATAATCATGCATTAAAGTTGACGTTAAATAAGCAAACTGATAAAGAGAGAATACAAATTTTAGGTACCATCTTTTAGTGGGTTGGGATGATGATCTGAAGAGAGTGTTAGTGGGGATGACTGATTGGGCGGATCATGATCAGAAGGAAGGCTAGGGCTTTTGCCAGTGATGAGGGCCAGACGATCGGACCCTCTTGCCATGATTTTCCTTCTTCGTTCTTCTCTACTGTTGCTTGTTGCCATGATCTCTATCACACATGCAAAACGAATTGTTAACCTTGTAGTTTATAAAAATAAATTTAGCTATTTCTTAAGTCCAGTCAAGAGAGTGCAACCCCTCCAAAAATAGAGGTATGCCGCGCATGGTATTCTTTATTGTAAAAGGCGAAAGAATAGTTAGATTTATAATTCCATAGCCAAGATTGACTTGCTATATAATATGATATATTCTTCCTTTCATATATTCGTAGAATTCAAATTCCTTTTATGGTTCATGAACTAATTAATGTAAGAAATCATTTCTAGTTATGATTCATGGACTAATGTAATCCTTAATACTAAGAATGTCCCTATACTGATAAAAATTGACATGGTTGAAGCAATCAATAGTTTAACCTTCAACAAATCTGAATGAATAAATTGACATGATTTGAAGAAATTGTTGAGTACATATAATTTAAGTGATCTTTTTTCTATCTTTCCTTTACGAATTATAAAGTTTCAACTTGATTGGTGTTTCCTAGTGAGCACTGAGAATGCTTAAGTTTGTTTTTGAACCATTATGTTATCTATGTGGAAGTGAAGCTTAGTTCTAAAGAGTGAGGACAGTTTGGGATTAATGTAATTTTTATTTTAATCTCTTTATTGTAGAAATAATCATCTTTAAATATAAGTTTTAGACTGTTTAGTAAATTTTATTTTCAAAATACCACATAGAATTACCTATCTGCGAAGATATGAATTTTGGGATTGATAGCATTACTCTATTTTATAGAAGTGTACGGAATTATCCTCTATAACATAATTTCTAGTTTATTTGTAATCCAAGTCACTGCAGTTTCTTTCTCTCAACTTATTGTTTCCCAATAATCAATTTTCAAAGTAAAATTTCTTCTTTAATTTTTGTATTAACTTAATTAGATAATTTTGTAAATTTGTTCGTCTTCTTCAAGCACATAATGTGCATGTACTGCATATGGTACAAAATTAAAAGTCCAATTGCCAGAATTCTAGGTATTAAGCATGAGTGTTCAATTTGATTTAGGCCTAACTTTGTAGGCCCGTTAAATTCCAATCATGTGGGCCTTATAAATAAAGTGTTCATACCTTCTTTTCTTTTTTAGCATATTATATAATTCCAATTTTAAATAAGTAATTAATGTTTCAATTCAACAATCATCTTCTATCTGTTCAATCTAATTTTTAAATTAAAAATTAAACAAAGTGAAGAAGTTTACACACCGTATATGAGATTTTTTGATATATAAAGCAGTCTTACAAATTTACTCTTGCATATATGAGAAGTTTTCCAATTCTCTGTTTAAGAAAACAAATGTAGGGATATTTCTCGGCCAATAGAAATATGCCAAAGATTTGTTGAAGAAATTCGAAATGCTTGAATGCAAACCAATCTCGACACCGATGGAATTGAATGCCAAGATGTGTGTCCATAGGGGCAAAGACTTGGAAGATGCAATGATGTATCGATAGTTGGTAGGTAGTTTGATTTACTTAACCTTGACTCGACCTAACATTTCTTATGCAGTTGGTGTGATGAATCAGTACATGCAAAATCCAAAGAAGGCTCATTTCAAAGCAGTTTGACAAATATTGAGATATGTAAAGAGTACAATTGGTTATGGTCCTTTATATAAGAAAGACGAAGACTGCAAACTAGTTGTTTATTGTGACACTAACTATGCAAGAGATCATGACACCATAAGATCAACTATCGGGTACATGTTTAAGCTTGGTTCTGGAACGATTTCTTAGTGCAGCAAGAGACAACCAACAGTATCATTGTTAACGACGGAAGCAGAGTACCGAGCAGCAGCTAAGGCAGCTCAAGAGAGTACATGGCTTATACAATTAATGAATGATCTCAATCAACCAATAGACTATGCAGTTCCTTTGTTCTGTGATAACCAGTCGACAATATGCTTGGTAGAGAATCTAGTTTTTCATTCAAGAACTAAACACGTGGAAGTGCACTATCACTTTATGAGAGAAAAGGTTTTGTAAGAACAGATTGAAATGAGGCAAATCAAAACGGATGATCAAGTTGGAGACTTGTTCACAAAAGGTTTGAGTACTGGAAGTTCAAAAACTTTTGTTATCAACTTGGCATAGTGCAAAGAGTGAAAGCTGTTGTTGAGGGGGGAGTCTTAAAGATCAACCCTAGCCCATTACAAAGTCCAAATTATCAGCCCAAGGAAAACGAAAGTCTGGTCAACTTTACCTTAACCCAAGACAACGAAAACTTTTCTAAAATGTGGAAAGAAGATTTTTTGGAGAAGACTGTAGTAGTTGTCGGGAAACTCAACTAGATTTGTTTGGGGGAATTACTCAAAGAGTGCAACCCCTCCAAAAATAAAGGTATGCCGCAAGAAGTGGCCAGCACACGGTATTCTTTAGTAAAAGGCGAAAGAATAGTTCGCTTTGTGCTCACCACACGGCTCCATACTTATAATCAGGCAGTTGACGCATTTTATAAAAGAAAGTTCAGGTTCAGAGTTGTATCTTCTAGGCCATGTGGGATTTTAAAGTTTAATAATATCTTCAAAGTTTCATGTATGATCCATTTCAAGGTTTTAGAAAAATCCTAGCTGCTCATGAAATCACTATCGCAATTCTTTACTCTTTAGTACTCTCTACCTGATATTGCTAGATCCAATTCCCTGGTATTGTTTCATTACATTTTCAACGGCCAAATAATTAACTAAATTCTAGACACATGCACCAAGCAAAAGAAGACTTAATATTGTCTTATAATAACAGAATAAATTTTCAGTAAGAACTGATATTCTTGTAGCACATAAATTTAAACATGAATTACAAATATGTGGAATGGAAATGATAGATTTTTTTGCGAAACTTATTTAGAAATACTCTATTTTTCATTTATTTTTATTGCATATAGAATTTCATTGATAAAATTGAGACCTTCCAATAGTTTTTCACTCTATCTCGTAACCATGTCAAGGTCCTTACATTAAGATAACTGATAGTGGCTGGTCTTTAAATTAAAGATAATTAATATAGGCTTGATCCTTACATTAATAGTGGCTTTTATATGGAATCAACTGGCAAGGTTTATGGTTTTTCTAATTTTTTTCCTGCCGGAATCCCATACATAAAACTTTTTACCTCAGTAACGTTTATACAGGTCAATGCTGTTATCTGTAGCCTTAAACTAAGAATTATGCAGAGGTCTTTTCTTCTGCAAAGTTTATATTGGTCAATGCTGGTATCTGTGTGCTTAAACTAGGAATTGTAGGGCTTTACCCCGGAGGGAGCCCTTCCAGAAATTCTCAAAGGCCAAGGCTGAACCTTGGCCTAAGAGGGGATTTGGAAATAGTTTTCAACCAGCAATAGACGCGCCTCGGTTAGAACCTCACTAGCTGCGTCATTGCCCCAAGCGCAAAGATGCCTTTTCAATAAGATTTAGTTGTAGTTTTACAATGGACTCAGAAGGTTCAACTGCCTCTCATCACCGATGTGGGAGGAAAAAAAAGCATTGGTTGTTAAGTTCTGGTTCCAAACAACTAATAAAATTTTCTATTGAAATATCAACATGCGCAAATTTGTATGGCAGATATATAAGGTTTATCAGACTTACATGGAATAAACACAACCAATTTCGCAGAAGTAAAGGGTTCTCTTGATAGTGGAAGTCTCTAAAGAGGTTTCAGAGTTGCAAGTCTTTAAGCAATCTTTAGTGCACGCTTCAACATTTAGGCTACCATGAGACAAACATCTATTGGGACACTCTTTGGCACATATTTCATTGAAAGAGGCGGTAGACTGGCTTAAAAAAATCCCCAACACCAAAGAAGCCATCAAAATCAATTGAAATGATTTTTTCTCCATTTTCTTTTCTGATATATGCAAGAGAAGATATGTCAAGCTAAGACGAAAGCAGCTGAATCCCTGAAAAGGTTTGTATAGTAATTTTTGGTACCTAAACTGCAATTTGCCATAAATAGACATGGAATTAAGTGGATTACTTAGAGATCTGATATTCCTTAAAGAATGATAGATATGTAGATGTTAATGCTAGGATTAATTTTTTTCTTTCTTTCCAACCATTGAAAATGGCTACCCTATATATCACTTCAACCTTAATAAAGTCAACTTATATAGATAATTCTGAACAAAATCTAATACACCTCTTTCCTCGTTCTTTTTAGCAATATTATACAGACAAATGAAATTATGCACATAAACTCTGGTACACAAACTTCAGCTATCAGTTCATATCCACTCTTCCATTAATTTTACAACACATTCTGCTCGTAAATATTAAAAGAGCTTTCCAAAATGACAATTTTCATCATCTTTAAACTTTTTCCCCCTACATGATACCACCTGTAAGGTGGTTTAGACTTTTGAGAACAATTAAGAACAAAAAGGTCGATGAAAATAAATAGATTTTTGAACATTAGAAAAAGGATAATTAAACTAGATTTGGTAGGGGTGTGCCAGGCCCTTGCAGTAGTGCAACGCATGGGCGACACTCAGGGTTCCAGTAGCAAGCTACTGCGGTGAACCCTCCCCAGAAAAAATTAATTTAATATCATGTGAGACGATGTCCCACGTATCAGATATTAAACTGATAAGAACAGATACTACACTTGATCTTAGCCAAAAGGCCGAGAAAGGTATGCTTTTCTCTATCTCTCTATTATTGTTTTATACCTCTACTCTGCATTGTTACTTCTGTTGTTTTATCAATGTGGGAGAAAATAGACCAAACATTGATGCCTTATTCAAATTCATGCATTAATTTTTCGATTTAATTATTCTGCTAGTTTAGCAATTATAAAAGCTCTTTTTCAGTAATTACAGCCTGAAGAATTAGAAAGTAGTTACTGATTTTCTGGATTTATTATTACAATTGTATTGCTTTCAGTAGACTGACTTTGACTATGTATGTTGATTTTTATCATCTGAATTTCTATAAGGAAAGCTGTGCTTAACTGGACTTGTGATTTCTAGCCAAATCAATCAACATGAATTGCTATAATGGTGTTTTTGATTTATTATTTAGAAATTAGAAAAGGTTGTTTCGCAGTAAAATTATGTCCTGAAGTAGAAGTAGTCAATGATTTTCTGGACTTATTATTACAGTTATATGGCTATCAGTATACTGAATTGTGACTACGTAAGTTGATTTCTATCATCTTAAAGAAATGGAGTTGTGATTTCTTGCCAATCAATTAGATGTATGTACCCATCAAATGAGATAATAAACATTGGCATCGTTAAAGCATTAAACAAGTGAACCTTCAATAAATCTGAAACAGAGTAGTATGTGTGTAGTTCCATCACGAGTAAAATAAAAGAAAATCGAAGTTTTTGTTATCATGAGTCAAAGTCATTATGGTTCCACGCTCATCATAAGTTATGTTAGCATTTGGGAACTCAATTATTATTCGTTAGCTGTAAGCAGAGTCTTCATAAATTCAAAGCAATTTTCCTCTCAAGAGAACTCAATTCTCAAAAATGACAACTTACAGAAAAACAAAAAGCCATTTTGAGCACAAGAAATCTCAACTATATTTGTTTGGGGGAATTACTCAAAGAGTGCAACCCCTCCAAAAATAGAGGTATGCCGCTAAAAGTGGCGAGCACACCGTATTCTTTAGTAAAAGGCGAAAGAATAGTTCGCTTTGTGCTCAACACACGGCTCCATACTTTTCGAGATCACTTACTTCGGTTAATATATTTACGTTGAGATTGAAGGTTTTGTCTTTTCTAGTCCATGTGGGACTACGTGAAATCTTTCTCTTTCATTTAGTAAGGGCATGACATAACTCCCTTCTATTCTACCTGGGTTAATGAATCAGATTCTCTTTAATATTCATTCACTTCTATGACCTTAAGGAGGAGCAAACACAATGCCCATGAATATTTTTTATGACCTTAAGAAGACAGAAAACTCATTGTATTAAACCTTGCTTTCTGGTCTGCATTGCCTCTTCCCTCTTGTTGCCAATGTGGGAAACTCTTTGCCTCGAGCCGCATTTGGAGTTGCGAAGTTTGAATCAACAGCATGATTTGGTTGATTAAACCTTGAATTATGGTAAAGCATGAAAATTCAAGTGAAAACTTTGAAAACAATTTTGCAGCCTTTAGTATATCTATGAAATACAAGTTTGAAAATAAAAGCAGAAAATTGGGGTATCTTTAATGTCAAAAACAATGTAGAGGATCCAATTTACATATTTATAAGAAACATGATCTTCGAGAACACAAAAAAAGTTCTTCTACTACTTCAAAATGCTATGATACATGTAGTTGTATATAACTCAGCTCACCAAATGTGTTGGCTTTTGCAGTTTTCATTGCTACGCAAAAGTTATGAAATCAAATACAACTTGTATCATGCAAATCAAAACGGATGATCAAGTTGGAAAGTTCAAAAACTTTTGTTGTCAACTTGGCATAGTGCAAAGAGTGAAAGCTGGTGTTGAGGAGGGAGTCTTAAAGATCAACCCTAGCTCATTACAAAGTCCAAATTATCAGCCCAAGGAAAACGAAAATTTGGTCAACTTTACCTTAACCCAAGACAACGAAAACTTTTCTAAAATGTGGAAAGAAGATTTTTTGGAGAAGACTGCAGGAGCTGTCAGGACTAGTAAAAATATGTGACAGTAATTATTTCTCTATTTTAATATTTTGTGGTGGTTGATTGTATTTTGAGAACTGTAAATACCTTCCCTTTCATTTTGGGTGAGGCTTTTGAGTGCTGTAAAAATGTTTTGAATATACCTGTTTGTAAAGTAAAAGAAAATCAGAGTTTTGTTACCATGAGTCAAAGTCATAGATAGTTCCACGCTCATCATTTAAAACATTTATATTGGTCAGCTTCCTCTACGTAAAAGGATTAGCAATGATTTCTCTCTGGGAAAATGATACATCCACAATCCCTTCTCAAAAACTTTCTTTTACAATCCTGATGTGATAACTTGTAATTGGTCAACTTGTAGTAGATCCCACTTGATAAATTGTAGTTGACCAATTGCAAGCTGCCACGTTATGGTTGTGAGAAAAAGTTGTGGATATAGTATTACTCTTCTCTCCGATGTTGAGAAACACCCTTTACTCATTTTAGCATCAGAGGCTTCTCATTGGATGAATTTCTAGCAGTCTCAACCAAGCTATTCGTTTCGCAGCCAGGGACCCGGTGTAATCAGCTTTCACTTTAATTGTAACGCTTGAACCAAACATTTGGTGCTAATTAATTTAGGCCAACCAAAGTATGAAAGTAACATGAAGCCCACTGAAAAGGCTCATTGTTTGATATCAAAGCAATGGGAGCCAGGGAAGGAAGAAGCATACCTTTCTTCATAGAAAAGCTCACTGTCTTTGTTCTGCATCAACAACCACAGCTTGAATAGATTGAAGAATTTTTGTAAGCTTTTTACTGCTTTGTCTACGCTCTGAATTAGTTTCACATGTTGCAGTATCTCTTTCAAAAAGGATTGACATCAGTCATATTTTGAGACGACTATAGGGTTTCTGTAATTGATTTTAATTGGCTAGAGTATAAGGTGAAAGTTAATTTACAATGAATTTGTGATGTTAACTTTTACAACTTGTTATTATCTTGTTGTAATTAATGTTTTCCTTATATATTGCTGGCTACTGTGAAACTTCCTCCCCCAGGGGACAATATAGTACCGATAATAGTTGTAGAAAATCCATATAAAGAAATAAATGGATCTAAATCATACAATAAATCTGATTTTCAGTTTACATATAGAGAGAAAGGCCCAAATTACTGTAACAATGGATACACATTCACCTGAAACAAAAAACTAAAATAATCTCGACTTGTAGTGTGTATCCCACATTGAAGAGGAAAAAAAAAGAAACTGTTCTGGATGGATAATATTAGGAGAGCCAAATCTCATTGAAAAGTATCTTTGCGCTTGGGGCAATGACGCAGCTAGTGAGGTACTAACCGAGGCGCGTCTATTGCTGGTTGAAAACTATTTCCAAACCCCCTCTTAGGCCAAGGTTCAGCCTTGGCCTTCGAGAATTTCCGGAAGGGCTCCCTCCAGGGTAAAGCCCTATAATTCCTAGTTTTAAGCTTTTGTAGTTTAGTGATATGTGGAATTAGGGTGAGTGATTCTGGGTACTCCATCAGATTAACTAGGGGTGAGTAGTTTTGGAAACTGGAACTAGAACTTGCAATTCCTAGGAAAAGGATATTATCCTCTCATTTTCCAAACCAAACAATTAAAAAGTATTTCTAAATTTTTATTTACGAAGTTCAATTTTTCTGTCTTGAATATTAACTTAAGAGTACTTAAATAAGATACTCCTTGGATAAATATCAATAGATATTTCAATCCATCATCTTATTTTCAAATAGAAAAAAGAATTAAGCATTATATTAGTTCATGAATCATAAAAGGAATTTGAGTTCAATAAATATATGAAAGAAAGAATACATCATATACAGATATGGCAAATCAACTTGGCTATGGAAAGTGAATCTGTTTTAGTATGTTATCTGCTCATATTTATGTATTAACTACCCATTGAGATTTGATGCCATAATTAACATTTCCCAATCTAGTACATAAATCACAAAATCAATGTTTTTATACCATAATTTACGATCCAATTATTAATGTTTCAATTGGAATTATAGACAGAAAGCTAATGAAAAGTCCTATATAAATCAGTCTCACAAATTTGCTATGCGGTAAAATATTTAAAGACTAAAGACATCGATTAAAATGGAGACAATTCAAGTCAAGTCTCTTTTAATCCTTTGTTTAGTGTTGGGTGTTCTTGCTGGGCAATCTGTAGCCAATTTCACGAAATGCTACCATTTTTGCTTAATTGGTTGTATGTTTTCAATTATAACTGGTCCTACTGATTGTGCTGGATCCTGCAAAAAGGAATGTCTGCGTGAAAGCGGCGGTGGCGCCTTTTTAAACAGCAACGACTTTTGCAACGTTGGTTGTGTCTCCTCCATGTGTTCCAGTCTTATGACCAAAGAAAACCTTCCTAAACCCGGAGGTAAAAAGTTAAACTCAGAATATTTTCACGGTTTATTTGTTTATAGAACTAATTTAGTTTTATTTTGTTTTGTTTTGTTATTGTCAGAGAAAGAGAAAGTGGAGAAGTGTTTGGATTCATGTACAACAAGCCATTGCGGCAAGAATTGATCGCGTTATGTATACGTTCTGCGTAGTTGATGGGTTATGTTGATGAATAAAGTTTGGTAATAAAATCTTTTATGTCCTTTTTTTTTTTTTTTTTTTGATTCAACAGGATAACTTCCATGTTTAAGAGCGTAAGCTATCAGAATTAAAGTGGTAATATAATAATATAAGACAATATTGATTTTAGACTCTATTTAATTATTTGGCCGTTGAAAATGTAATGAAACAAGAAGAAGAATTTGGATTACAGGATCAAGCTATAGAGGTACTACTTCTTGTTTATAAAGGAGTTATGATCCTACCAAAGTCAGGCTTGGTTTCTCCCACATTGATGAAACAAGAGAAGAGACAACGCAGAGTGGAGCTATAAAAGAACAATTGAGCCACATAACAAAGCATACCTTTCTCGGCCTTTTGGCTAAGATCAAGTGTAGTATCTGTTCTTATCAGTTTAATATCTGATACGTGGGACATTGTTCCACATGATATTAAATTTATTTTTTTAGGGGGAGGATCCACTACAGTAGCTTGCTATTGGGTTCCTCAATCGTCGCCCATGCGTTGTACTGCTGCAAGGGCCTGGCGCACCCCTACCAAATATAGTGAAATGTCTTCTAAAATAAACTTGTTGATGTAAAAATACACTAATTAGAGTGATCTGATAAACCTTGTTAGGACTAGAACTAAATAAATTCAGTGAAGTAAATGGCAAAGAGGTTTTTAAAGTGGTTTGGTGAGTTAAACTCTTAAGCCTTTGTCCATTGTTTGTGTATTTGTTGTGAGAGCTTACAATGACAATCCTAGAATAAGTTTCTTATCCTTTCTCATCATTGGAGGGGGTTTATATATAGATTGTGTAAAAAGGAAAGAGCCTAAACAAAGGGATTACAATTAAGTTTGAAACGCAACTCCGATATTCTCGCGATTGGGCGCTATGATTGTGCAAAGATTGATGTTGATCTGATCCTTCCCAAGATATCCAAGACCTAAAGTTATTTGTGAATTGGTTGAACAACTGTAAGGATTGGTCACGACTAGCTTGTGCTAGGTCGAGCTATGACTCGACAAGCTTATGCTGGATTGGACAATTGGTGGAGTTGGGCTTGTTCTAGGTTGACGTATAACCTCGCAATTCTCTGAGGTTGAAGGAAAAATCACACACAACATCTGCCCCCTAGTGTTCGCTGCTGCTTGATTTGATGTCAAGCTCCGTATTCATCGGTAAGGCACTGAATGTAGATTAGGTCGAGCTTTGTGAGTCAGACTCATCCCCAGTCGATGTACTCAACACTTGACCTTTTCTCTTCTGTGACATTCTTAACAAACTCGAAATTTGAAAAGAAAGGGTATTCATATAAATTCCACGTGGTCATGTCGCATTAAATGTGGCAGCCTTTGGCAGTTGCTTTTCATCGTGCATGGGCGACTACAGCTGTCCACGTGCAAAGTTGAGCTGATGTACGATGATGGTTATGATTGTGGTAGTTTGACGGTTGATCGCCCTTCACGGATGATTGATGCGTGGCCATGTCCAAGGGTTGAGATTGCTTAATGAATGGAGGGTCGAGTTTCACTGTAGATTGACGGCTATGTTAGGGGTGTTCAGTTCTGGGTACCCTACACTTTTTGAAGGAATCAGAATCAGAACTGACGGTTTCTTGAAATTTGGAACCAGAACCAGAACCGTCGTTCCTTGAAATTTGGAACCAGAATTGGAACCGTTTTTCGAGCTTTGACACATGTTTGCTTCTGTTTCAGGTACCTAAAGGCGGGCTATAGTCATGTCTTCGTCAAGCAGCCACACAATTAATCGCATGTTCGATTCCCCTGCTGGCTCGACAATCTTTGGAGGCACAATCCCTAAGGTTTTCGAGAAGATTGTCGCATGGAGCTCAGACCCTATCACGATAGGCTCGTCCGACCATGCTTCTGTGGAGGTCGCTCAGTTTAGGAGATCTCCAGTTCACAGGCCATTGAAGGAATCGTGATCCTCGATTAATGCCGAGGATCTTTGGCACGTAAATGAGACTTATGCACTTCAACTCAACTTGAGGGTTCTAGGAGGCTTCTCTCGAAAGAATCCCCCCATAGGTTGGGTGGCTATCTATGAGATTCTTCTAAGGTGTGGGATGTCTATTCCCCGTCACCATTTCATAGATAGCATTTTGAGACGGTTCGACATTGTCCTTCTCCAACTGTCTGCAAACTCATACGTCGTAATTATAGGTTTGTACATAGCATACCAAATAGCCAAGTTGGGCGAGCCATCTGTTGAGGAACGTGTCCATTTGTATAGATTAAAGAAGGGTCAAGACCAGACATATTACCTCTCCAAGATGAGGAAGGTAAGTTTAAACGGGCTGGTCGACGTTCCAAAGAAGGTCCCACATTGGGACTCTTAGTTTTTCTTTTATGAGGCCAGAGAGGCCGACGTTTTGCTTCAAAAGCTAGTAAGACTTTGACCCCAATGTGTACGAAGAGCGTTTTAAAGCTCGATGGATGAACTAACCAAACTTCTTTGCTTTGCAGTTAACGTCAAGCTAAATTTTCTCCCCGCTGCGAGCTTACAGAGGCTTTAGCTCTTCAACGACCTTTCCGATAAGGAGTGCAACATCAATGAGATTATCTCACTTCCTCGCTTGAGGGCATACAACATTTGCGAAGATAACACCAATTTTATTACCATCCTTGAAAAAGGTAAAGTGTTCACTTGCTCGAGTTTTTTTCTTTCGTGTAGGTGGGTCATTGATTGTTTGCTTCTCCTTTCACAAAAATGTGGGCTGAGAAACCAAAGAGCCTGAAGAACAAGGCAGAAGCTTTCGAGGCTGCTAAGAAGCCGCCTGTTGCTTTAGCGAAGAAGCAACCTATTGATGATGTTGATATGAAGTGAAGCGAGGGTGAGCTTGGGGAAGACCCAAGTGCGAAAAAGCTCGTAATTGCCTCCAAAGAAGTTGGAGGGAAATGTGCCCCCTAGCCTCAAAAGAGGCTAGCGAAGAAAGCATTCGAGCCAACTAGAGGCTCGGGAAAATAGAAAGCGCCCAAGCAACATGATGGCTTGGGCAAGAAAAAGATGTCGGAGCAATATGAGGGCTCTGGCAAGAAGAAAATGAATGAGCCTCAAGGGGGCTCGGAGAAACAGAAAATGGTCGAGCAATAGGGTAGCTCGGGCAAGGAGGTCATAAGGCAAGCAGACGACCCAAAGAAATCTGCGGCCAAGGACTTGGCCAAGAAAAAATTCATTCCCACGGGCAAACTGGGAAGTAAACCAAACTCTCCTTAGCATGGAGGCGCAAAGATGGATGAGGCAGCTCAAGCTGTGGTCGATGCATTAATCGACCAACTCCCTCGGCACATCAATATTAGGGCCGCCGCAGCTAGAGATGCCATCACCCCGTAAACTTTTGTGAGTGTTAGGGATTTGTCTCCCCTACAGCTGCTGGCTTGGGTGTGTAGCTATATGGCGAAGGTACCAGTAGTTAGCCCCCTTCTCTGTGTATCTATCATAGCCCCCTTGTGTGGCAAGTAGGCTCATCTATGATAGGTCGTTCAACACTATGATAGCCTTACGCTTGTGTGGCGAGTAGGCTCATCTATGATGGGTGTTATCCCACATTGGAGAGCACTCATCAAGGATGGTAGGAAGCAGAAACACTTAAAGAGGATGCCTTGGCTAAGGCCGAGGTAGAAGAAAAGGAGAAGGATGCGAAGCAGGCTAAGCTTGAGTGGCTTAAGGAGGAAATGGAAACCTTTGGGGTCAAGGAAAGTGTTAGAGTAGATGCCCTAGAGCCAATTAATTATTGTAGAATTGACTCTTTGTAATAATGTTCATTAATCAATAAAAGATATTTTATTCTATATCGCGTAAATCATTATTATTGCAATATGTATTGATATATGTCCTTAGAATGGTAGAACTGTGACTAGGGTATCAAGTGTTTCAAACCTTGATAGTGAGAATCCTATGAGCACATATGGTGGCCATTCTAGAAATGTCCATAGCCCCAACATTATTCTAAAGTAAGGGCACATATAATACGGTAAGACTATCATAATTTGAACAACCCTGTCGAAAGGCAGTAACTGATCTCACTTGTCAAGGTTATTTGGTGACAACCTGGTGTAACACATGGGTGCTTACTGTAGGCAGATATACCATAGTAAGTTCACTGGACTGACCCACCAGAGGATTCCATATAGATGGTAACCCCAGTGTCTATAGAACAAATCCTCTAACGAATGGTGGTGCATGTGATCCTTAGACTTGAGATCACCAGAGTGCCTTGTGCACCGATTGGTGCAATTTGACACTAGCCTAACGCAGTTCTATTCAGAGCTGTCAATACGGTGGTGATTGGCTACATCAAGGAGTGTATCAAGACTATGGTGGATTGACAGAGGATTCATCACTCTCGGGTATGGGGGAAGTTATCTTATGGCGCAATTCAGTATATGGCAATGATACTAAAATTGTGGCCACAGTGGGATTGAGTTGTTGCTCTATCCGGTTTATAATACAGGTCATTGGTCCAGAAATTGAATACAGAATATCGAGAGTAACCGGAGGTTGACATTATTTCTATGCCTTCGTCTCGTCGAGATACAGTATGATGAAAGGATCGAATTGTACGACAACCATATCGTTTACAGGTAGCTATTTTGCTGAATCCGAATCTATTAGGTGGCCATGATGCCTTGCTAGGGGCCAATCTTGGTCAGTGTATTAGTGAGACGATTAATTGGTGTTAATCGCGATACTATACACTACCGGTATGATGAGGAGCCTATGGGTCACACACATAGAAGATAATTTAAGAGCCAAGAAGAAAGAAGGGCGTTTTCGTCTTTTTAGGCAAAAGGGTATTTTGGTAATTTCACAGTGCAATTAAATTTGCTGAGGTCGTAGCCTATAATTTAATTTGTTAAAAAATTAAATAAGTGAAATTACGGTTAAATGTGTGTTCGCACATATTTAATTAAATCATCATTATTGTTAAATGTTAATTAAATATTAATTGATTTTAATTAAGATAATGATGAATTAAATTAAAATATCAAATTGGGAGTGTTTGGCAACATGGGGTGTTTGGGTTGGAGCCCAAGCCCATTCCATGTGGGAATAGGGCAACTTGGTTTGCCTATAAAAGGAATAGTGTGTGATTCATTCTTTAATTTTAAAAGAAAACACAGCAGCCCCTTATACACTCTCTCACGCCAATCTCACTGTTTGATTGAAAAATCAAATACTGATCTTCTTCTTGATTTCTTAAGGCCAAGGAGGATCTAGCAAATCCCTCCTTGGTTCTTGGTGGTTGTCTTCGTGTGGACTTCTTGGTTCGATCCTACACTTGGATCGGTAGCAAACACATTCAGAGACAACATTGGTGGAGCCTCCAAACGTGGGTATAAATCTAAACCTTTGGATTTATTTTTCTGCAGATTCTTGTTATATACATAAATTGAATTTCTGTGCCCTGATTGGGTTCTAAGAACGATCCGTTGTTGCAAAAAAAAAAAAAAAAATTTTTTCTCGCTGTGCAATCGGGTCGTTCCTAACAGAACAGGTTCCCTTACAAAATTAAGGCAAGTGAGGCTACTTGGGCCAAGGTTGAAGCTGAGGTGGTCGAGGCTGAGAAGAGGTTGGCACAACAGCGAGGTGCCAATAATAAGTTAAATTCTAAGCTCACCTCGGTTTAGAAAACTGCCTCGGATTGGGAGGCAAATTTCAAATAGGTCTCGCTCGATCTTGCCCATGAAGTGGAAGGTCGACAGAAAGCCATGGTTGAAAATGAGTAGCTTAGGCTTCAAATCAGGGAGTTGAACAAGGCTGTCACTAACTGAGCTTGGGAGACATCAGTCTTCCTTGTGTAGAAGTTATGGGAAGTTCATCCCTTAATTGACTTCTCCTTTCTGCCATGGTCCTATTAGAAGAAGGTCTACAGAATGAGGATCGAGGCTTAAGGGATGGCCTATGTTTACTTGAATGATTCCGAGCCTAATCGTGAGGGCTAGGAGGAAACTAGCTTAAAGCAGGAAGTCAAGGATCCGGCTCCCCTGGCTACGCTCCCCCCAATTGTTGCTAACCTTCCCCCAGTTGAGCCTCCACAAGATGTCCCAACTCTCACCCTCGAAGAGGCTGGCTAGATTCCTATTGTCAAGGAAACTTCTGCTCAGATTAGTGCGAGCCCTTTGATCCTCCAATTGCTTAGAAGAATTTCTCTCTTATTATTATTATTTTTTTTTTTTGTATTTTTTTTTAAGTTTAGTTTGTAACTAAACTCTTAATCAATGAAAAATATTTTTTGCATAAATTTGTCGAGCAATTTTTTATTTTTGCAGAGTCGGTACGATCGTCCTAATTGGACTTGTCTTAAAAAAATCAAATTTGTTCCAAGTTATGCATAGCTCGTTCTTGAGGAACTCTTTGAATATGCATGAGGAAATCTTATGCGACAACTATGACTTCAAACTCATTGTCCATCTCGAGTTTTGGTCACCGGCTTATGATTGATTTCCTTCGACGTGTTTTACTTGGATTTTTCCAAGTGTAAATTCATCGATCTGGGGAATTTCACCCTTAATGAGTTGGATTTTAGCATGGCTTATTGAGCTAAGTTGCCTTTTTTTGAACTTATGACTCTGAGTTTTTTGGATACGATCGCGTAGGTCGTGATTCTTGAAGTAATAAATGATAAATGATAAACAATAAGTAAATAAAAGATAATGAACAAAGAAAAGTTTATGAACAATACCTCTTTTTATTGATAGAATCTTTTGGCCATAAACGACCTTACAATAAATGTTTAAAAGAAAATAAAACATGAGTGGAGCCCGAGCTGCTCATTGGTAATAACTTCGCAGATGCTCGACGTTCCAAGTTCTAGGTGGAAGGTCCCTGGTGCAAGCTTTTTGTAGATCCTGAATGGACCTTCCCATTTGGGTCGAAGTGCCCCTAAGTTAGGGTTTTGTTTACCCTGGACAACCTTTCTGAGGACTAGGTCACCCATTTCAAAGTCCTTTTTCTTGACTTTGGTGTTAAAGTATCATCTGACTCATTGTTGGCATGAGGCAAGCCTTAGTTGAGACTTGGCCTGAAGTTCTTCGATTAGGTCTAGCCTCAGGCGACGAAGATCTTCGTTTGTTTCTTCGTTGAAAACCTCCCTTTAGAATGAACTAATCCCCACTTCAACTAGGACCATTTCTTCACACCAGTATGATAAAGAGAACGGGGTTTCTCCTGTCAAGCTTCTGGCTGTTGTTCTATAAGACCATAAGGCCTCGGGCAATTCTTCGACCCATCTTCCCTTTAAGGCGTTGAGCCTTTTCTTAATAGTGTGCTTGATAACTTTGTTCACAAACTCTACTTGACCATTGGCTTGAGGCCGATAAATAGCGGCAAAGCTCTTCTTAATACCAAGCAGTTCGTAGAAAAATATGAAGTCCTCACTATCGAACTATTTTCCATTGTCGGTTATTATAGTGTGGGGGATTCCAAACCTATAAATGATGTTTTTGTAGATGAAATCTTTCAGCTTGTTCAACATGATGATAGCTAAAGGCTCAGCTTTTGCCCACTTAGTGAAGTAGTCCACAACGACTATTACGAACTTAACACCCCTTTTTCCTTGAGTAAAAGGGCCTATTAGGTCGATGCCCCAAATTTCAAACGGATCAGGGGCTTGTCAAAATAGTTAACTCCTAGGGTGGAGCTCGCAGAACATCTGCGAACCTCTGGCATTTGTCTCATCTGTGCATATAGTCTGTTGCACCATCAAAGACTGTTGGCCAGTAATAACCCTGACGAAGCACTTTGTATGCTAGAGATCTGCCTTTTGCATGGTTCCCACAAATGCCTTCATGGATCTCTCTCAGAACATAGTCTGCATCTTCATGGTTAACACACCACAATAATGGTGAATTGAACCCATACTTATACAATTTGTCATTGATGAGTGTGTATCAAGCTGATTTTGTGTGGAGTGTTTTGGCTTCATTTCTCCCTTCAAGTATTGTTCCATCTCTTAGGTAGGCAATTATTGCATCTATCCAGTTGTATCTCTGACTTGTCACTAAGATTGATTCCTATGGAGCGGAGGTGTTTAGACTTGGGAGGAACTTAATAGGTATTGAATCAGTCTTCTCTTGGCTCATTGTAGAGGCTAGGCGAGCTAAAGCGTCGGCTCTTGAATTCTTCTCCCTTGGGATCTGAAGAACAGTGAAGGTTTAAACTGCTCAAGCTCAGATTTCACTTGACAGAGATAAGATGCCATTCTATCTTCCTTTGCCTGATATTCCCCACTAATCTAATGGACTACAAGCTGGGATTCGCTATAGATCTAGATGGACTCTGTCCCCATTTCCTTGGTGAGGCGGATCCTCATGAACAATGCCTCGTACTTAGCCTCATTATTGGAGTCGGTGAACCCGAATCTGACTACGGCCTAGATCAGGATCTTTTCTGGACTTTTGAACAAGAGCCCAGTTCCTGCACCCTTCTCATTTGAGGACTCGTCTACATACAGAGTTCACTTCCATAGGTCGTCACACTTTGGCATTTGCTGCTTGCTCTCCTTTGAGGTGCTTGCCCCTCTTGAGCTTACTTCTCCTTCTGGCTGATAGGAGAATTCTGAAATAAAGTCTACTAAAGCCTGACCTTTGATTGCCATTCTCGGGATGTACTTAATATCGTGCTGACTTATTTCCATTGTCCATTGGATCAATCTGCCCAATGTCTCAGGCTTTAGCATTATCTTCCTCAACAGAAAGTTTGTCGGCACATGCATGGAGTATGCCTGGAAATAGGGTCGTAGTTTTTGAGTAGCGATAATCAGTGCATAGGCAAGCTTCTCCATCTCGGGGTATCTTGTCTCTACATCAAGCAATCTCTTGCTCACATAATATACCAGCCACTGCACCCCCTTTCTCTATGTACCAAAGCCGTGCTGATCACGGACTTAGATACCAATAAATATAATAGCAGTGACTCACCTTGGATAGGCTTTGATAATAAAGAAGGTTGTCCTAGATGTTTCTTCAATTCCTAAAAGACTTTCTTGCACTCCTCTGTCCACTTAAAACCTTCTTCCCCTTTAGGGTCTCAAAGAATGGTAAACACCTATTTGTGGCTCAGGAAACAAACCTGCTAAGTGTGGTCACATGCCCTATCAAGCTTTAAACCTGCCTTATGTTGGTCAGGCTTTTCATGTCTAGGAGAGCTTGAATCTTCTCTAGGTTGGCTTTGACACCTCGCTGATTGATCAGGAAACCCAGAAATTTTCTCGAGCTTGCTCTGAAAGCACACTTTAAAGGACTGAGTTTCATTATATACTTTGTGAGGATGTCAAATATTTCTCCCATGTGCTCGATGTGGCTTTTGGTGACCTTTGATTTGATGAGCATGTCATCGATATATACCTCCATTGTCTCGTCGATTTGTTCGGCAAACATTTTGTTCACCAAACGTTGGTAGGTCGCTCAAGCATTCTTCAGGCCAAATGGCATAACCTTGTAACAGTAAATCCCCAGTTAGTAATAAAGGTTTTTTCTTCATCTGGTTGATACATCGGGATTTGATTATATCTCGAGTATGCATACATGAAGTTGAGTAGTGCATTCCTAGCTGTCGCATCTACTAATTGGTCGATCTGGGGTAGTGGAAAACTGTCTTTCGAACAAACTTTATTCAAGTCTAGTCAATGCAAGTCTGCCACTTGCCATTCGACTTCTTCACCAGGAGTGGGTTGGCGAGCCAGTTTAGGTATTTCACTTCCTTGATGAAGTTGATGTTCATGATTTTTCAACTTCATCTTTAAGCACTTTAGAGCACTCTGCATCCATAGATCTTCTCTTTTGTCTGATTGGTCAAGTTGTTCAGTCGATGTTCAGTTTGTGGCACATTACCTTGGGACTGATTCCCACTATATCAGCTTGCACCCATGCAAATGCGTCGAGGTTTTTCTTTAGAATCCCTACCAAATTGTCAGCCATTTCTTTACTTAGATTGTTGCTGACCTTTAATACTCGAGTTAGATCTTCCTCGCTGACAAGTATTTCCGCAGCTCTCATATTGGCCTTGCTATGGGATTTTTCCTATGGACGCAAGGATCTATTGTATCCTCGAGAGTTTTGGGATATGGCTTAGACTCTGCAATTACCATGGTTCTCAGGAGAGGCCATTTTAGTGTAGCATTAATGGCCCAATTGTAACATTTCTAAGATTCCTTTCTGCAGCTTCTGATCATTACAACCCCACTTGGAGTTAGGAACCTCATCGTTTGGCAGCGCACTGAAGTGATTGCACTTAGATCATCTAGGATCGTCCTTCCGAGGATGACATTGTATGTGGTTAGACAGTCTACCACTATGAATTCTACCATCATTGTCCTGATTTTGGGTTCTGCCCTAGAGTTACGGGTAGGTCGATCATGCCCTTAGGGACCAGGATATCCTCGATAAATCCATAGGGTGGTGATGGGCATGCCCTCAAGTCTCTCTCCGTGAACTTATCTCTTAGAAAGCTTCCAAGAAAATGATGTTTGCTACACTTCCACTATCAACCATTACCTTTAGTACTTTGGCGTTGTCGATTCTGGCTGCGATTACAATTGCATCATGATTATGGCGAGGAGTTTCTTCACATTCTTGCATTGTGAATCCTACCACCTCGCTCTCTTGCCTCTTCTATTCGTAGCTTATTGTTTGTGGGACCGAGTCTGTTCTAGCCTCTCGAGCATATTTCTTGCGAGAGTGCCTTGAGCTCCTTGCAATGCCAGGTCCCTTGTAAATTATGCCTACCAGGACCTCATTGTTGGCATTAGCCTGGGCTTGCTGGACCTAGTTATTTTGCTTGCCAGTATTTTTGCAAGCTGGTGCCTCCTTAACAAATTCTTTTAAGTGGCCCCTTCGTATCAGGTATTCGATGGCGTCCTTTAAAGCCCGACACTCGTTGGTATTATGCCCGATGTCCTAGTGGTATCAAAAATATTTGTGCCGATCTTTACTGCCCGTAGCCCACTTCATTCTTAATGGAATGGGCAATCTTTTAAGCTCACCAGAGACTTTATATATATGAGCTATATCTTGTGTGAGGAGGGTGTATTTTTCATATCATGGGAAGGCCTGCCTGTCCCCGTATTATCTGTTCTCTATCTCTTTTGGGACCTATTTCGATCCCTGTTAGTTCAGTTTTGGCCCCTTCACTTGTATGGGCGACCTTGTCGCCTATTTGAGGCTCTTTGTGGCGAGCTTATGTCTAAAGCTGCTAGCGATCTTTCTACTCGCTGGTGCTTTGCAACCATCTGGTAAAACTTTGCCAAGCTCACAGGATCTTTACTTTAGAGCTCTTTCCACAACTCCGTTTGTGTCCTGATACCTGCAATTAGCAAAGTCCATATAGACTCTTTGGGTGCATCCGCGACCTTTGCTTGCTCATTTTGGAACCTTGTTAAATACGAAGTCAGTGTTTCGTCTCTCTCCTGACGAATGTTGCTCAAGTATTTGAGCGGTATTGCAAACTATTTCCTCGCTTGGAATTACTGTAAGTACATCAAGGAGAATTGTTGCCAAGAACTGATGGAGTTCACCTTGAGCCTCTTGTACCACCTCTTGGAATCCCCAACTAATGTGACCGCAAAGCAACAACACTTTGCTAAGTCACAAACCCAGTGTAGCTCCATCAGGTCATTGAAAGTGTTAAGGTGGTCACTGGGATCTCCTTTCCCGTCAAATTTACTTTCTAGTGCCCTGAATCCCTAAGGAAGTAGGGCTTAGCAAACTTTCTCTGTGAAGGGAGAGCTCACTATTTCTTCTATCGCATTGTTCTAGCGGGGTCTTAGATCATCGAGCATTTTCTGCACCCTATGCAAGTCTTCATTGTGATTGCCCTGATTGGCTCTGTTCAGCCTTACCTCAAGCAGGTGAGTTCGCAAATCTTTTGCTTGTGAGCCCCCTCTATTATGCACATTGATGCGTGAGGTTGAATCATGATGGCTGATGCGTGTTTACTACAACATGCAATATGTAGCAAGTATACTAATCGCACAAGTAATAGAGTGATGAGTGAGTATCGTTCCCACGAGGATTGGTTGCTAAGCACTAAGTTTTTCTACTGTTTTCAAGTTGGAGCAATCGAATTGTTTGGATTTATGGGAGAATTTTAAACTAAACTAAATCAAAATTTCTAACTATTCAAACTAAATTATGAAAGCAAGATTTAAAACACGGATAAAATCAATTCAAACAAATGGGTAGGGTTTTGACTTCATTCGGACTCTCTAGGTTAATCCTAAGGATTATACTAATTCCATATTCACATGCATTGATTGTAAATCGAACTCTCTAAAGTATAAAATATACCTTCTCAGGCTATATTTCCTTACTCTTTCCTATTAAACTTCCGCACCCAACAAAATGAAGACTAATAGTTCAAAGTTCATTAAGCACAAGAATCCTAGATTGATTTCATTGATTCTTAAATATATCTCTAGCATAAAATAATACAATGGTGATTACCCAAGAAGCTTAACATGAATTGTTTCTCAATCTCATCATGTTCATCACATAAAAACAATAAATACAGAATAATCACACAATCAAAGCAAAATCATATGAAATTAATAATCATCAACTCTTTAACCCATTAGAATCTGAACTACATCAAAACCCTAACCCAAAATAGGTTAGTTCATGGATAAATCAATAATACCAATAAAAGAAATGAAAAATCCAAAGTTCAACATAATGAAAATAAGAGAAAAGACAAGAAATCTCCCCAAATGACAAATCCATTGGTTTAATCTCGAATCTTCACCCTTTTTGCAATCACAGATCGCCCAAAACAAATCTAAGAAAATTTAAAAAGCTGATCTCTCTAAGAAAAACCGAACTCCCGACAAAAATGACTAAGTTCCTCTTTTATACTCAGCCAAAAACCTAAAAACAAATGCCTAAATGAAACTGTGCGTTTTTTAAATTCCCAGACTTCGCCGCGGCGAAGAAGGATTCTCGCTGTGGCGAAGAAGTGAATTAATCCCTCGTGCGCAACTCTCTTCGCTGCTCTTCGCCGCGGTGAACCTTCATATGGAATTCTAAATTTACAGAATTGCCCTCCGCTTGAATCTTCTATCTTCATCACTCTTCTCATGGAAAAAAGCTTCATAGTGCATCCACTCTGCTTCAAGACTTTCCCAACTTCTGAGATCCGCTCACTTCTAAATCCAAAAACTCCAATTCGCTCCTTATTTGCATAAAATGTCCATTTTAGCCTGAAACACAAAATATAAAGAATTAAGTAGCAATTTAGGTCAAAATGAACTAAAAAGTATCTAAAATCCGACTAAAAAGTCTAATCAAAATAGTATAATCCACAGATTATCAATAGCTAGGTTGGTAGGTGTTATCATGCTCATCAATGCATTGCTCGCAATGTTGGTTATAATCGAATGTCGGTCATTGCCAGATTGATGCACATGACTCGTCTGGTGAGCTTGCAAGGACTAAGCCTATCTTGGGTGTGAGTTAAAACCGGCACGTTGACGTTGGGGATATCGCTAGGCAGGTCAAGCATCTCTTGGGTGACTATTACCTTTGCTTTCCCCCATAGGTTGTTTCCCTGGTTGTCTCCTGAGGTTATTTTACCCACCGAACTCACGCTCATGAACGAAGTGTACTTTGTGACATTGAGGGTGCCAATCGTCCCTTGGTGCCGATGAACCAAATTGGTTTCTGGTTGAAATCCAGCTTGTTAGGGTGACATTGATGAAGCATGGCTAGTTAAACTGGTTCTGTGTGGTTGGTTGTTGATTGCTTAGCTCAACCATGTTCTGTTGCACCACCTGTGCAACCATTGTTCTGATCATTTTCGTCAGTTGGCTATTCTTGGGGTTTGATGTCCTTGCTCCCTGGTTATTCGCGACCTGTTGAGTTAGCGGCATAGGTGGTTGACGCCCAACAGTGTCTTGTTCCACCTTCTGGTGGGTGGTCTCCACATTGTCGTAGTTTCTGGAGGTAGTTTTTGATCTTGTACGTACCATTTTGGGCCTTGATTGATTAGATCATTGTGGTTGTTAATTGGAATTTTTGAGATTTTGGCAGAGGCCCTCTTTCTAGCGCCAAAATGTTGATGCCAAAATATACCAACTAGAGTGATCTAATTGACCTTGTCAGGACCAAAACTAATGTGTGCATGATTATAGGTAACCAGCAATGAATAAAGAATAAATGCAGTAAAGTAAATGGCAAAGAGGTTTTTAAAATGGTTCGGCGAGTTAAGCTTTTAAGCCTACATCCACTGTTTTTGTATTTGCTATGAGAGCTTACGATAACAATCCTAGAATAAGTTTCAAACCTATTTCTCATCACTGGAGGAGGTTTATATACAGATTTTGTATAAAGGAAATAGCAAAAATAAAAGGATTACAATTAAGTTTGAAACGCAACTCCGATATTCTCGCAATTGGGCACTGTGATTGTGCAAAAATTGTTGTCAATCTAATCCTTCCCAAGATATCCGAGGTCTAAAGTTATCTATGAATTGGTTGAACAACTGTAAGGATTGGTCATGACTAACTTGTGCTAGGTCGAGCTACGATGCATAGAGCTTATGCTGGGTCAGACAATCGATGGAGTTGGGCTAGTTTTAGGTCGAGCTATAACATTGTAATTCTTTGAGCTTGAAGGAAAAATTACACACAACAAAACCTATTTATCAAGTCCTTGTTCTTGTTTGCGTTATAGGTTCAAAAGAGCTGTAAAATTGATTCATTTTAAGTTGCTAAATAAGAGTATGTTTTCTTGGTTAGAATATACGCTCAGATTTCCCCTACCAACAATTCTTCACATTAATCGGAATTATATCATTTACTAAAATTTCTAGTTGATATTCAAAAAAATATAATGCATATGTTTCTTTATTGCATACAGTTCTTAGTTCTATTTATTGGTTTGATAGCAACAATGATGATTTAGAAACTGGATTTTGTTGAACATTGGATCTTTCTTTGTAGAAGATGAAGATGCCACGACAAAAGAAAAGGTATGCCCAGGATCTTTCCAGAAAGCTCCATGCCATGACACACCAAACCTAATGTCGCGAAAGCAAGACATGAAGTTGATGGGACAAAATTCCAGAAAGAAGAATGTCATGGGACTCCAAGAATCATAGCGACACCAAGATTGACAGACAATCTAGAGAAGACAATGACGTGGTATGACTTGATCCATTTCACACTTTATATCTCAACCGTATATTTATTATTTCCTTATCGTTGGGTTTGATTTAATTTATATTGTTACAAAGGAAATCCATAAGTCTACAAAATGGTAAAGTAGAATTGCAGTGAAAAATCTATAGAGAGAGAGAGTGTGTGTGTGTGAAACAAAGAATTTTATGTATTTTTTTTTTAATGTATTTTTCTAGGCCAAAAATCGTATTGAGCCTCACGAGGTCCAATAACAAAATAAACATGCCACAACCCAGTGCCATAATCCATTCCAATTAGGTCTACGCTTAAATCCACCTTATAAAATGTCCACTCAATGAGTTAGGTTATCCTACAGATTAAGCTAAATTGGGTCCCAGCCCAATAGCCCACAACAATCCATAAACAGGAACAAGAATCATATTCACCTTCCAATTTCATCAAGATCTTGATCCTACCAGAATTAGAAGATCTTAATCCGGTAAAGGCAAGTCTCAAGACTTTCTTTCTAATTAGAACACCTCTACCAAATAGGAATCAGAGTCCAATTAGGATTCCAACATCCATGGTTCATTGTATAAATAGAGGCAAACTCTCTCATTATTTATTCAGAAATAACCCACAGCTCTTAAAGCTCTCAAAGTTCTTGCTCTCAAGAACTGTCGCCTTTCCCCAGTAAAGCTTAGTTCTGACTAACTTTACTACCCTAAGCCACCACATTATTCTGGTAACATTTTCCACCCTCAACCTTCACTAAATACCTTCAGCCTCGCTAACTTGAGCGTCGTAGTGTCTATGGAAGATAACACACCGGTGTTTATCTAGCCTTCACGTTATCTTTTCCTCTTTCTGTAGGTCCATCAGATTATCAGTGGCTAAACTCTCACATAATCCATCCCTTTTGAATCAATCATAGATTTTACTGTCTACAATGATCCATATCACTCTACATCTCAACCATACATTTATCCTTTCAATAGACACATTGTAAGCTGTTATTCACCATTCGATTTCTTCAATTTTTGCTATTGTTATTTTTCTACTATGGAAAGAAGACAAAGCTGCTTTCTTTGTTATTTGAATCTGTTGATATTTTTGTCAAACTTATCTTATGGTGGACAATGAATTGTTGAGCAAAGATGTGCACACACCATTCTTATGTGCAANATTTTCTACTTCTTCGAAATGATTATCCTAATTTATAATAGCCAGAATTAGAATATAATAATGCAAACAATACCATAATTTAAAATCATATTATTGCATAAAAAGAGATTACAAACAAAAAATTACCTCCACATCATTGAATTGGGAATAAGAGTTATCTAATTCTTTAAGATTGCACTCTTCCATGTTTAGTACTATGATGCAACACGATTACTATGGCTTCAAGGGAACGAGTCAAATGGGAATGGTTAAAATCCACAATGAACAGATAATGAAGCATTATTACTTACAAACAAACAAAAGTAAAATTTTAGAAATAATTTCCAGAATATTGTTGTCATAACAACAACCAGTGCAAAATAAGTTAAACAAACACAATATAGTGTATTATGGAAAACATAGATCCAGGGGCAAATTAATTTAGAAACAAATCGAACACCACCACCTTGGAAAAAATCATATGTGCCACAATATGCTGAAAAGAATTAAAGCATAATTATGCATTAGACCATAACAAATACAATTAAAATAAATTAGCTTACATAAAAAATAATAATAATAATAAATAAATAAATAAACCGCTATGACACAATGGTAAAAACAATAAGGGAAACTGCAAGTACAACTTCAGCCATAGTAGTCAAAGACATGAATCACGATAACTTTGGACACATATATCAACAAACCTTAACCTGAAATAAACACATATTTAATATACTACAGAAATCTAACCCATAAAATTTTCTAACTCAAAAAATTGATTTTTTTGCCAAAGGTTTTCGCAACATAAGAGCAAAGAGCATAAATGTAGCACAACCTCACAACATCCCCTTGCGGTTCTGGCGAGATGTGGCATCGTCTAGCATCATCGAAACCAGGGTTAGAGTTAGCTAAGTCATGGCGACGTTTGCTGAGTAGTCAAAACCTATTATGAATCTTCTGCATTATCACAAGATCATATGTATTTATTTCATTTATTTGTTGACTTTTTTACTTTAGGAAATATTTCTTTGATATAGGATCCCGTTATAATAGGCTTGTAATTAGCAAAGGCTTTACTCTCTCTTTTGTATATATATGTGTATTTTTCTTTTACCAAAGTAATATAGAAAAACATCAACCAATTCCCATTTCATTTTCTTAGTTCTGTTCTGTAATTTTGATTACCTAAAGCCACCCTTGACAATCCAAGGTGCTGGCGAAACAAAACAAAAAAGGTCACCAAAGAAGATGACCAAACCTGGAGCCCAATAGCAAAGCAAACTATACATAGCAAACACATCTAGCTTGCTACAAAAACAAAAGAATAGCAGACCCTTTACAGACAACGAATCTACAAAAACAGCAAAGGAACATGTGCCCCTGAACTGCAACACTACACAAGAAGCTAATATAACCAGCAATCCCAAGACAACATATTCTGTCATATAAAATTTTAGTACAATTATCACAAGCAAAGGTAGGGGAAAAACAATATAGCAGTGATCTAATCTATTGCAATCCACCCTAAACATAGATAGAAAATTAAAGCATAACACCATAAACAACTGCTGTCCAACCTAACCAATGCAACAAAACCCTAGTGAGTTCATACTGCATAGTCACCAAAATAACCTTAGATAACAAAAAAAAGTTTCTAAAGACCACTATACGCCCTTTATATTTATAGATCTGACCACAATAGCACCAACTACACAATATTTGGTAACTTCCAGCTGCTATATCCATCCCAACATAATCATCAAAACCATCAGCCCCACCAATCCTTATATTACAGCTACAAGGCAACCTACATCTCCTGCTGTGAAAACACCCTTGATCCACTGGTTCCCTTTCGAAAGGGTCTATCCCTATATCCACACAGCAAGTACCTGCAAGGAAGATAAACATATACAAACAAAACAGATCCATTGAATCCACCATCTCAACCATATCCACAATCTTAGTCACCAACCTTCCAAAGATCTCCGACACCCCTCTTAGCACCATCTATTGCCAGGAAAGGATCACCATAAAGCTACAATTCCCACAAGGATAAGGAGCAGACCATCCTTGAATTTTCCTATCCTTGCTCATAAGATTGACTGTTGGTAGGATTTCTACAAATATAATCTTTTGGAAGACTCCATTCTTCAACCACTTACATGTTCTGGTTGTATCCTTTAGCTTTAAGCTACTTAACCTTAGTCTGACAACCTCAACAAGTTGATGTTTCTTGTAGTTAATGCTCTTGAATTTTTCTTTGAATAGACGCATATTCCTTTTTGCCAAATAAGATACACACCGCCCCAAATAAAAGCTTTCCTATCACACCAATGTTCTTCATCTTGGATTGTTTGCAACCCAACAACCATGTTATCCTAGCCATCACATTAGCGTAGAAATGACCTTTGATTGAGCACTCTCCAAATGTTTGCGAGAAAGGGAAATCAAAGAAGAGATGTCATGAGTGTCCATTGCGTTACCACATAGGCACATAAGCTAAGTCATCCGACCCTTTCCAAGCTTGCATCCTATCCGATTCAATAGTTTTCTCTTGATAGCAAGTCAGAGAATAAAGGAGTGTTTGGGATACATTACTATTCCATATGATTGCTCCAGCTCACTCGCATGTTTGCATTGGCTAAATCCCACCAGTTTACTTCGATAAAATGTGGTTGGCTTACCCCTGCGGTCCTCCAATAAGTGATATCCATCGATAAGTTGGAAATAAATGTGAGATTGGTCAACATATGGGGAAAGTTCCCCTAAATATTTTTGGCCATCTCCGCTAGCCATAATCACACCTTACTACTCTGGCATTATGCCCCAAACCCGTTCTCAAGAACATTCTTCAATGGACAATGCGATCAAGTGGGCCAAAAGGATGGTAGGAGTCATACCAAGAGAAGTGTTTTGTCCATTGGCCAATTGACTACCACACGAGCCCTAACAAATCTCTCATCAAAGGTTTATCCAACACTCCTGATCCCATGGAGATATTTACACTCCAAAGATATGCCTCGGACTATAGATGGATCCATTTCACCCATAAAGAGTCCTTTCGGAAACACATTCCAAGCATGGTAAGTTATCAGAGATAAATTCCACATGCTTAAAGGTCGAATACCCAACCTCCTCTGATTTTGGTAGGCAATATCTTTCCACTCCACTTTACTTTCCTTTTCCCCATATCATTACCAGCCCAAGAAAGGATCTAAGGATCTTCTCAATAGCCTTAGAGACAGAAGAGGGAAGAATAAAGATTGAGGCCCAATGGCCAATACCCTTGCATGATGATAAAACAAAAATCACCAATTGAAGCCTACCCACACAGGATAGAGCCTTGTTCTTCAAGAGGACACCCTTTTCTTCACCTTTTCGATAAGAGGGATACAATCCTTGTGGTAGAGATGAGTAGCAATCAATGACACTCCCAAGTATCTAACAGGCAATTTCCAACCTCAAAACCCATGATATTTTGGATAAAGGTGTTGTTTTCTGCCCAATATTACAGAAAATGAGGAGCTTTTAGTCAATTAGGTCATAACCTTGATCAGACGAGAAATTACCTAAAACATCTTTTAGCATTTGGACTGAGTAAGGATCCCATATAGAAGAGAAAGAGATCATCTGCAAAACAAGATTTGTGATTTCTTGGGCATTACATCTGTATGGTATCACAATCTCTCACTTACATGAACTCGTTTACGAATAATAAGGGAGAGGACTTGCATAACTAGGGTAAATAAATAGGGGACAAAGAATCCCTACCTTAACCCTCTCTTCCCAGGAAAGAAACCGTAAAGCTCTCCATTCAAAGACACCGAGAAGGTGTTGAGGTAATACACTCCCAATCCAACAAACATCTGTGGGGGAAACCCAACATATGCAGCGTCTAAATCAAAAATTCCAGTCCACACAGTCATATGCTTTCCTTATGTCTACCTTAAAGCACACTTAGCAGCCCCTCTATTTTTTGTAGTTTCTTGAAAAGCTCCTATGCTAATAAACTTGTCACTAATTGCCTTCCTGGATAAAAGTTGTTTGGGATTCTTCCACAGGGCAGCCAGGCATCCTAAAACCTATTAGCTAAAATTTTAGAGATGCATTTATAAAGGACGTTGCATTTGAGATGGGTCAGAAATGCTGCTAATAAAGCACCTCCAATTTTGGACAAGGACAAAACTGTAACGTTAATTTCTTTCAGCATTCTCCATTAATGAAGAAATCAATAAGCTTCAAACCTCTTCCCCTACCGTTCCCCATGATTTCTTAAAGAATTTAGCCAAAAAACGCAGGCCCTGGGCCTTATCATCACAATCCCAAACATAGCCTTCTCAACTTCCTCTTTGTAATTGGCCTAGTCTAAACAACACTAGAACTTGAGACTTCCTTGAACCCAGGTCCTTAGGCTTTCCAACGCCCTCACCTGAGACTACTCAGGAGATTTTGAAAATATGAAACAAAATATTTTCCAAGTCCCCACCCTCAACCAGCTCTCTTGAATCGAAATAAGGCGATTCACTATTCTCCTATTGTGGTAGAACGAAGAGAATTGTGGAAATATGCTGAGTTTTGATCTCCCACACTTAACTATGAATTTTGATTTTTGCTTAGGAACCTCTCCTCATCCAAAAGAGCTTCCTTGAAAGCACTATAGAAGGCCGCCTCACATTCCTTCAACTCTTGATTATGCGGATCCAGATCTAACGCCTGCTGGATTTGCTCACTTCCTAACGTAGCATGAAACTTTTTGTTTAGGTTTTCCTTGGGCTTGATTAAGAGCCCACAAATGAGGTTTAAAAGACTTAGCTTTTTCACCATAGAGAATGAGAACCCCTACACTATCCATAGACCAAACATGTTGCACTAAGGGCTTAAAATCATCTTTGTACGTCAAATAATTGAAGAACTTGAAAGGCTTTGGTTCTATTTCCCCATGAACAGGGAAAGCATAACTGAAGGACTATGATCATTAATCCTTGAGGCTAGAAGAAAGTGTTAACTCTGGGAATTTAGAGAGGAAACAAGCATTACCTCATAACTTTATCTAGTTTTTTTAGAACTCCATTAAGACCATTGGGTTTTCCATTCCACGTGAACATAATTCCTACTTGGCTGATATCCTCCATCTCCAAATTTGCCATACAATTACGAAAATCCTCCATGCCCGTATTAAACCCATATATGTCGCCCCATATAATCATTAACTACATAGATGATAGAGCAATGAAACCCTCACCATTACTCATCCTTCCACTTTATAGTGTAGAACTTGATTTGTCATCCCTGTATAATACATCATAGATGCTGGATTCCAGCCCAAAACAATCTGCATCCCTGAGTCCCGAGTCAACATTAGAAGACCACTTCCAATTTCGAAAAACCTTATCAAAAATCCTATCGGCATTTTGATTCTTCACCTAGTTTCTAAGAGAGAACAAATTGTGAGCGCTTCTCCATATAAAAACACGAACCTCCTCTTGTTTGTGGGTCTGGTTAAGGCCTTTAATATTCCAACATGCAAAACTAGTCATGATAGGACAGTTGGTTGGGGCATTCGCCAAACCTTCCCCTTGGTCATTTTCCATTGCTACAAGTGGATCCTTTTCTCTATTTCATAAACCATGTATTGACCTACATCTGATTCCACATTTTCCTTCCATTGAGGGTTAATCAGCCTCCATACCATTCCCTGTCTTAAATTAGCGGAATTGGGCTCCAATCAGCTTCGGCCCCATCCCCTCAGGGTTCTCAGGTGTAAAGCTAAGCTCCATATTTTCAGATATTAAAAACTACTAAGATGTAATAAAAAATTTGAATCATATTTTAAATTTAAGATTTATTTTCAGACCACAAATCAAACGATAATCCCTTCACATTTTGTTATTATATTCAATGTTCATGAAATCCGATCTCTTGTTTTCGTTTATGGTTCTTTTAAGAGATTAATTTGTTGATATTGTTATGCTTGAACATCACACTCACGATGGTCATCAAAGTCAAAAGATAATAAAATAGAATCATTATACACAAGAATTGATTATTGATAATAAGTTAAAAGTTGGTATATAGATGATTAGAATGGAAATATGTACAAACACCAAAATGGTAATTAGACCACTAAGGATTATAAACAAAGATTAGAGAACTAATAATAATATACTAAGATATGATAAAATTAAAATTTGATAAATAGGATGACAATCGAGCGACTAAAGTTTGTGCAGCCATCCCTCCCAAGTCATTTCCGATCAATCCAACCACCAAAATCCAACCTTCCTGCCAAAGGACTTATCGTTTCCCCCTTCAAAAGCCTCAACTACTGCACGAGTTGGCTCTCGTTCGTGCCAGAATATAAATTTGGGTCGTAAAATTATTTTTAAATGTGTGGGTGAGAAAGTGTCGCTAAACCATATTTGGTGGGGAAAAGTCGTTAATTCCTAATAATATTAAGAAAGTCACTGGATTTTTAGTATAACTATTTGGTAACTATCCCTCAGAAAATTACTAAAGTTTGTTATAAGAGAGAGGGAAGTTCAATCTCTTTAAACTCTTTTGATAAAATAAGATTGTTCAGTTCTTGGCCAGTCTTGCTTTCTTGTTTGTATATTTGAGCTAAGGCTCTCGTTCTTCACTCAGCGAAGTAAAAAAAAAAAAAAAATCAATCTATGACCATTGATGAAAAGAGAGAAGCCAATTTCCTCAAAACATGCTTTAATGGCATAAATGCACTTTCAGTTACCCTTGTTTTGATTTTTTGTCTTTAGAATAATTTATAAAAAACCTTATTTTTAAGGGTTTTCGTTGCAATAGAATCTTAAAGATATGTTTGAGAATTATATTATAAGATCTTGATCAAATTGATACAGTGATAAAAAGAAACTAAAAAATAAAAAGTAAATGGGTTTAGTGTTTATTTATTTATTTTTTAATTTGTATTACTTTTCATGATCTTGTCTACGGTTTCTTTAAATGTTTTCCAGTTACATAAAGCCTTTTAACTTTAATCTTGCAGTGTTTTATTAAGATACTTTTTAATCCCTAAAAGCACTTTAAGAATCACTTGATAGATACACTACAAAGCATTTGTTACATAAGAAAAGCACTTTAAAGTTTCTATGTTACCACTTACAAATGCTACAAAAGCATTCTTAAACTCAACCTAATTAAGTGCAATTTGAGATGCTTTTATGAACAATGCTTTAGACTAGAACTACTTTTTGAATAAGTACTTTGAAGCTATCTTTCTATAAAAGCACTTATCAAATGCTTCGAGTACACTATAACTTTACACTAAACAGAGAACTTATGCTATCTTTTTATTTGTTTTTTTTCTTCAGGTATTGGCATATTAGCAGTCCCATTTGCTCTCTCATCAGGAGGCTGGTTAAGCTTGATCATTCTTCTGTTGATTGCAGCTGCAACCTGCTTCACTGCGCTTCTGATAAAGTTGTGTATGGATAAAGATCCCGATAAGATCATGAGCTACATTGATATTGCAGGCCATGCTTTCAGTCGCAAAGGGACAGTAATAGCTTCTGTTTTTACCTATTTAGAGTTTTACTTTGTTGCCACATGCCTTTTAATAATGGAAGGAGACAATTTATATAAGTTGTCGCCAAACTTTGTGTTGGTGTTAATGCCGGAGAATACTAAGAAAAGAAATAGTCGAAATTGAAGAGAATGTTCTTTTTTATTTTATTGCATAACCAAGTTTTTCAACAAAACAAATAAAGCAAAAATATCCACTGTTTACAACCACTTTGTAGGGATATTTTACACAACATTAATCTTAAACCATACGTTAAGACCTGCTACAACAACCATTATGGACAAGTCCCATATATCCCGATTATACACACCTAAATCTATCACAAAATCTAACATATACAGCTGCTCAATAAAACAAACAGAGACGGCAGATTGCAGTTCCCTTTTGGCGCCAGAATAGATTCAAAAACTAACTTAACAAACTTTTACATTTCTAGCAAAATATCACAATTTAACACTCCTCCTTGATATTTTTGCTGAAAACACCAAGTCTGAGTCTGAAATCTTCAAACTTGGCTTTGGAAATAGCCTTAGTCATAATGTCAGCCACTTAAAATTCACCCCTACAGTGAATCAGTTCCACTTCACCATTTTGCTCAGCCTCTCTTACTGCATGAAACTTTATTTTTATGTGCTTTGTACGTCCATGATGCACTGCATTTTTAGCCATTGCCATAGTTGATTGGTTATCACACATGATTGCAGCAGGCTTTACTTGTTTCAACTTCAAATCTTCTAGTATTTTCCTTAGCCAAATGGCTTGATTCACAACAACGGCAACCGAGATATATTCTGCTTATGCTGTGGATTGAGCCACAATTTCTTACTTCTTAGATAATCAACATATTGCACCAGAATTCAAGAAAAATGCATACCCTAAAGTGCTTCTCATGTCATCTGTTGAACCAGCCAAATCACTGTCAGAAAAACCAACCAATTTGAAGTCTTCTGATCTTCTAAACCGCACCCCAAAGTCAGTGCTGCCCTTCACATATCCAGCACCCTTTTTGCAGCATTGAAATGAGTCTCTATTGGTTGACTCATAAATCTAGACCACATACTCGTGGCATACATTATGTCTGGCCTGGCTGCTTTCAAGTACAGCAAGCAACTAATCAAGCTCCTATACAACCCTTCATCAATCTTTTTAGTCTCATCATTCTTTGATAATTTCGCATTTGGAACCAATGGTAAATCCACTTGTTTACAATTCTCCATGCTAAATTTCTTAAGAACTTCACTTGCATACCTCTTTTGGTTCACGAAAATTCCATCTGCACCCTGATCAATTTCCATCCCAAGGAAGTATGACATTTCCCCTAAGTCTGTCATTTCAAACTCATTGTGCATGGACTTCTTGAACTCCTCTAATTGAGCATGTTTGCTTCCAGTCACCAAAAGATCATCTATATACAGAGAAATGATCATCACATTATCTTCAACTTCTCTAACATACAAAGTGTGCTCATTTGGACTTCTCACAAAGTCTAAACTGATCAGGTGGTTATTAATCCTACTATACTAAGCCCTTGGTGCCTATTTTAGGCCATATAAGACCTTCTTCAATAGGTAAACTTTTCCCTCTCCTCCTTGAATCTGATACCCTTCTGGTTGTTCAGCATAAATCTCCTCATTCAACCAGCCCATTTAAGAAGGCAAATTTGACATCCAATTGATGAATTTTCCAGGAAAATTGAGCTGCCAAAGCAAGCAGCAATCTGATGGTATCATGCTGGGCAACTAGTGCAAATGTCTCCAGGAAATGTACTTCATATTGCTGAACAAATCCTTTAACAACCAACCTAGCCTTATGCTTATGAACTGAACCATCCATATTTAGCTTTTTCTTGAAAATCCATTTGACTTGGATCACTTTTCTGTTTTTTGGTCTGTCCATAAGCTTCCAGGTCTGATTCTTTTCTATCATGGCTAACTCCTCCTTCATGGTAGTCCCCAGGCTTCTGACTTTGCTAATTCTGAGTAGCTTGAAGGTTCCATTTGTGACACATTGCATCTGTCATACACATCAGCTAGAGATCTTGTTCCTCTGACAGAAACTTCTTCATCATATTCATCCCTTTGATCTTCTTCAAACTGATTAGTTGGTGCTTCAATTAATTGGGGTCTTGATTCTACATCAACCTTACCTTCCTCGCAATTCCAGACTCCATTCTCATCAACTTTAACATCTCTGGAAATAAGAATTTTCTTTGACTCAGGAATGTATACCCTATAGGCTTTGGATTGGTTGCTATAGCCAATAAAAATTCCTATCAAAGCTTTATCATCCAGCTTTGTTCTCTTTGTAGTTGGTACTAAAACATAGCATATTCTTTCAAAACCTTTAAGGTTATCCACAGCTGGCTTGACTCTAGTCCAGACTTCAAATGGGGTTTGGTTGATCAAGGTTCTTGTGTGAAGTTTGTTAAGCAAATACACCCCTATATTAATTAACAACCTTTGCCCAGAAGAATTTTGGAAAGTTTTTTCTCAGCCACCATACATCTTGCCATCTCCATAACAGTTATATTCTTCCTCTCACTAACTCTATTCTGCTGTGGAGTATAAGGGCTACTGAATTGATGTCTGATTCCAACCTCCTTGCAAATCATTTCAAACTCTTGAGAAGTTTATTCAGTGCCATTGTCACTTCTCAAGGTTTTGATAGTCTTTCTTGTTTAGTTTTCCACCAACTGCTTGAATTTCTTAAATACTCCAACCACCTTAGTTTTCTACCTTAAAAAATATACCCTACACATCCGAGACCAGTCATATATGAATAACACAAAATACCTACTTCCACTTAGACATAAGGTTTGCATAGGGCCACGCACATCCAAGTGAACAAGCTAAAGTTTTTCAGAGGCTCTCCAAGCTTGATTCACAGGAAAAGGTTTTCTACTCAACTTGCCTAACTGACTTGCCTGGCAAACTCCTTTTGGTTCTTCTACGTTTGGCAGATTTTAAACTAAAGTTTTGGACTGAATTTCTCTTAAACTTCTATAATGTATATGGCCTAATCTCTTATGCCACATCTCAGTTTCATCTTCCTTAGCATTACATGCTTTGTGTAGAGTATTCTTCCACATGATTGGAAAGCTCTTTCCTACCATTCTTACTCTCATAATCTCACTTCCCTCACTGTCTAGGATTATGCATGATTGATTTTCAAAATCCAATGCATAATCCTTTTCTAACATCTGTACCGCACTAAGGAGACTTTGACTAACTTCAGGTGCATAAAGTACATTAATAACAAACTTCATACCTATTGGTGTCTAGATAACAACATCTCCTTTCCCTTTCACTTCCACAAACTCTCCAGTTCCCACTTTGATTCTTGACCGATGTAAATGATCCATGTTCACAAAACTCTGCAGGTCTGTTGTCATGTGATGTGTACATCCACTGTCAATCAACCAGGTTTCATCACATGCTTGAATCAAACTGGATGAGGCCACAAATAACTGCTTTATCCCTTGTCTTGGCTACTGTTCATCAGCCATTTGAGCTTGCTATTGGGTCTGCTCTCCCTTGTTTTTGCAGACCCTTTTAATGTGGCCAAACTGCTTGCAGGCCCTATATTGTATTCCTGGCCTAAACCAGCATCTATTCTCTGCATGTCCCTTCTTCTTACAGTGAGAACAAGGTGGAAAACTCTTCATTCCACTAGTCTTGTTCCACTGAGTATTAGACCTTTCTTTTCCCTTTTTATCTCCAGCAAACCTCTTGTTTTTCCCTTGTGTAGGCTTGCCTTTGTGAGCTGCTAACATTGCACCCTCACTTGCATCCTCTTGCCTCTGGAGCCTTATCTGCTCTTGTGCTTGCAAAGCATGGACCAGCTCAGTCAGAGCAATCTGAGACAGGTCCTTTGAGTCCTCCAAAGAAGAGATTTTTGCTTCAAATCTTTCGGGTAAGCTTACTATCACCTTCTCCACTATTCTTTTATCTGTCATCTCCACTTTAAGCAACTTGATTTTGTTGACTACACTCATCAATCTGGAAACATATTCCTTCACTTTCTCAGCTTACTGCATTCTGATCAACGTCTCAAATTCCCTTCTTAGATTCAACACCTGCATATTCCTTGTAGTGTCACTCCCCATGAGCCCCTCTCTTAACTTGTCCCATGATTCCTTTGCTATTTCACATGCCATGATCCTTGTAAAAACAAGGTCTATGACAGCTGAGTGAATGTGGGACAAGGCTATTAGAGCCTTTGAAGCTTCTTCTTCATGCAATCGGATTAGGTTTAGTGTGGGATTTGGTCCCAACTGAAGGGGTTGTTTCTCCTCCTCTACGTACTGCTAGAGTCCTTGACCCCATAGATATGCCTTCATTTTGACAGCCCATATGTAGTACTGCTTACCATTGAAGACATGAGGTAAAAGAGAAGCTGTTTGAGTGGCCATAAGTTCAAGAAAAAAGGTCTAATACAGAGGAGTTTTTTAGAGATGTGAAAAGTTGATTGACAAAGAGAAAAGGTTTCAGATTTTCAGGTCAGGTGACCAAGCTCTCATACCATTTTGTTGTTGTTAATGCCGAAGAATACTAAGAAAAGAAATAGTCGAAATTGAAGAGAAGGTTCTTTTTGATTTCATTGCATAACCAGGTTTTTCAACAAAACAAATAAAGCAAAAATATCCATTGTTTACAACACTTTGTAGGGATATTTTACACAACATTAATCCTAAACCATACATTAAGACATACTACAACAACCATTATGGACAAGTCCCATATATCCCGGTTGTACACACCTAAATCTATCATAAAATCTAACATATACAGCTATAAAACAAACAAAGACGGCAGATTGCAGTTCCCTTTTGACGCCAGAACAGATTTAAAAACTAACTTAACAAACTTTTACATTTCCAGCAAAATATCACAATTTAACACTTTGCCTTGAAGATTGGGGGTTTAACAGTTGATGGGAGACATGCTTTTGTTATCCTTTCTGGTGTCATGATCTTACCCTTTATGTGCTTCAATGATCTCAGTGTTCTATCTTATGTTTCTACTGGTGGGGTGCTCTCTTCTTTGATTATTGTTGTTTGTTTTTTCTGCGTTGGCATGAGAAAGAGTGTCAAATTCCATGGCAAGGGAAGGCTCTTCAATTTGGATGGATTGCCTACTTCTCTTAGCTTGTACATTTTCTGCTATGGTGCTCATGCTATGTTTCCTCCTCCATGAGAAAGAAAAAATAGTTCTCCATGGTATGGCTTAATTTATGCGTTTCATAAGTAGCTAACTGTAATTATTTCAAGAGCAAATATTTTAATGTATGCATATGTAACAATGCTAATGTAATTAGCAAAGATTTTATTCTCTCTTTTGTGTATATATGTGTATTTCTTTTGCCGAAGGAATATAGAAAACATCAACCAATTCCCATTTCCTTTCTTAGTGTTATGTAATTTTTACCTAAAGCCAACCCCTTGACAATCCAAGTGTTGCGAACAAAACAAAAAAGGGTCACCAAAGAAGGATGACCAAACTTAGAGCCAACAACAAAGCAAACTACAACATAGCAAAAAACCACTCTAACTTGCTACAAAAACAAAAGAACAACAGACCCTTTACACAGACAATAGAATCTACAAAAACTAGCAAAAGAACACTGCCCCTGACCGCAGCACTACACAAGAAGCTAATATAACCCAGCAGTCCCAAGACAACAAATTCTATCGTATAAAATTTTAGTACAATTATCACAAGCAAAAGCGGGGAAAAACTATAAGCAGTGATCCAATCTATTGCACTCCAGCTCTACAATAGACAAAAAAATAAAGTATAAACAACCATAAACAACTACTGTCCAACCTAACCAATGCAACAAAACCCTAGTGAAGTTCATATTTGCATAGTCACCAAAATAACTACTTAGATAACAAAGAAAAAAATTTCTAGACCATTATACTGCCCTTTATATGTATACATATTCTGACCACAATAGCACCAACTAACACAATATTTGGTAACCCCAGCTGCTATTATCCATCCCACATAATCATCAAAACCATCAGCCCCACCAATCCTTATATTACAGCTACAAATAGGCAACCTATACATCTCCTGCTTGTAAGAAACACCCTTGATCCCATGGTTCCCTTATCGAAAAGTCATGTCCATATTCACAAAGCAATACCTGCAAGGAAGATAAAACATAGACAAACAAAACAGATCCATTGAATCCACCATCTCAACTAACATCCACAATCTTAGTCACCAACCTTCCTAAAGATCTCCGATCAACCCTCTTAGCAACCATCTAAATTTGCCAGAAAGGATCACCATAAAGCTACAATTCCCCAAGGATAAGGAGCAGACATCCTTGAATTTTCCTATCCTTGCTCATAAGATTGACTGTTGGTAGGATTTCTACTAATATACAATCTTTTGGAAGACTCTATCTTCAACCACTTTACGAGTTCTTGTTGTATCTTTGCTTTAAGCTACTTACCTTAGTCTGACAACCTCAACAAGTTGATGTTTCATGTAGTTAATGCTCTTGAATTTTTCTTTGAATAGATGCATATTCCTCTCCTGCAAAATAATATACATTGCTGCCCCAAATAAGCTTTCCTATCACAACTCTAATGTTCTTCCCTCTTAGATTGTTTGCAACCCAAACAACCTATTCCTAGCCAATCACATTACATAGAAATGACCCTTTGATTGAGCGACTTTCCAAATGGGTTGCAAGAAAGGGCAATCAAGAAGAGATGTCATGAGTGTCTATTACGTTACCACATAGACACAAGCTAAGTCATCTGACCCTCTCTAGCTTGCATCCTACCCGAGTCAATATTTTTCTCTTGATACAAGTCAAAGAATAATGATGTTTGGGGATACAATTACTATTCCATATGATAGTGCTCTAGCTCACTCGCATGTTTGCATTGGCTAAATCCTACCAAGTTGCTTCGATGAAAATGTGGTTGGCTTACCCTCTGCGGTTCTCCAATAATTAATCCATCGATAAGTTCAGAAATAAATGTGGAGATTGGTCAACAATATGGGGAAGTTTCCCCTAAATATTTTTGGCCATCTCCGCTGCCATTTCAACACCTTACTAAATCTACGCGTTATGCCCCAAACCCTTTCTCAAGAACATATCAATGGACATGTGATTAAGTGGCCAAGAGGATGGCATGAGTCATACCATAGAAAGTGTTTTGTCCATTGGCCAGATTGACTCCCACACAGCCCTCAACAAATCTTTCATCGAAATGGTTTAGCCAACTCCTGGCATCCATGGAATATTTACACTCCAAAAGATATGCCTGCGAAGCCTATATGAATGGATCCATTTCACCCATAAAGAGTCCTTTCGGAAACCACATTCCAAGCATGGTGATTCATCAGAGATAAATTCCACAGGCTTAAAGGTCGAACCCAGACCTCCTTCTGATTTTGGTAGGCAAATACTTTCCACTCCACCTTAGCTTTCCTTTTCCTTTTCCCATATCATTACCAGCCCAAAGGAGGATCTAAGGATCTTCTCAATAGCCTTAGAGACAGAAGAGAGGAAGAATAAAGATTGAGGTCCAATGGCCATACACCTATGTAGATGAATAAAAAAATCACCAATTGAAGCCTACCCACATAGGATAGAGCCTTGTTCTTCCAAGAGGACACCCTTTCTTCACATTTTCTATAAGAAGGATACAATCCTTGTGGTAGAGATGGTATAATCAATGGCACTCCCAAGTAACAACAGGCAATGACTACCTCAAAACCATGATATTTTGGATAAAGGGTTGTTGTCTTGTTGCCCAATATTACAAAGAAAGGAGCTTATAGTCAAATTGCGTAACCTGTCTACGACGGAAATCCTAAAACATCTTTTAGCATTTGGACGGTAAGGATCCCTATGACAGAAAGAAAGAGATCGTCTGCAAAACACAGATGTGTGATCTCTTGGGCATTACATCTGTAGTGGTATCGCAATCTCTCACTTACATGAACTCGTTTACGAATAATAAGGGAGAACTGCATAACTAGGGTAAATAATAAGCGACAAGGAATCCTCTTACCTTAACTCTCTCCCCAGGAAAGAAATCGTAAAGCTCTCCATTCAGAGCATCGAGAGGTGTTGAAGTAATACACTCCCAAATCCAACTAATCATCTGCGGGGGAAACCCAACATATGCACGTCTAAATCAAAAACTTTCAGTCCACACAGTTATATGCTTTTCGTATGTCTACCTTAAAAGCACACTTAGTAGCCTCTCTATTTTTGTGGTAGTTCTTAGAGCTCCTATGCTAATAAAACATTGTCACTAATTCCTTCTGTGGATAAAAGCTATTTGGATTCATCCACAGGGCAGCCGGCATCCAATCCTCTTAGCTAAAATTTTACAGATGCATTTATAAAGGACGTTGCAATATGAGATGGGTCGGAAACGCTAGCTGATAAAGGCACCTCCAATTTTGGGACAAGGGCAAGAACTGTAGCGTTAATTTCTTTCAGCATTCTCCCATTAATGAAGAAATCAATAATACGTCAAAGACTTTTTCCCCTACTGTTCCCATGACTTCTTAAAGAATTTAGCCAAAAACCGCCAGGCCCTAGGGCCTTTCATCACCAATCCCAAACATAGCCTTCTCAACTTCCTCATTTGTAATTGGCCTATCATAAATGAACACTGAGAACTTGAGACTTTCCTTGAACCCTAGGTCCCTTAGGCTTTCCAACGCCCTCACCTGAGAGCTACTCTAAGAGATTTTGAAAATATGAAACAAAACATTTTCAAGTCCACCCTCAACTAGCTCTCTTGAATCAGAAATAATGCGATTCACTATTCTCCTATTGTGGTAAGAACGAAGAGAATTGTGGAAATACGCTGATTTTTGATCTCCCACACTTAACCACTGAATTTTTTATTTTGCTTAAGGAACCTCTCCTCATCCAAAAGAGCATCCTTGAAAGCACTATAAGGCCGCCTCACATTCCCTCAACTCTTGATTATGGGATCCAGATCTAACGCCTGCTGGATTTGCTCACTTCCTAACGTAGCACCAAAACTTTTTGGTTAAGGTTTCCTTGGGCCTGATTAAGAGCCCACAAATGAGGTTTAAAAGACTTGAGCTTTTTCACCATAAGAATATAGGAACCCCTACACTATCCATAGACCAAATATGCTGCACTAAGGCTTAAAATCATCTTTGTATGTCAAATAATTGAAGAACTTGAAAGGCTTTGGTTTCGATTTCCCCATGAACAGGGAAAACAGTAACTGAAGGACTATGATCAATAATACTTGAGGCTAGAAGAAAGTGCTAACTCTGGGAATTGGAGAGGAAACAAGCATACCATAATTCTATCTAGTTTTTTTAGACTCCATTAGACCATTGGGTTTTCCGTTCCATGTGAACATAATTCCTGCTTGGCTGATTCCTCCATCTCTAATTTGCCATACAATTACGAAAATCCTCCATACCTATAGTAATAGTCGAGTTACCTCCTATACTTTCACTAGATTGAGAGTAACATTAAATCTCCCAAATTAGCCAAGGCTGACCACTATCCCAAGTTAACTAGCATAATCACTCCATAAGTTCCGCCGCCCACATATAATCATACTTGCATATGATAGAGCATGAAACTCCTCACCATCACTCATCCTTCTAACTTCACAGTGCAGAACTTGATTTGTCATCCCCTGTAAATAACATCATAGATTGCTGGATTCCAGCCCAAAACATCTGCATCCCTAAGTCCCTGAGTCAACATTATAGACCACTTCCAATTTCGAAAACTCGATCAAAAATCCTATCAGCATTGATCTACACTCTAGTTTCTAAGAGAGAACAAATTGCGAGACGCTTCTCTCGTATAAAAACACGAACCTCCTCTTGTTGTGGGCCTGGTTAAGGCCTTTAATATTCCAACATGCAAAACTAGTCATGATAGGGACAGTTGGGTTGGGGCATTCGCCAAACCTTCCCCTTGGCATTTTCCATTGCTACAAGTGGATCCTTGTTCTCTGATTTCATAAACCATGTATGACGCTACATCTAATTCCACATCTATCCTTCCATTGAGGGTTTCAGCCTCCATACCATTCCCTGTCTTAATATTAGCGGAATTGGGCTCCACATCAGCTTCGGCCCCATACCCTCAGGGTTCTCAGGTGGTAAAGCTAAGCTAACATATTTTCAGATATTAAAAAACTATTAAGATGTAATAAAATGAATCGTATTTTAAATTTTAATATTATTTTCAGATCACAAATCAAACATAATCCCTTACTTTATGTTATTATATTCAATGTTCATGAAAATTCGATCTCTTGTTTTCGTTATTTGTTTCTTTTACGAGATTAATTTGTTGATATTGTTATGCTTGAACATGCACATCACGATGGTCATACAAAGTTAAAAGATAATAAAATAGAATCATTATACACAAGAATTGATTATTGATAATAAGTTAAAAGTTGGTATATACGATGATTAGAATGGAAAATATTGATCAAACACCAAAAGGTAATTAAGGACCATCTAATGATTATGAACAAAAGATTAGAGGAACTAATAATATCTAAGATATGATAAAAATTAAATTTGATAAATAGTATGACAATCGAGCGATAGTTTGTGCGCCATCCCTCCCAAGTCACTTCCGTTCAATCCCAACCACCAAAATCCAACCTTCACCACCAAAAGACTTATCGGTTTCCCTCCTCAAAAGCCTCAACTCTTGCACCGAGTTTGCTTCTCTGTTCGTTGCCAGAATATAATTTGGGTAGTAAAATTATATTTTAAAGTGCGTGGTGGAAAGTGTCGCTAAACCGTTATTTGGGTGGGGAAAAGTTGTTAATTCCTAATAATATAAGAAATCACTAGATTTTATTTATAATATTTGGTAACTATCCTCAGAAAATTACTAAAGTTTGTTATAAAGAGAGAGGAAGTTAAATCTCTTTAAACTCTTCTGATAAAAAAGACTATTCAGTTCCTGGCCAGTCTTGCTTTCTTGTTTGTATATTGAGCTAAGCTCTCGTTCTTCACTCAGCGAAGTAAAAAAAAAAAAAAAAAACTATGACCATTGATGAAAGAGAGAAGCCAGTTTCCTCAAGACATGCTTTAATGGCATAAATACACTTTCAGATGCCCTTGTTTGATTTTTTTGTCTTAGAATAATTTAAAAAAAACCTTATTTTAAGTTTTCGTTGCAATAAATCTTAAAGATATGTTTGAGAATTATTATAATAATCTTGATCAAATTGAACAGTGATAAAAAAACTAAAAAATAAAAGTAATGGGTTTAGTGTTATTATTATTTTTTAATTTGTATTACTTTTCGATCTTGTCTACGGTTTCTTTAATTTTTTTCCAGTTACATAAAGCCTTTTACCTTAATCTTGCAGTGTTTTTTAAAATACTTTTTATCCCTAAAAGCACTTTAAGAATCACTTGATAGATACACTCACAAGCATTTGTTACATAAGAACAGCACTTAAAGTTTCTATGTTACACCTTACAAATGCTACAAAAACAGTCTAAACTTAACCTAATTAAGTGCTCTCTTGTCAGGAGCTGGTTAGCTTGATCATTCTTCTGTTAATTGCAGTTGTAGCCTGCTTCACCGCGCTTCTGTAAGGTTGTGTATGGATAAAGATCCCGAAGATCACAGCTACATTGATATTGCAGGCCTGCTTTCAGTCGCAAAGGGACAGTAATAGCTTCTGTTTTTACCTATTTAGAGTTTATTTTGTTGCCACATGCCTTTTAATATGGAAGGAGACAATTTATATAGTTGTCGCCAAACTTTGTGTTGGGTTAATGCCGAGATACTAAGAAAAGAAATAGTCGAAATTGAAGAGAAGTGTTCTTTTTTATTTTATTGCATAACCAAGTTTTTCAACAAACAAATAAAGCAAAATATCCACTGTTTACAACCCTTTGTAGGGATATTTTACACAACATTAATCTTAAACCATACGTTAAGACCTGCTACAACAACCATTATGGACAAGTCCCATATATCCCGATTATACACACCTAAATCTATCACAAAATCAACATATAGCTCTCAATAAACAAACAGAGACGGCAGATTGCAGTTCCCTTTTGGCGCCAGAAAGTTCAAAAACTACTTACAACTTTTACATTTCTAGCAAAATATCCCAATTTAACACTCCTCCTTGATATTTTTGCTGAAACACCAATGCTGAGTCTGAAATCTTCAAACTTGGCTTTGGAAATAGCCTTAGTCATAATGTCAGCCACTTAAATTCACCCCTACAGTGAATCAGTTCCACTTCACCATTTTGCTCAGCCTCTCTTACTGCATGAAACTTATTTTTATGTGCTTTGTACGTCCATGATGCACTGCATTTTTAGCCATTGCCATGTTGATTGTTTATCACACATGATGGCAGGCTTTACTTGTTTCAACTTCAAATCTTCTAGTATTTTCCTTAGCCAAATGGCTTGATTCACAACAACGGCAACCGAGATATATTCTGCTTATGCTGTGGATTGAGCCACAATTTCTTACTTCTTAATAATCCACATATTGCACCAAAATTCAAGAAAAATGCATACCCTAAAGTGCTTCTCATGTCATCTGTTGAACCAGCCAATCACTGTCAGAAAAACCCCAATTTGAAGTCTTCTGATCTTCTAAACCGCCCCCCAAAGTCAGTGCTGCCCTTCACATATCCAGCACCCTTTTTGCAGCATTGAAATGAGTCTCTATGGTGTTGACTCATAAATCTAGACCACATACTCGTGGCATACATTATGTCTGGCCTGGCTGCTTCAAGTACGCAAGCAACTAATCAAGCTCCTATACAACCCTTCATCAATCTTTTAGTCTCATCATTCTTTGATAATTTCGCATTTGGAACCAATGGTAAATCCACTTGTTTACAATTCTCCATGCTAAATTTCTTAAGAACTTCACTTGCATACCTCTTTTGGTTCACGAAAATTCCATCTGCACCCTGATCAATTTCCATCCCAAGGAAGTATGACATTTCCCCTAAGTCTGTCATTTCAAACTCATTGTGCATGGACTTCTTGAACTCCTAAATTGAGCATGTTTGCTTCCAGTCACCAAAAGATCATCTATATACAGAGAAATGATCATCACATTATCTTCAACTTCTCTAACATACAGTGTCTCATTGGACTTCTCACAAGTCTAAACTGATCAGGTGGTTATTAATCCTACTATACTAAGCCCTTGGTGCCTATTTTAGGCCATATAAGGCCTTCTTCAATAGGTAAACTTTTCCCTCTCCTCCTTGAATCTGATACCCTTCTGGTTGTCAGCATAAATCTCCTCATTCAACCAGCCCATTTAAGAAGGCAAATTTGACATCCAATTGATGAATTTTCTAGGAAATGAGCTGCCAGCAAGCAGCAATCTGATGGTATCATGCCGGGCAACTGGTGCAAAGTCTCCAAGAATCTACTCATATTGCTGAACAATCCTTTAACAACCAACCTAGCCTTATGCTTATGAACTGAACCATCCATATTTAGCTTTTTCTTGAAAACCATTGACTTGGATCACTTTTCTGTTTTTTGGTCTGTCCAAAGCTTCCAGGTCTGATTCTTTTCTATCATGCTAACTCCTCCTCTCATGGTAGTCCCCGGCTTCTGACTTTGCTAATTGAGTAGTTTAAGTTCCATTTGTGACACATTGCATCTGTCATACACATCAGCTAGAGATCTTGTTCCTCTGACAGAAACTTCTTCATCATATTCATCCCTTTGATCTTCTTCAAACTGATTAGTTGGTGCTCAATTATTGGGTCTTGATTCTACATCAACCTTACCTTCCCGCAATTCCAGACTCCATTCCATCAACTTTAACATCTCTGGAAATAAGAATTTTCTTTGACTCAGGAATGTATACCCTATAGGCTTTGGATTGGTTGCTATAGCCAATAAAATTCCTATCAAAGCTTTATCATCCAGCTTTGTTCTCTTTGTAGTTGGTACTAAACATAGCATATCTTTCAAAACCTTTAAGGTTATCCACAGCTGGCGTTACTCTAGTCCAGACTTCAAATGGGTTTGGTTGATCAAGGTTCTTGTGTGAAGTTTGTTAAGCAAATACACCCCTATATTAATTAACAACCTTTGCCAGAAGAATTTTGGAAAGTTTTTTCTCAGCCACCATACATCTTGCCATCTCCTACAGTTTTATTCTTCCTCTCCCTAACTCTATTCTGCTGTGGAGTATAAGGGCTACTGAATTGATGTCTGATTCCAACCTCCTTGCAAATCATTTCAACTCTTGAGAAGTTATTCAGTGCCATTGTCACTTCTCAAGGTTTTGATAGTCTTTCTTGTTTAGTTTCCACCAACTGCTTGAATTTCTTAAATACTCCAACCACCTTAGTTTTCTACCTTAAAAATATACCCTACACACCGAGACCAGTCATATATATAACACAAAATACCTACTTCCACTTGACATAGACTTCCTCTTATTTTTTGGGGTGAATGCATATTGACAGCTGTATATCTCATTAATCGACTCCCTACACCATTGCTATCCAACAAATCACCTTTCGAACTTTTGAACAATTGTTCACCATCACTCAATCATTTAAAATTTTTGGTTGTTTATGTTATGAAACTGTTGTTCATGCCATTCATAAATTTGAACCACGTGTTAAACAATGCATTTTTATTGGGTACCCCACTGGTCAAAAGGGTTACAAACTTTATGATTTGGAGACACAAAAATTTTTTGTTAGTCGAGATGTCAAATTTTGCAAAACCACATTTCCTTCGGTTTTTTCTCAACTTGATTCTGGTTATGTTTTACCAAATTTTTTGCATGATGCCACCAAATTTTTTGCAAGATGCCACAAACAGCTTGCTTTTCCCTTTTGATTCTAACCTAGACACTTCACCTTTCCCTTCATCATCTCTTCATGATCAACCGCCAAGTCCTCGTCATGCTCATATTCCTTTAACAGAAAACAACGAAACTCAAGGAATAGATTCTGAGCATTTACAATCTCAGTTGACTGAAACTTCACCAGAAACAGCTCTTTCTTCCAATACGCCTAACCTTTCCCCTCCGTTACATACAAACTCACCAGCTTCCCCTAATCCCCCTATACGTCAATCCACTCGTCCAAAGCAACCTCTGACATGGCACAAAGACTACATTTTGTCTGCTCAAGCCAATCATTCAACCTCGACACCAAGTTTAGCATCACGTACTCGATATCCTCTTTCTCATTTTCTTTCATATTCTTGTTTATATTTTGCCTACTGTACCTTTCTAGCTAACATTACAGGTTATACCGAACCTCACTCTTATGATCAAGCTATTCTTGATCTACATTGGCAAAATGCGATGAAAGCTGAATTAATAGCATTAGAACATAATAACACTTGGAGTATGGTTCCTCTACCGGTTGGTCATAAACCCATTGGCTGCAAGTGGGGTCTACAAAATCAAATATCGATTTGATGGCACTATTGAGCATCATAAAGCTCGCCTTGTTGCTAAGGGATATACTTAAGTTGAAGGTATTGATTACCATGAAACCTTCTCTCCCACAGCCAAGCTAATTACGCTCTGTTGCCTTCTTACTGTTGCTTTCACACGTCACTGGTTCATTCATCAGTTAGATGTCCAAAATGTTTTTCTTCATGGTGATTTACAGGAGGTAGCATATATAGAACCTTCACCTGGTCTTCGTCGACAGGGGGAGAACCTTGTATGTCGGCTTAATAAATCCCTCTATGGTCTCAAACAAGCATCAAGAAACTGATTTTCTACCTTTTTTGCTGCCATTCAAAAAGCTGGTTATCAGCAGTCAATAAGCCGATTATTCCCTTTTCACCAAAGATAGAGGTACTTCTTCTATTGTAGTCCTTATCTGTGTTGATGATATACTCCTTACAGGCAGTGATCTTCAAGAAATGGAACATCTCAAGAAGTTTCTCTTCAAACACTTTCGCATGAAAGATCTCGATGACTTAAAATATTTTCTAGGCATTGAATTTTCTTGATCAAAAAAGGGAATTTTCATGGCTCAAAGGAAATATGCAGTAGACATTTTACAAGATTCAGGACTTCTTGGTGCACGTCCAAACAAGTTTCTGATGGAGCAAAATTTGAAGCTTACTCCTACAGATGGGGTTTTATTAAGTGATCCAACTAAATATAGAAGGTTGGTTGATAGATTGATTTATCTTACTGTGACAAGGCCTGACATAGTATACTCTGTTCGCACATTGAGTCAATTCATGCATGAACCCAAAAAGCCCCATTGGGATGTAGCTTTACGGATTCTTAGATACATCAAGGGTAATCCTGGTCAAGGTTTACTATTTTCTTCTACAAACAGTCTTACTCTTAAGGCATTTTGCGATTTAGATTGGTGAGGGTGTTGTGCCATAAGAAGATCAGTTACAGGATATTGCATTTTTCTTGGAGATTCTCTCATCTCATGGAAATCCAAGAAACAAGCCAATGTCTCTAGATCATCTGCAGAAGCAGAATACCGAGCCATGGCAAACACATGTTTGGAGTTGACATGGTTACATTACATATTGCAAGATTTAAAGGTTGCACAACCAACTCCTACACCTTTATTTTGTGACATCAGGCAGCCTTATACATCGCAACAAATCCCGTTTTCCATGAACGTACAAAGCACATTGAGATAGACTGCCACATTGTTAGAGAGAAACTACAAGCCAGAATGATTAGTCCTTCGTACATGCCCATACGCTTACAATTGGCGGACGTGTTTACAAAAGCTTTAGGAAAGGACCAATTTGTGACGTTACGTAACAAGTTGGGACTTCATGATATTCACTCTCCAACTTGAGGGGGAGTATTATGAATCTTCTACATTATCACAAGATTATATGTATTTATTTCATTTATTTGTTGACTTTTTTACTTTAGGAAATATCTCTTTGATATAGGATCACGTTATAATAGGCTTATAATTAGCAAGATTTTATTCTCTCTTTTGTGTATATATGTGTATTTTTCTTTTATCGAAGGAATATAGAAAAACATCAACCAATTCCCATTTCATTTCTTAGTTCTATTACATAATTTATTACCTAAAGCCAACCCCTTGACAATCCAAGGTGCTGCGAAACAAAACAAAAAAAGGTCACCAAAGAAAGATGACCAAACCTGGAGCCCAATAGCAAAGCAAACTATAGCATAGCAAACAACACTCTAGCTTGCTACAAAAACAAAAGAATAGCAGACCCTTTACACAGACAACAGAATCTACAAAAACCAGCAAAAGGAACATGATGCCCCTGAACTGCAACACTACACAAGAAGCTAATATAACCAGCAATCCCAAGACAACATATTCTGTCATATAAAATTTTAGTACAATTATCACAAGCAAAAGTAGGGGAAAAACATATAAGCAGTGATCTAATCTATTGCAATCCAGCCCTATACATAGATAGAAAAAATTAAAGCATAAACAACCATAAACAACTGCTGTCCAACCTAACCAATGCAACAAAACCCTAGTGAAGTTCATATCTGCATAGTCACCAAAATAACCACTTAGATAACAAAAGAAAAAAGTTTCTAGGAGACCACTATACTGCCCTTTATATTTATAGATTCTGACCACAATAGCACCAACTAACACAATATTTGGTAACTTCCAGCTGCTATTATCCATCCCAACATAATCATCAAAACCATCAGCCCCACCAATCCTTATATTACAGCTACAAACAGGCAACCTACACATCTCCTGCCTGTGAGAAAACACCCTTGATCCCAATGGTTCCCTTATCGAAAAGGGTCCTATCCCTATATCCACACAGCAAGTACCTGCAAGGAAGATAAAACATATACAAACCAAAACAGATCCATTGAATCCACCATCTCAACCAATATCCACAATCTTAGTCAACCAACCTTCCCAAAGATCTCCGATCAACCCTCTTAGCAACCATCTGAATTTGCCAGGAAAGGATCACCATAAAGCTACAATTCCCACAAGGATAAGGAGCAGACAATCCTTGAATTTTCCTATCCTTGCTCATAAGATTGACTGTTGGTAGGATTTCTACTAATAATACAATCTTTTGGAAGACTCTATTCTTCAACCACTTTACGAGTTCTTGTTGTATCTTTTAGCTTTAAGCTACTTAACCTTAGTCTGACAACCTCAACAAGTTGATGTTTCTTGTAGTTAATGCTCTTGAATTTTTCTTTGAATAGACGCATATTCCTTTTTTGCCAAATAAGATACACAACCGCCCCAAATAAAAGCTTTCCTATCACAGCTCTAATGTTCTTCAATCTTGGATTGTTTGCAACCCAAACAACCATGTTATCCTAGCCAATCACATTAGCGTAGAAATGACCATTTGATTGAGCAACTCTCCAAATGGGTTGCGAGAAAGGGAAATCAAAGAAGAGATGGTCATGAGTGTCCATTGCGTTACCACATAGGACATAAGCTAAGTCATCCGACCCTTTCCAAGCTTGCATCCTATCCTGAGTCAATAGTTTTCTCTTGATAGCAAGTCAGAGAATAAAGGAGTGTTTGGGGATACATGTACTATTCCATATGATAGTGCTCCAGCTCACTCGCATGTTTGCATTGGCTAAATCCCACCAAGTTTACTTCGATAAAAATGTGGTTGGCTTACCCTCTGCGGTTCTCCAATAAGTGATATCCATCGATAAGTTTAGAAATAAATGTGGAGATTGGTCAACAATATGGGGAAAGTTTCCCCTAAATATTTTTGGCCATCTCCGCTAGCCATTAATCAACACCTTACTAAATCTAGCANACATATATTTCTAAAATGTCCTCACTTATTGTTTCACAAAAGCATTTTTTATATTAAAATTTTATTTATTTTAATACTAATTTGTGGTTTTTAATCCATTTTATATGTGTCGAAATACTATTAAAAATGCACCAATAGCAATAGCGATGATCATCGGCCCGCCTCTTCCTCATAAGTTTGGATGGCCCAAGGCCGTTTTTATTTTATAGTTTTAAATTTTCATATTAACAAAATGATTGTAGGCACTTTACCTTTTATAATTTCACTAAATATATACTTATATCTATATAAAACCATATAAAATAAATAAATAAACGTCTATAAATTGACACTGTCTTGTCTCCACATTAAAAGTGGTAATTAAAGTATTTCGATATAATTTTAAAACTGAAAAATAATTAAATCTATTAAATTATTACACATAGAATTTGAGATAATTATACTAATAAAATCCAGAGAGACATTGTTGACTACACAACCCATTTGCTAATTTATTCTTTGATTGCTCTAAATCATGCACATTAGATAAACGAAGATGATAATTAAATAAAGATTATAAATTATTATGATGAAAATATTCAGACTCGTTTAGAAACAAGATAAACTAATTAATCAGAGATGATAATATATTTATTTTATTCGGCCTTAAAAATAGGATCTTTCAGAAATTATATTATTTTATAGTAATTTAATCTCAAATTGATTATTATTTTTTAGAAAAGTTGACAATGATAGTAAATAAACAATATTTAACAATTTCAAAAATTATGTGACGGCTAGATATTACACTAATAAATAAAATCTTATGAATAAAATTTGATTCTTATACTTAATTTTTATATAGAGTAAATGACATATTCCTACCCGAGGTTTGGCAAAATCCCAAACAAATATCCTCGATTCCATTTATTCCAAATTCTCACCTTTAAATGAACGCCGTCGGTGAGGATTTGGTTCAGACACAAGAGCAGAGAGTACTATTACTAAACTACCTTTCACCTCATTCCAAACCACCACAATCCATTCCAAGCCACCCCATCCCAAACTGCCACCACAGTCGACAAAACGACCCCATTCCATACCACCACACAGTCAACTCACCCTACAACCAATCAACAAATCAAATTCACCCCAAAACACAGATGGTGGGCGACAACAGTGGCAAGGAAAATCAGTGGTCGGTAATAGGGAAAATAACCAGAAAAAAACTACAACCAATCAACAAATTAAAGTCACTCCAAAACACAACAAAAACCTAGCAATCGAACTCAAAAACAAAGGCTCTNTTTGATTTCTCCTAGGATTGACTTCTTTTATTTTATATTATTCTTTGTTTGTATTTTCCTAGGTTATTTGAACACTTTTGAATTTCAAAATCTCCTTAGGCCGCCACATGTATGGTTGTTATTACCTAGGGTTGCTTTATGCCACATGGATGACTTAGATCTTTTGTAATTAGGGAAACTTTTGTAAGGCCTTATATAAGGTCCGAATTTTCCATGTAAAACTTAGATTTGATGAATGAAATTTGGTTGCTCTCAAGAGTATTCTTCTCCTTTATCCAACTTTTGCTAAGGGTTGGTAGTGGATCTCCTTGGTTAGTGGTGTAACCTTTAGGCCTTGGATTTTATCAACAATTATCTTCATTTTCATGTTGTGTATTGTTGTTTAGTTATAGTTGTTGGGTTAGCTGAGATTGTGCATGGTGAATATAGTTTTGGCCGAAAATCCTTGGAGTTGTTTTGTGCAGTTGCAGCTTGGCTTGACATTATCTCACTCAAACTCATCACATACAGTTCAAGTGGTATCAAAGCTTGGGTTAGTGAGTGAGATTTCTATCTTTTTCTATTTGTTCATGTTGAAATTTATGTTAGTTGACTGGAATTTTTGAAACCTGTTGAGTTTGGCTTTTGTGTGTTCTTCTTTCACCTCCAGTGTGCAAACACATCTCCATACACCTATATTCACCTTAAACACTTACCACATGTCCCAAAAACTTCACCATTTACCCACTTACAACCTGCAAACACTTCCCAAAAGAGACAAAGTTTCATTGAAACTTTGGTTCTCTTTCCCTAACACCACTTAGACCTCAAACACTCACCAAACACCACCTAAACTCTAACCACCCTAATGTCCAACAAAACCAGCTCTTCATCACCACCCCCACCTTGGGAATTTCCTAACCTTAGGATCTAGGAAGAGTTAAATGATCTTAAGGAGCAAGTAGGCACCATTGCCCGAATGCTTAGAGCTCAAGAGCTCAAGAGCTCAAGGTGAAGGAGAAGTTGCAAAAGAAATAGGCTTCTTCCATTGGACATAAAAGAATTGCTAATCATCATGCAGATTCTGACCTGAGCTCTCACCTTTCATCTCTTAATTTGGATGACAAAGATATTACAGAAGAAAGAGGCTTCAAAACGTTTCTCAACAATGTCCTGTAAAAAGAGTAAATGGTCTGTAAGAATAATTTGTATTAGAACCAGTCCTTGTATCAATTTCAATATGTAAGTGTGAAGACCAAAACGGTGCCGTGTCTCTTAACCAACACGCTGTCGTTTCAAGCATGAATCTGGACCAGCAGTTTTGAGAAGATCCAACGGCTATGCTTAGTCCATCTTGGTCAACGATATATAAGTGAACTTTTTCTCTTTAGTTTCAAGGGTTTTTGTTTTTTGATTGAAACAGGGTTAGGTATTTGCTCTGCTAGGGTTCATCCTTGGTTCTGAAATCTTGGTTCTGTGTAACAGGTTGAGTGATTGATTTGTCATTCTGTTTGAGAGGTTTTGTCTTTTGGTTGGCTGGGATTCTTAGTGTATAGTTTCTAGGGCTATTAGTTACCAGATAGGGTGATTTCGGGTTTGATTGAATCTTTCGATCTTGCGTCTATAATCTGTAAACTGCTTTCCTAATAGTGCAGTGGGCTTCGACGTTTCCGGAGCTCAACGTGGACGTAGCCTTCCCAATCTTGGAAAGGTGAACCACGGTAAAAATTGTGGTGTTCTTAATCTTTTGTGGATGCGTCTTATTTGGTTATAATATGTGGTTTGTGAGTGTGTTATTACAACAGTGGTATCAGAGCGGTTTCACCTTAGAGCCTAAAGCGAGTCGTGAGATCCAAATTTGAGAAAATTAAATTCTAGGGTTTCATAGAAATTGGGGGTTTTCTAAAATTTTGAGTTCTAGGGTTCTTAGGAGTCTTTAGTATTTCTCCAAACCAGAANTAGGATAACGTCCATTGTTTGAGAGATAGGGCCTTTGTAATCATGAGTTGTGTGTTTGCAAAGTTGTACTCCTTTTGACTCATAGTAAAACATTCTCTATACTGCCTAGTACAATTGGGTGAACCATGTGTGTCTTACGACATTTATTATATGTTTTTTGTTATTATTTTTATAAACTTGTATGTGGGCACATTACAAGATTCATGAACATCCTCTGCTTAATTTAAAAGATAAGTACTAATCACAACTAAAGTTTAAATCTACACGTCACAAAAACTTTCAACATGTTGATTGGACGATTAACTTCAGATAAGAGAGGATCCCTTTTTGGACTTTTAAAGAAAAGGGTCTTCACGAATTGTTGTATTGGTGCTTGATTTTGACTTGAATACTATCATTCGATTTATGTTACTCGATTTAAATCCTTCTCCCTCTTTCCATGTAATTTAAGTGAAGTAATTTTTTTTTTTCTTGTCAAATTAAATTGCAGTTTGATCACTATAATTTTTATCAACTCGAAACATTGTAATCAATAATTTAATCAGTTAAGAAAAAATGTTTTTAGCATCAATCAAAGTAAATATGACCCACTGATGGATAGTCCAACAGTAAGGCAAACCAAAAAGGTTGTGCATGGTTTCAATCAACAATTCCAGGTTCGATTTCCAGTTAGAAATCTTTTCCTATGATTTATCTGAAAGGCCACGACGTGTTGTTGTGGGATAATTTTCCTTGAAACCCCTTAAACTTAAGCTTATGATTGTTGTGGGATAACTTCATCTTAAGCCCATAAAACTTAAGCTTATGTATGATTGTTACTCTGTTTCCAAGATTCATTTCAATTTGAATATAAATTAATACATTAATGCATGTAATTTGATTTGACAATCTCTCTTTAATTATAAAATGATAATTAAATTAATCTATCAAAATAACTTTTAGATGGGTTCGAATACAAAGTTAGGATCACATCGTTGCTTGTAATTCCTCTGATAACTAGTATTACATCTTTTCTCGTTCCAAGATTCATGTGAGATCTCTCATTCCCAATACTGACTTGTATTGTAATTATATAGGGTCCCAAGTTTTATTTGTCTGATACAGCTTTGATTATTTTTTTTTTTTTTTCCTTCTTCAAACAAATAATTGAGCTGAGACAACCTCTCACAACCATATCAAATCCCTTAGCTTGGTGGAAGGTCGGATATTGGTGGTTAGAATTGATCAAAATTTGACTTAGGAGGGGCAGCTATGTTAACCCTAATCGCTGTATTGCTGACGATTGACAAGATCGACAAAGTAAGGTTTGAGGAGTTTTGGTGAGTGATGATAGAGGAAGAGGATGGTGGTGGAATTGTCGCAACGATGTTAAAATAAAAAACGGAATATAAATTTGGGTAATAAAATGGTATTTTAAAAGTCTGTGTATGGGAAAAATCATTAAGTCATTAGGGTGGAAAAAAGTTGTTTACTCATTTTATATTCATGTTAATGATTATAAATTGTGTTAATTGTAAAATAAAAGAAAGAAAAGGAATATAAAATATAACGACGACATGACACAAAAATGTTATGTTACATATCATGCATACCCGACAGAATTGAGTCTCAAATCAGAACAAAAAGATGAAGAAATAATTTATTAAGATTTCTATATAAAGATTGTTGGCTCCAATAATTTAAAATTATCAACTAAATTTAGTAACAAGAGTTGACCAATCATGTATGTAGGTCTCTTCTGTCTACAATAATTAATTCTAATTATTATATAAAAACAAAACTGAAAAATACAAAATTAAGGACAAAAATTAGCAGTGTACTACATCAATTTCGTTAACATTTCTTGTTTTATCAGACAGAAGAGGCTCCTCTAAATCATTGCTGCATCTTGTTTTCTCTAAATCTTCAATCTGTAACTTTTCATTCTTATCTTCTCCTACATTATTGTCTCTGGCTTTGCCCCATAGCACAATATATAATCCAAGAATTACTCCAACTGCACCTATCAGACTGCCATGAAACAATAAATAAAGAAAGATGTTTGCGCGAGAGAATTTTCATTTTCATGGTTATTTTGAATATATATGTTACCTTCCAGTGTAAATCTCCTCGTTTAGTAACAAAGCAGCCAAGATGGTTACAATAACTGTGCATAGAGGATTGAACATTGCAGAGAAGACGGGACCCCTTTTTGAGACGCACCAAGCTTGAACAATGAATGAAACTCCTGAGCCTATAATTCCCTGTTGCACACATTGAGAAAAATTTACGACAGGCATTGTGTTGAATGACAAATTTAACAATTGCATATATTGTCACTAGAAATATGGTGTTTTCTGATGCAGTAATTGACATTTTACGTCTCGGATTACATATATTATCACTAGAAATACACTATTAAATTTCTGTTGTCTCATACTTTTTTTTTTTTTTAATGGCTGGAGGTGTCCAGGTGCACCTCAACTAATCCATCGGGACTCTAGAACTACCGGTTGGGTACGTAAGAGCTCCAGTGTCTACCCTTATTAGCAATCGAGCAGGGACTCGAACTCAGGATCTCTTGAGTAATACACCCAAGAATCTCTATTGAATCACTCAGTCATCCAGGTATTGGTTGTCTTATACTATTTTTCTGGCCGTGGTGGGTTAATATAATATTTTTTTTTCGATTTTGTAAAAAAATTATCTGAACTTATACTTACTGAGAAGAAACAGCAACCAATTTCAAGAAATGAATTAAAATTCCATGCTTCAGGATCTGGCTCAATGAATAATGTAAGTATTACTGACTGAAGAGTTGCCAAGAAACACATCCAAGCTGACAAAGATAAGTGGTCAGGATAGCTGGCTGAAATTAGAACCTGCAATTAAAAAATTATAATACAAATATTATCTATCCATAAAATTTTGAAGCATTGAACTTGAAAGAGAAATTTCGATTAAAACAAAATACCTGTAAAATCAGCCAAAGTGACCAGCAACAAGCACTTGCAAAGAGAAAGAGACAACCCAACAACCAGGTCTCATTATTTCCAGAGGCAAATAAAGATTTCTGTGGTGGCATTATTTCTGAATTCAGAAGCTTGGGGCCTCTCAGAATTGCCATGCAAATGGCTCCACTCACACAGAATAATGTTCCTATAATTTTTGCAATGCTTCTAATGCTTTTAATATTTATTGTCTCCAACCTACAAAATCAGATAAAAAATTTATGTTATATTCTATTAATTAATTAAACAAATTAAAGTTTGACAATTATTATTTAATTACCCAACAATGGATGCCATTACAAAAGTGATAGCGGGGACTAGATTGCCCATTGCACTTGCCATGGATGATGAAGCTAAATATAATCCCTCAAAATAAATGTTCTGATTTATCGTTACCCTGTGACAACTCAAAATTAATTAACCAAAAAATAATAATAATAATAATAATAATAATAAAGGAAGAAGTTAAATTAAAGCACATATGATAATACCCTATAAGTGAGGTCAAAAATATCAAAGAAAAGCTCTTTAATCCCATAGAACAACTTGACTTTCCCCTGCCAATTATAAACACAACACAAATTAAAGCAATTAACAAATTGATTGAAATAAAAATTAGATAGAGAGAGTTGCCATTATATTTACCTTGAGAAATAAGCAATGGGAGCAATGACTAAAGTTGCAATGGCTTGCCTGTAAACTGTGAAAACTCTAGGGCTCATTCCTTGCAGGAGAGCCGCTCTTGTGGAGAGAGCCACAACAGCATAGGTAAATTGTAAAGCAAACATCGCCATTGCCGGCTTTTGATCTCTTAAACCACCCATTTTTTACCAGCAAGATCAACTTAGAAAATCAATAATTTGAGTGACATTTGAAAGTAGTACAGCTCGTTGTTTCTATATATATATACTTTCAAGCATGCCCATGTGAACAAAAAAAAAAAAAAAAAAAAATGCTAGTGGAAGAAGACAATTAATCTGAATTATGGAATTGGGCTGGTTTTGGAATCGGTAGGATATCGATGGATTTTCTTTAATTTGGAATCAAGGTTTTGTGGTAAATGTTTGGATACTGCGACTACAAGCAATTTCAGTTTTGTAATATTTATAGGAACATATAAGCCATGAAATCACATGGAAAAGGGGACACGTTTAAGTACCTGATGTGGCTCCACGTAACATTTTAGGTATCTGATGTGGCTCCGCGTAACATTTCCAATATAAGCCAAAGGAAACTTCCGATTCTGACTCTGCTGTCACATGCTTCATATGCAACACTCTTCAAATTCATTCAACAAATCTAAACAATTATTGTTTGTCACCACGTTAAACAGCCTGTCTGGTTACATCTATATCATCCACGGCCTTCAATTTTTATTTTTTATTTTTTTATTCAAAGTGTCCAAAACAGTTTGCACGTATCTGAACTAGTCTTCAAGACTTTGAAGTTAACGGTCAGATAAACCTTCAGTAGTTACTCCTTATTAGTAGTAATATGAATTCGAACTTATGACCTCTTAAGTAATACATTAAAAAGTTTCAAGTGAACCGCTAAGCTATTTAGAGATACTTCACGGGCTTCAAATTCGTCACTCCTTTAGTTAGAAAAACGTAACAACAAATTGAGGAAGCTCTCGAGGAATCCGAATTTTACATTCCATACTTTCAAACATACATGATACGATTTATTTTTTAAATCGTAAAATAACTTAGCAAATTCGACTAAAACACATTTATGAAACCTTAAACGTTATATTTATAATATGAAACAAACATTCTACTTAAAAAAAAAAAATCTAATATTATATTTAATTGATTATCTATATTAACGTTAGAATGTTACACAGTATATGTTGAAAGATAAACACATTTTTATTTACCATATAACTAAATTGAAATATTAATTTCCCATGAATATTATTCTCACTCTATTAAGCATGTGGTCTAAGTTGGCAGTGATGGGTTATTGATTTGGCACCCTGTCAATAAAAGATCATTAAATGAATTTCAATATCCGTTTGTCGATTTCATCTGAATATATAATTATATATATTCCACATGGATTTACTCATTATGTCAGCTTTTTATTATTATTTTATATTATATAGTAATAATACTGTTATGCAATGGATATTCTTCTTGTCCCATTTTAATTCCCTTCTATTCTTCTATGTCCAGATTCATTTCTTAATTTTATAATATGGTGGCTTATCATCTTTTGATGAAGCTGAGGTTATTAATTTTTTTTATGAACAACTAGATAACTCAATATTCTAACTAGCAATTTTTCTTTTAATTTTTAATAATTTGAATCCCTTTTGGGCTTAGAGATTTCAGTTCATAGGGACTAGGCAATATCTCTCATACATAAATGGGCTGTGAATTACAACCTCTAATGGGCTAAGGTCCAAATTTTATTAATTTGTTAAATATTTCAAAGTTAGCTTTTGAAATATGTATGAAATTCACAATAAATTATATTAATTTCTTAAAAATTGTTTTCTAGCCTTTTATGGTAATGTTTGGTGAAAACCATATAGTACATTATCAAAGGCTAATTTACTATATTCATTTTTAAGGATATGCTTGGTATACCGTACTGAATATAACTAATTTTTTAATTAAATTGAATAAAACTAACGACCCATTGTGTCTCATGATTACTATATAAAATTTTTGACAAATCGATAATATTAATTGTAAAATGTGTTGAAATTGAGTACCAATCAAGAAGATGTGTCATGAGTTTTAATTATCAAAGGCTATTTGGTAAGCAAATTGCCAAATTTGGTCCATATTTTTGGGGATGCAAGTGCTGGCAATAACACATCGATGATTGTAGAAATGGGTTTTTTTTTTTTTTTTTGAATCTTTGGATTAATTAATCAATTATTACAAGTTGAAATAATATATTGACATGTCACATTAAAACTTGGACCATTCTATTAATTGTAGTAGCACCGTCCTTAACAATTTTTTTGATCATGCCATGATATGTGCCACTAGATTTTGGAGCACGTACCAATTTGTTGGCAGTTTGGCTTGAATTAATATTTTATATATCAAGTGGGTCACCATCCCCACACAATCAACAGGTGCACATGCCCCCCCTGAAATTAGAAACTTTTTTTGAACCCTTACTGTTCTCATCTAATTCAATTGTGCCCTTAATATATTATCTATTTTTAAGATTATGCCAAGCGTTGTATTGTATTAATTACTCTTATATAGTGTTCTTATACAATATAGTACATACATACGAAATGTTTCCTAACCCTTACATTGTGAAAACGTAATAAATGAGTACAAATTATTTATATATTCGGTCAAAAAGGTTTGATCTCTTTATTAAGTTTCTGGATTCGAATCTTAGAGTCATCTAACACAAAGAGACTTAACTGATCATTTGGACTTGTAAAATGTTAAATAAAAACCGAAGATTAGTTGAAATGAACGTAAGTTAACCTGGACATAAGAAAAGAAATATCAAAATATATTTCCCATTATTTATAATTACTTTGTTTTAATGCAATACTAATTGATTCATTAAAATAATTAAAGAAGATAGATGAACTTTATGAAGTTGTTCATAGAATATATAATACATATTTATAAAGTTAGGATTATTAATGTGGTCGCATTAAGGATACAAAATTTTGGAAAGAAAATGTGAGAAAGTAATTATACATACGAATCCCATAATTTGGGACGTGAGGCAGGAAGTAATCAAATCTCCCAGATGGTTTGTTGGGGTAGTATCTTTTTCTGTTATTCATAGCCACCCCTATATATTTAGTGAAATAGCGATCAAACCCCAGCTCTAGAAAACTAACACGTCAATGCTAACATTAGTAATCCACCGTTAACTTTAACACATGAAAGGTATTAATGTATTATCAAACCCCAGCCCGAGGGGAGGGAGATTGTCTTTCCATTAAACCTCAATTTGATAAGAGATGGCCAAAGTAGAAGTAAAATAATATTGACGGAAAGTAACATCAAGGGTGCCAATGTTAATTTAAAAAATCTGGGGGAAATTGATATTTTCACTAAACCTTGGGGGTGGCAAACAACACCCAATCTTTCCCACACAATTTACATGAGGATCTTATTCCAGGGCCTAATTCAAGGCCTCTCCAACTATGATTCTCAATAAAGGATATTTTTTTTTTTTGGTTTTGTTGTCATGATTTGGGTTCCTTTTATGCATATGTTAAATTTAAAAGTTTTTTTTTTAATAATAAACCCTATGTATTTGGCATTTTTTTAGTGAGTATCAGTTAGTTTTAAAAATATGAGTATAACCCTAAAATCTTTGGCCTGTTTTGTAGTGAGCACTCTTTGGTTTTAGAAACTAACTCTCATTTTTTAACAGATCATTAGGTTATTTTATTTAAGTTTGAAGGAAATAACATCTGTAAACTTCTCCAACAATACTAAAGGGTTAATATATTTTTTGGAAGTTAAATTAAATTATTAATAAGTTTGAAGGTTGAATTGATGAGATTCTGAAGTCGGCAGTCGCTCATTCCAAAAAAAGCCAAACACACTAGAGTTACTATAAATAACCCTGTAAAGACTATAATTACTATTTTATTATAGTAAAGCTTTCAAATAAAATTTTCATTTAAAATATTTCTTTAAATAAACTAATGAGATTTATTACTTGTTAAACATAGGACAATTTTAAAAACCTTATTTTATATTGTTATAGGCAATTACAAATTGCCCTTTTAAGTTTATGGAAAGTTTTGACCATTCCTAATTTTGTACAAATATACGATTCTTTGTTGCAGTTAAACATCATTTCTCAAACGCTCTCTTTGTATATATCAGAATTACCAATATATTCCTATTTTATGTTGTCATTGTGATTACTCCAATCTCAAGGGGAAAATCATAACTATGTACGATATATCGGTCTGGTAATATCAGCACCCTGAAGAAATTAAATGTCCACATTAATTAGGCGAAAAAAAGTTCAACACAGTTAAGCATAAAGATTCAACGTGGCCTTGTGTGGTAACAATTAATGTCTTAGTAGTTGGCTATATAAATTGTGCAACACAATCTATGCCTAACCAACATTTATTTAATGAGCCGGCAAGAAATTAATATGACAATTTGTTCGTTTTACCAAATCACTTTGATATTTTGACGAGAAATAAATGTTCATATTAGCTTGAAAAATCTTAAAATAGGGTGATGACAGGGATTAGATAGGTGGTCGATACAAATGCTTTCTAATGAAGTTTTGTGTAATAAATTTTCTTCAGCAATGATATAATGAATGTTCAATTTTGACTTGACACAAATTAGATTGATAAAATATGATTTTGATTTATTGATGTTTAATTATCAATCATTCACCACTGGAAGAATGACGACCAGTATCAAACTATAACCAGATATATATTTCCCCTCATATATATATCTTAATGAAATTTGGTTTGGGTTTGTTTTTTGTGATTTCAAATTAATTAAAAAAACAGATAATCTAAATTTTTGAGTTGTATATTAATTTTTAAATATTATTTACAAATTATATATATATATATATATAATATTAATATATATATAATATATATATATATATATAATATATATTATATAAGGAAGAGAGAAGAGAAGGACTTGTTTTTATTTACTATTTTACACTAATTTTATGATTATGTCCGAAAATCTTTTCGAGAAAATCAAATCAAAGCTAGATAATCACACAAACCACTTGAAAGTTTTTATAGTACGCTTAGGGATTATCGAATTGTTGACAATTGGTTGATCAACTTAAATTATAATTATGAAATTTGGCATAACGATTAGATTAAGACAAGTACCTAAATATATATTTCCCTAGTTTATATGTACCTTAAAGAGGTTTATATATTTTTTTTTTAGATTTATTAATTCCCTTGAAACATCACTAACTTATCGTTAACTTAGACTGAAACCACAAAAACCTCTAGTTTAAATCGAATTACATGTCAATTTCAACCCATGTCATAATCTGAACTTTAAACATATTTTATAATCAATCAAGCTACATAAACGAAACCAATTGTGAGGTATTCCTATCAAAGAAAACCAATCAAGAATATTTACTAATCCGTTAGGCACATATGAAACCAAACCCCAAATATTTACGGTGCATTTGGTTGGGGTATTTGACATTATTCTAACAATGTCCTCTTATATTATTTACATTACCATATTTGGTTGTCAAGTAATATAAGATTCCGGTAATCTCCAATACCAATAATAATCACTGTTGGTTATATTCCTATCAAAGAAAATCAATCAAGAATATTTACTAATCAGTTATGCAGGTATGAAACCAAACCCCAAATATTTAGGGTGCGTTTGGTTGGGGTATTTGAACTTATTCCAGCAATGTCATCTTATATTAGTTACATTACCATATTTGGTTGTCAAGTAATATAAGATTCTGATAATCTCCAATACCAATAATAATCAATGTTGGTTATATAGGTAGTAATCTGATTACCACTATTTTCTTAAGTATTTTGAGATTACTTAATAATCCAATTTTTGGTATAATTTTGCCCCTTACTAATAAAATTTTAAGACAATAATGTTCTTATTTTAAAATTAATTTACATGAACCTACCATTACAATTTTACCCCTAATTAATTAAGTTTTTGGATAGTAATGCCCATGTATTTAAAACAAATTGCAGGCCATCCAAGACCACCGCCAGTTGCTGGTCACCACTATCTGCTGACGTGGTTAGAACAGCGCATGACCAGCTAGATCTGGCCGGTTGTACACTGATCTAGCCATTTTTTGCCAGATCTACTATGAATATGGTTGGAAATGGCCAGATCCATTGCCAGAGATCTGATCGTCAATGGCCAAAATCTGCCTATTAATGACCAAAATCTAATTATCAATTGCTAGATCTCTAGCCGTTAACAATAGCCAAAATTTGGCGGGATGACTAGATCAATGCATGACCAGCTAGATTCGATCGGTCGTCCGTCGTTCTGACAACTATCGACTACCATCCAACAGTGGTGGCCAGGGGCTGGCTATCTACTTGGGTGGCTAAGGTGCTTTTGTTAATTTTTAAAGTTTTATTATGAGAGATGTTTAGTTAAATTCTCAAATGTAGGAGGTTAAAAAAAATTTAAACTAATAATAATATAATAATAGAAGGGCAATTTAGTAATATATATAACATACCCACCAATTTATTACTCACAACCAAACATATTCACCAATTTATTCCAACATAACCAAACATATTTCCCTAAACATTCCCAGTAATCTTTAAGATAATATATCTTCTTATTAATATAATAGTCCCTAAATCAAATGCACCCTTAATTTTATGAGCAAGGCCGTTTGGGGTTTCTTTTTCCTTTTCATATATTAAAGACAAATTTGAAAACTTCTTCATTTCATAAATTTTGGAATTTGTTTGTACCGACACGATATGAAAACCACCAATGCATGCATCTTCCATTTCCCCAACTAAATTTTATGGAGTAATTAAAGGAATTCATATTGATGTACAACTAATCTTTATACGCTTTATTCTTGGTTGATCAATATCCTTGCTTGAATACATGGCTAAATTTGTTGCCATGTATTACAAAATTATAATTTTGTTGGTTGTTATCAATCTTATCTCTGAAAATATTGTTCATGGTTCGTCTACCCTTCTTTGGACATGTACCAATTTGTTCATTTTACCAAATCACTTTGATATTTTGACAAGAAATAGATGTTCATAGTAGCTTGAAAAATCTTAAGAGATTAGATAGGTGGTCGATACAAATGCTTTCTAATGAAGTTTTGTGTAATATATTTTCTTTAGCTATGATATAATGAATGTTCAATTTTGACTTGACACAAATTAGATCGATAAATATGATTTTGATTTATTGATGTTTAATCATCAATCATTCACCATTGGAAGAATGACGACTAGTATCAAACTAGAACTATATATATATTTCCCCTCATTTATATATTGTTATGCCTGAAAAAGTAAGGTTGACGTGGAAGTCTTGTCAGCATGGAGTGGTCAGAACTTAAGAAGATTCTACGACCGTTCAGACGCAGCCACGTCGCATGATGACGTGAGTGGTATGCCTCTGTCAATGCAGTGGGTGAATGCCAGGTTAACGAATGGTTGGAAATCGTCCAAGTGTCCAATCCCTACACAAATCGAGGAAATCACTTGGGCAAGTGAACAATGGGACCTAGAGAAGGATTTATACGGTACCCACCCACTTACAAATTTAGTAATTATTACCTTGATTCATCCTACTATAAATAGATGACTCCTTTCTTATTTGCGGGATTGGTTAATCTCACTCTAGAAAACCTTACTCTCTCTCTCTCTCTCGTGTATTCTCTAAGCTGTAACTCAACTCACTGAGCACGACCTAACCTAACACTCATTAATACAATATCAGTGGACGTATGATTCGCTCTTGAGCATCCGAAACACTTTAAATATCATCTTTCACCGTTTATTTAACTAAATGTTTTCATATCGCGTGTGACTTCTAAGCCTGCTTAGCATTTCTCATGTGTGAATAGTTGGTGTCAAAATCCAGCATCAACATATATCTTAATGAAATTTTGATTTGGGTTTATGGCTTTAATTGTGGGTTGAAATTAATTGAAAAAAAAAAAAAAGATAATCTAAATTTGAGTTGTATATTAATTTTTTAATATTTGAAAATAGTTGACGTAATATTTACAAAGTATATATATATATATATATATAATATATAATATATATATATATATATATATATATATATAAAGAGAGAGAGAAAGAGAGGACTATTTTTATTTACTAATTTTACAAACTTTTTTATGATTATGTCCGAAAATCTTTTCGAGAAATTCTAATCAAAGCTAGATAAACACAAACCAACTGGAAATTTTTATAATACACTTAGGGATTATCGAATTGTTGACAATTGGTTGATCAACTTAAATTATAATATGAAATTTGGCATAACGATTAGATTAAGACAAGTACCTAAATATATATTTCCCTAGTTTATAGTACCTAAAGAGGTTTATATTATTTTTTTTTTAGATTATTAATCCCTTGAAAAACATCTAACTTATCGTTAACTTAGACTGAAACCACAAAAACCTCTGGTTTAATCAAATTACATGCATGTCAATTTCAACCCTTGTCATAATCTGAATTTTAAACATATTTTATAATCAATCAAGCTACATAAACGAAACCAACTGTAAGGTATCTATCAAAGAAAACCACAAGAATATTTACTAATCAGTTAAAACAGTACGAAAACAAACCCCAAATATTTATGGTGCGTTTGGTTGAGGTATTGACATTATTCCAACGTCATCTTATATTAGTTACTTACTATGTTTAGTTGTCAAATAATATAAGATTCGGTAATCTCCAATACCAATAATAATCGATGTGATTATATAGGTAATAACTGATTACCACTATTTTTAGGTATTTTGAGATTACTTGGTAATCTAATTTGTTATAAATTGTGCTCTACTAATAAATTTTAGGACAATAATGCTCTTATTTTGAAATTATTTACATGAACCTACCATTACCATTTTAACCCTAATTAATTAAGTTTTTGGACAGTAATGCCCATGTATTTAAAACAAATGCAGGCCATCCAAGACCATTGTCAGTTGTTGGGCACCACATCTGCCGACGTGGCTAGAACACGCAGCACGCCAGACCAGTAGTCTGGCCGGTTGTACGCGATCTGATTTTTTGCAGCGTGTACCATGGATATAGTTGGAAATGGCCAGATCCACTGCCATAGATTTGACCGTCAACAGCCAAAATCTGCCTATCAATGGCCAAAATCTAGCTTTCAACTGCCAGATCTGATGATTGTCGACTACCATCCAACGGTGGTGGTCAGGGGCCAATGTCTACTTGGGTGATTAGGGTGCTTTTGTTAATTTTTAAGTCTTATTGTGGGGGGTATGTAGTTAAATTCTCAAATGTAAGGGGTTAAAAAAAATTAAACTAATAATAATATAAAAATAGAAGGGCAATTCAGTAATCTATTATTATACCCACCAATTTATTCTAACTTACCAAATATATTTTCTTAAACAACTCATAAGTCCTTAAGATAATCTTCTTCATTAATATAACCTCATTGAATCAAACGCAATCTAATTTATGAGCAAGGCTGCTTAGGGTTTTTTCTTCCTTTCATATATTAAAGACAAAATTGAAAACTTATCATTCATAAATTTTGGAATTGTTGTGTACCGACATGATATGAAAACCACCAATGCATGCATCTTCCATTTCCCCGACTAAATTTTACAGAGTAATTAAAGGAATTCATTTTGACGTACAACCAATCTTTATACGCTTTATCTGGTTGATCATTATCCTTACTTGAATACATGGCTAAATTTGTTGCATGTATACAAAATTATTTTTGTTGGTGTTATCAATCTTATCTTTGAAATACTCTTCTTGGACATGCGCCAATTTGCGTCACTCTCTTATATTAGTCATAATTAATGAATTAGTTGAAAAAATGATGATACTAACTATGTTTTAATTTTAATTTTGTCTTTTTTCCAAATTAAGAAAGTAAATGAGTGCAAAATGATTGTGAGAATAAAAATAATAAATGTCACATCATTTGTGACAGGAAAGTTCAAATAATAAATTAACAATATTTATTGTTTTTCTAAATTATTAAGATTGTGAAATTAGTTTTAATTTTTATGCAAGATATTATATTATATAAAGAGATAGTTTCTAGAGAATTCGAACAACAAAAATTTATGCTATCCTGATAAGAAGCATTATAAGTCGGTAATCATGACACTTCAAGTCACATTAATGTAGTGACTGGTTGAGTAAACTCATTTTATATGCATCTATTTCCCGTAAAACTTTGACATTCATGTCCCCTTTCATATAGGTACTAGATTAATTAATAAATTAAAACATAATAATAATTAGAATATACTTAGAACTTTAATTATTACACATATAAATAAAAGTATTTTTTTAGATTTAAAATACGAACTTAAATCATGAACATGAAGCACTCTGAGAGTAATCGAACCAAAAAGTAAACAATTGTCCAACATAATGTAAACATTAAGAAAAACATACACACGATTTACTTGGTTCACCCAAAAACGACTACATCCAGTAGAGTCAATATTTATTAAATATCTCTCATCTCTCTCGTATAATAAATATATTTACATATGATTTGTTATACACTCATACAAGAGAAAAATATGTGATATATTAGTTTAATGAGAAAAAAGCTAATATTATAGGATCCCGGTGCATCGAGTAGACGAGTCCGACCTCGAGTTGATTAGCTCACATTGACAAGTTGTGACCTCGAGCTGGACCTTGATTGTTGAAGTGATCGCCAACCCCAACAAAACAAGGTAATCTTCCCTAAGTGATATAAACAAAGTCTAAAAGACATATAACTAATATACTATTATTTTTTAGATCTAAAAGCAAGTTAAAGTCGAGGCTTCTTGACTATCTAACTAATGTACTGTTAAAAACAACACTAAACTCTAGACCTTTTTTTTTTTTTTTTTTTTTTTTTTAGTGTACATGTCACTTCCATGCATAATATAAAAACGCAAAGTCTAGAAGACGTATAACTAGTAATACTCTTTTTTAGATCAAATATAAATTTAAAGTCGAAGTTTCCTGAATCTCTAGTGCATAGTAAGTACAACTTGAAACTCTGAACCTTTTTTTTTTTTTTTTTTTTGAAGTGTAAAACAACATAAACTTGGGTATAGATAAATATGAAAACACAGAAATCTAACAAATTACAATTAAAAAGAGATTCTATCAGGTTGATTAGTATTTGAGAATTTTTCATCGATCTAAGATGTTAGGTTGTTTTTCTCCTATCCTATTTAACATAATTTTTTTTTCAACTCATTTTTTATTCTTCTCAATAATAATAAAAAATTGAGAAGTAGAGCATGATGAGTGATGACCACAAAGAGATGGGGTAGTTAGAAATTTGGCCATAAACTTCAATCAACTATCCCTGTCTCCCAACCACACAAGGCATTTAATTTCTTGAAGCATTAGGCCATCACTACAGCTGTGCTGCCAAGTTAGAGGGAGAGGAAATTTCAACACATTATAACTCAAAATATACAGCTTTCCCTCATAATTCATCACCTCCTCAAGTGATATTTTAGAGAAGAAAGAATACTTTGAACAAGAAAGTGACTTGATTATTAGACCCTAACTGTATTTTGGAATTGTATGTCAACCCTTTAATCTTCTTCATTTCTTTCTTCTGTCTTCATCTCCTTATATATATCTATCTCTCTCTCTTCTTGGATATTGGGAGATTTACAAAAGATTTTATAGTTTTGCAGAATTCTTTTTCTCAGGAATTTCTCTATCTGGGTTTTTTTTTCTTTAATTTCTTTCAAATAATCTATATATCTTGTGCCAGTATCTCAGAGGTAATAAAGATCATATCGTGAAGAAGAAAACAAGAGCGGATTCATAGCTCTTGGTGAAGCCAAAAAAGAAAAATGGTTTCTGCTCCTCTATCAACTTGGCCTTGGGACAACTTAGGCATTTTCAAGGTATAATGTGTTATTATCTTAATGAATTTGTTGTTTTATATATGTTTTAGATTTCATGTTAACAATCTGTAATTTTTTTTTTTTTTTAATTTTTGGTATGGTGTAGTATTGCTTTATGGACCATTGTGCCGAAAGTGTACATTCAAGGATGCAAGAGGACGCAAGAATTGAGTATTGGTGTATTCATACCTTATCTTATCTTTGTTAGAGGCATGGTTCATTCTACTGGAACGCCTACAGTAACATGCTTTTCTTCACTCGAAATCGTCTGATTATTCGAAAAGGGATCGATTTTAAGCAGATTGACAATGAATGGAACTGGATATAATCATTATGTTAATCAATCTCTTCTTTTTTTGATCTTGTTCTATTATATTTATGATATTGATTTTTTTTTTTTTTTTTTTTTTTTTTTAGGATAATTTTATTATTCTTCATGCTCTAGTTGCAGCCATGGCCTATTACATCTTCCCTTGCCTTGAAAGCCTTCCTTATGGAACACAAAAGGGTTATTGCGGCCTTGATTCTCCATGTCACAGTTTCAGAACCTTTGTATTATTATTTACACAGATTTTCCAAAAATTACCTTTTCACACAATTACCATTCTCTCCACCATTCATCTCCAGTACCTCAGGCTGTATCAGGTAAAATCAATAAATAAAACTATATTTTTTGGTTCCAACTTTTGTACTGATGATCAATCCATTCATTGCATATAATATTTCAATTTAATTATATGGTTTTTTTTAATTGTTTTTTATGTATTCAGCTGGGCATGCTACTCCTCTAGAGCATCTGGCATTAAATGTAGTAATTGCAATTCCGATTCTTGGATCTTCTCTCATGGGATAGGACAATAAGCTGATTTATGGCTATATTATAGTATTTGATTTCTTAAGATCTATGGGGCATTCCAAGTTGAAATTCTTTCACATAAATTGTTCGAGTCCCTCCCAGTTCTGCGATATCTTCTTATACTCCACGTAAGTATTTTCATTTATCACAAGCAAGTACCATGATTTATGCATTTCAAGGCTTCTAGTTTCATGTAATCTTACAATTTTATTCACCAAATTTAGTTTAAGTTCTAAATCTAGCATTTGATGATCTTAGGTTAAAATGGACCGACCCAGAGTAATAAACCCTAATTTGATGTTGATATAAGTACCTTCTTAATCATCATCTTGTTTTTACCCAATTATATTAAGCTAATTTTGTACATTATCCATTTTATATAGTTAATTATTTGGAGACACTTTTTTTAATAGATAATTTCATCCATATGTTAAAATGGTAGCTAGGAAAGTAAATGGAAACATCCAACTACTAACAACAGAAACTTTAATGATATTGCGGTGCATTATCAAAACTCAGACTGTGTGTCATATCAAAGATCACAATTATTTTTTTTTTTTTTTTGAATATTTCTGATTTTTATATGTTAATTATGTTGGCTTATTAATATTTTTTGTGCATATTGCAGAATACACAGCCTGCATCACACAGAAATGGACACCAATTTCTGCCTCTTTATGCCTCTATTTGATGCCATGGGGAACACACTTAATGCCAATCTTGGCAACAACATAAGGAAATTTCTTTAGCTCAGGATATATTATTTCACCTACAAAAGCTTTACCATAAGTTTTGATGGTTGAACGGTTGAACCTATTTCATTCATTCAAATGAGTACCACAAAGGGCAATTGACAAATAATAAAGTTTACCTTTACCTTTCTCATTAATGCAGGAAAAAATGGGAGGGATACCGGATTTGTTTTCCTCGCACATGTGGTGGATATTCATCTTCTATGCACGTGCCATTTGTTATCCGAACTGTGTCTTCATTGCCCTGCTCAAGTTCTACTATTTAATCCCATTTGGCCATGCTTTCATGTATATGCTTATCATGTGGGCATGGTCCAAAACTTTCTTAGTCTCCTTTTACTATCTCAGAGGTCGATTGCACCAAACTTGGGCTGTGCCTCGATATGGATTTCACGTAAACTTCCTAAATTTGTTGCGATTTTGTGCTAATCTTATTGAGTATAATCTCTTGCATGGATTATGCTTAATTTTTTTTTTTTTTTTTTGGGTGTATTTTGCAGTATTTCTTGCCATTTGCAAGAGAAGGCATCAATAATCTGATTGAGCAGGCGATTTTGGGGCCGATAGACTAGGGGTTAAAGTCATTAGCCTTGCTGCATTGAATAAGGTTTGTAGATAATTAATATTCAGCTTTTTCTGAAATGGTAGTTGGAAGAATTAAATTTATGCAGCAATTAATGAAAGTGGACATTTTTGGCTTCACTCTACCATAATGCCAGTGTGTCATCACTACTGTCCATCAAAGTCAATCTCAATCTCTTTCAATATGCCAGTGGTCATCACTGACTGTCCTTCAAATTCAATCTCCATCTCTTTCAATTGCCTGTGCTTAATTGTGGGATCTTCAGTAATATTGTTAACTAATAAGTTTATTATAGAAAGTATTAATTAATTGTTGAGAATTGAATAACTAGACTACATTGAACAACTTTATTAAATTTGTACTAGAAAGTCCACCATGTTCATATAGGATTGTTTAAAATTAGTCGTTCCATCGATGAGTAATGGATTGATTTTATCGTATGCAGAATGAATCTCTAAATGGAGGTGGAACCCTCTTTGTTGACAAGCATCCGAACCTTAAAGTTAGAGTTGTTCATGGAAATACCCTGACTGCTGCAGTCATTTTGAATGAAATTCCAGAAGATGTTAAAGAGGTTTTCTTAACAGGAGCTACTTCAAAACTTGGAAGAGCAATTGCCCTTTACCTTTGCAGAAGGAGAGTAAGAGTCCTGGTAAATCTTGCGCAACCATCAATGTTCTTTATTAATTTCAATGGTTAAAAATTTTAAAAAAGAAAAAAAATAAATTACTTAAGCGAATAATATTGTTGACTTTGTCACGCATTGAGGCTATATGTGCTCCTGAACTAATCCGAGGGTGCTTTCAATGCCACCGTTTTAAGTTTCCAATAATGTTACGGTGAAACATGATATTGACGTGTGATATTTAAGCACTGGTCCTTTTACAATTAAATATTGTTGAATTCGAATTGATTCTCAAAAACCAGTTATCAATTTCTAAGTATCACCACCAAAATTACTGTTCACTTTGGAGGACACTTCAATAAGTTGGTAGAAGCATGAAAATGCCATCCCTTAACTGGCCTTTGTCTTGTTCTTTTCTTCTGAATCAGATGTATATGGGGGGGTCCCTTAAATCTTTTTTGACTAAACTAACACATTAATGACTTGAAAAATTGTGCAGATGTTGACTCTATCGACTGAAAGATTTCAGAAAATTCAAAAGGAAGCTCCTGCGGATTGTCAAAATTACCTTGTTCAAGTAACAAAATACCAGGCAGCAAAAAATTGCAAGGTGAGTTATAATAATATTCATAATAACATATGTAAAAGTTTGGCATTGATTTATAATACTTTATAAATTAAAAGTATGATAATTTGGTCCCAATTAAATTTCAGAATTGGATAGTGGGCAAGTGGATCACACCAAGAGAGCAAAGTTGGGCTCCATCAGGAACTCATTTTCATCAATTTGTGGTACCACCAATTCTGCGTTTCAGAAGAGACTGCACTTATGGCAATCTTGCAGCCATGAAATTGCCAGATGATGTTGAAGGGCTTGGATGTTGTGAGGTAACCAACCATGCATAATCCCTTCAACCACTATTTCTTCTTTCAGAAATTTATCAAATTCTACACACGCACAATACATCTCATTTATGTGACTCCATGGTTTGTTGAGAGTGGAGGAAAAAGTGTAAACCGTTATAGGTTCATCAGACATTTTTGCTCTCTCGATATACCAAACAAACCAGGATCATGATTCTTTCCTGATCTGAGAGCTCAGGATATATAACGTATCTAAATTACGTTTCGAGTATTTAATATATATTTTTTGTTCTTTTGATTTGTTGGAACAGTATACCATGGATCGAGGAGTGGTTCATGCATGTCATGCAGGAGGAGTTGTGCATTTTTTGGAAGGATGGGATCACCATGAAGTTGGGGCAATTGATGTGGACAAAATTGATTTAGTTTGGAAAGCTGCAATGAAACATGGACTCAAGCCTGTGTCAGCTGTCAAAAAATGATTGATTAAATCAAATTAAACTCATCACAAAACTATGTGATCTGAATCAAAGGAGATAAATTAAATCAAATAGTTGGCTGTAATTGTAACCAGCCTCGATGTTTTTAATTTTCCCTATATAGATGAACAACAGCAAGAGATAATGGTTAATTAGTTTGACCTGAATGTTGTGTGAACTGTGATAATGTACGTACTTGCCTTGATTTATATATACCAAGTCAAGCAAATCTATCATTTTATAATTCCTATATTATTAATTAAATAAAAGTTTCACGACTCTAAAATTTGCATACATTGGGACATGCCAACAGTTCCATATGATCAACACCCATTTAAGAGTTTAATCTAATTAATCTTTCATCAATTATACTTATTATACAAGTAAAATGCATTAAAATTGTATTAATCTGATAGATATAAAATTGTGTAAAAAAATGTAATAAAATTGCTAAGAGATTAGACACAATGGAAGTAATAAGCAAACATCAATATCAAGATTCACAAGTTAAAAATAAAATCACACTAATTATACAAGAGAGACACAATAATTGTTAGAGTCATGAAAGTGAGTCTATTTTTGTGATAAAAAGACTGTGATTAAAATGAAATCATATTGAGATAATTAAGAGAAATTATGAATTTATATATAAAAATCATATTTTGAGTTTTTCTTACTAATTTGGCATGTTTGGATTGAAATTTGAGATTGTGTAAGTTGATATTAGGATGTGATTTATTTTCTAGGGTTGATGTTGTCTCATTTATGCCATTCAGGGGTCAAATTGTCATAAAATTTAGGGTTGATTTTGTCACTTTTCAATCATGCAGGGACCAAATAAAAATTTTCCATATTCCAATTTCATTTCCGCTACTCGTATATACATTAGGTTGTTACTCTTGCTTTCTGTGAATTCGACCCTGCTTACCGCTAACTACAGTATTTAGGTTTAATTTTGTGACTGTGACGACTGGTTCGACAAAATTTTGGCGCCGTTGCCGGGGAGCAACGTGCTTTTGACTTTTTGTGTGTTTCGGTTTGTAAATACTTTAAGTTTAATTTTTTGTTGTGTTCTTTAATTTTCATTAGGACAGTTTCTTTCGTGTTTGCTTTTATTTTGCAGAAAGATCGTAATTGGGAAATGCTGCAGTGTGTCATAAGCATCAAAGTTTAAGCGTGACCCAATTGTGATATTTTCTAATCTTTTTAGTTCTTGTTAATCATTTGTGTGATGTTTGCATGTTTTCGTGTTTATTTAGTTTGCATGTTTGTATTAGTTTTGCATATTTTGTGTTTATTCATAGGATTTAGTAATAATTTCTTTTTGTTTGATTATTAGTTTTAGTTTATTGATTGTGTGGATTTTTTTTTTTAGGGTGATATCATATTTAATTTTATTTTTCTTTATGTGTGCTTTCTGAATTTGCTTTTAGTTTTTTTTTTTTTTCTTTGAATTTTGCGTTGTGGTTGTTGGTAGAACCTTTGGTGCACTTGTTGATGAATGTTTGGTAGATAATCGTATCAACCAATTTTAGTACCCTTGGATTCGAAAATAGAAAATACGTAAGATGGATGATAACCTTTACTCCATGTACAACCATCTAGCTTCTAGGATTCCTATAATAGAGCAGCCGCCTAGGAACGGTGGCATTTATAAGTTTTCTCCTTTGGACGATATAGACTCCAAGTTGAAGTCTTTAGCCTATCAATTTGACACGTTCACATCAATACAAGGGCAAGCTTCTAGGCAACCACCTCCCGGTAGGACAAGTCAGGACGTCTTTTCTATGCCTTCAGACCTTTTAGCTGTTGAGTACTCATTTGAGGAACCAGCTCCCTACACTTTTGAGGAGCAAGTGCAAGATGCACAAGGTTTCTAGAGACGGAATGATCCGTATTCGAACACATTTGATAGTGAGTGGCATAACCATCCTAATCTTGCATGGAAGCAGGAACAATCTCATAATGTCTCCCATAATATGCCATATAGTTCTTCCAATCAACAGGGCAATTATTGGGACATGTATTCGGTCCAACCACCCACCCAACCTAGGATCCCACCCCCCGTCCAGCAGCCCACTCTAGAGCCCGGTTCACTGGAATCAATGATGGCTCAAATGCCCCAAATCATGCAAGAACAAAAAGATGGCATGAATGCTAGGTTCAATGACATAGAGCAGCATTATCAGATATTACATTCTCATTCCCAATCTATTAGTAAGCTAGAGACCCAAATTGGTCAAATAGCTGAAGCGGTTTATAAGAGAGAGGAATGTTATTTGCCGAGTCAAATTGTTGATAATCCCAATGGTGCACCTTACTGGATGGGGTGTCATGAACAAGCTAGGCTTAAGAGGGAATTATATGCTGCGTCTAAAAAGAAAGATAGCCTGGAGAGGAACCAAGTAGGGAGGAGTGAAAGAGAACCAACCATAGAGTCAGGTGTACTGAGACATGAAAACGAGGAAGTTGAGGAGAAAGAACCATCCCCTGCATCTGACATGCCGATAGAACCTTTTCCTGAATACCTAGAGTCAAATAATGCATCCAACTTTAAGAAAACCACTAGGATGAAGGAAATGGTCGAGCTGTTTAGACAAGAGCTAATTGGTATTCCACTTATAGATGTCATTAAACACATACCTGCCTATGCTAAGTTCTTAAAAGACTTGTGCACATGGAAATGACGTATTAAATTCAAATATGCCTTCTTGGGACCTCGTGATACCCTACTTGTTACTGAATGGCGAGGGTCATGTAAGGCACCGCCAACGTTTCAACCGCCTTGAACTTGATGTTTGCATTCAGTATGGCTGAAGACTTAAAACTTAGCGCTAGTGAGAGGAAACCCACCTTTTTAAATACTTCTTTATTACTTTATTTTCTTTGTTGTTTTTGTCATTGTAGGATTTGTCATGTGTGCCGTGGTTGAGAACTCATTAACTAGTCGAAGACTACACTTAAGCATGCTCCACAAACCCCACTGGTGACAACTCTATCATTATCCTTCAGGTTGTATCTTTCCAACTTTTATTTTGATATTATTTAATATGTTCTCAGGTGTTACATTATTTTAATGGTTATTGATTTTATTCCATTTGAGATCATTTGATGCTAAGTTGGGGAGAATGTTTTTAGTTGTGAGTCACTGAGGACAATGACATTTTAAGTTGGGGAGTGTGTTGATTGATTTTGTTTTTATGGAGTATGTATGTTATTGTGGAGTGTTGTTGATGATATTTTTATGGAGATGATGTTGATGATGCTTTGTGGAGATTGTGTGTTGAATGGATTGTGCTTAAATTTTTGTGGCATGATTCTGTTTTTGTTGAAAATATGTTGAATCTTACTCTTGTAAGTCCAAAAGTTGAAAAAGTGAACTTAAGTGAGCCATTTTTAAAATTTTTCATGATTTCATCCATAATCACCATTTTAGAAGCAATTGAAGTGCTAGTTGAAAGGTTTTATGAGGTTTTTTAAAATGGTTGGTTGTAACATGGTTTTAAACATTGAATTATTGTTTCTGTTATATGCTAGGTTTGTCTATAATTGTGGTTAGACGCTATTTTGTGCGCATATCATGTGTTTTAATGTTTATGCAAGTCTTCCACATACTTTACATGCTCATGGAGCAAATTTTCATTTATTATCTTGCATGTATTGAAAATGTTAATCTTTGTCTTTGGAAGTGCTTAACTGTTGCTTGATGATTTGATTTTGATTTGTAGCCTAGTGGACTCTAGGAAGTAAGCCTGAGGGGTGTTCTACACCTAATCCTCTAAAGCTATCTAGCTTGGGAGTGGTTGGCCCAAAGCTTGTTACACGGGTCCTCTAGAAAGCTTAATAAGTCATTATATAGATCATGAGCTTTATAAGAAAAATAAATATAAGTCTTGACTTGTAACCTAGTTGGTTCGGGTGAATAAGTTCAAGGAGTGTTTTACATTTAGTGCCCTATAGCTGTCTGGTTTGGGAGTCATTGACCTAAAGCCCGTTACACAGACCTTCTAGAAAGCTTAAGAAGTTAAGACAAGAAAAATAAAAAAATAAAGTGATGAATGAAAAAGAAATTATATGTCAAAATCTTGTGTGGAAAATGAGTATTATGTTGCGTGTACATAAGTTGGGGAGTTTTGCATGACATTTTAACATTGTGATATGAATATGAAATGTGTGTTTGAGAAGCTTGAATGGAGATAGGCAAATCTTGACAGAAACTTTAGTTCTTTATTTAGAATTGTGTTATTTACTTGTTATGTTCAAATTCTTCACTTTACCTTTTGATGAATGACTTGGATGTTGATGAATATAGTTGTGTATGGTTTGGTGAGAATGTTGAAAGAGTTCCTTTAACTTTACTCGAGGACGAGCAAAGAGTAAGTTGGGGAGTGTGTTAGAGTCATGAAAATGACTCTATTTTGGTGATAAAAAGACTCTATGTGTGATTAAAATGAAATCATATTGAGATAATTAAGAGAAATTATGAATTTATGTATAAAAATCATATTTTGAGTTTTTCTTACTAATTTGGCATGTTTGGATTGAAATTTGAGATTGTGTAAGTTGATATTAGGATTTGATTTATTTTCTAGGGTTGATTTTGTCTCATTTATGCCATTCAGGGGTCAAATTGTCATAAAACTTGGGGTTGATTTTGTCACTTTTCAATCATGCAGGGACCAAATGAGAATTTGTCATATTTTGTATAAAAATGTAGCGCAAGGTCGTAGATTGGGGGCTGCTGCCCACCAAAACCATTCATCTTCTCCGATCAAGCTCCGGCGAGCATCTCCGACGACGGTTCGTTGTCCCTTTGCACCGATCTTCATCATCCCACACTTACAGTCACGATTCACGTGATTTTCGACGTCATTTCGCATTCCAGCCGTGATTTCACCATTTTCAGGCAACCTCCGATGACATTGCACTTCCCTGGTGGTTGATCTAGCTTCCCCACAGCCGGATCTATTCATTCCAAGCTTCAGCTGTCGCTAAAAACGTCGGAATCTCCCATCACCGTCGTCGCACCTCTTCACCTTCCAACCGCGATCTCTCCCATTTCAGGTGACCTTTCATCTTCCCAAGACCTGATCTGAACTCCCCATCACTAGAGCTTTCCATTGGTACCTTCAGATCCTATTTTCGCCACCATTTGCCGAAAGACCCGTAGGAAAACTAACGTATTCCAGCGAGTGCAACTGTTTGTATTCTGAGCTGTTTGGTGGTCGTTTTTGCCCCTTCTTCACATCATATCATTGTCGGCTACTTCCTCTCCACCATGATCAGCTTCGTTTCCACCGCTTCAGCTTCCGTTGACACCACCATGAGCGGTTAAGTTCCCGGTTGTCTGTTACGGTGTAGGCGAGATCAAGATTGACTCCACTGCTCTCCTCATCAACTCTCGACTAGTTGGATGAGCCCGATTGTAAGACATTTGATAGTATTGTGTTTCGAATTATATTTGTTTTCATTTCATGTTTGATTTCGATACTTTAATATGTTTTGAGCATAATTTGTGATGAATATTGTTGTCCATTGTGATTAAATGTTTTCATAGAACTTACTGAATAATAGACGTTGGTTTGAGATAATTAAATGATGAATATTGTTTTTCATTACTTCGCATCGATTGTAATTGAGTTGTGTTTGGATTTAATGTCATTTCTACTGTTGTTGTGTTTATTGTGAAGTGAGTTGATTGGATGATACGTGTTGACAAATTGTATTTGTTAATCACGTACCAACTAGTGGTATTGTCTTGTAGTGTTTGTGGTCATCAACGATAGTCTTTAACCAATCGAACTTGAGTGATCGAGTGAGACATGATAGATTATACCTAGAGTGTCGGCAAGCCATTTCATTGATTTACCTTGCCTTGTAGGCTTAAGGGATCGTAGAGGGTGGAGGAGAATTGTGTAAGTTGGTCTCGTGTCGAACCAAAACTATAGCGACAACGTTTTTATTATGAAGTCTTCATTAGTTTTAATTTCACGCTTTTATTATTTGCATTTAGTTTGTTTAGTTTAATTAATCAAATTGTCAATTTCATCTCCGCTACTCAAATATACATTAGGTCGTTAGTCTTGCTCTTTGTGGATTCGACCTTGCTTACCGCTAACTACGGTATTTAGGTTTAATTTTGTGGCTGTGACAATCGGTTTGACAATAATCAATGTGGTTCCATATAACTTATTTACATCCACAAAGAGTAAACGACATTTACCCACCCAAGGTTTGACGAATCTCAAAGTTCCCACCCATGACTTCATAAATTCCAGATTCTCATCCTTAAATTAACCAAAAAAAAAAAAATGTTTAATATAACAGTTAAAGAGTAAAATAGTCATTTTCTACTATATTGAGTCTGAAATGAAAATGATATCTCCCAGGGAGCCCCCATTCCAAACCACCACAACTCAATCCAAACAACCACCACAACTCAGTCCAAATCACCACTACAGCCCATTCCAAACCACAATGGAAGTAAAAAGCAAACATCAATATCGAAATTAACATGAAAAAATAAAATCACACTAAATTTACAAAAGAAACACAGTAATCAATGTGATTCGATATAATTTGTTTACATCCACTATTGAGAACACTACTATTGCGATATGGATTTATAAGATTACAACACTATAAACCCATAATCTGACCAAGTACTAATTACCAATACATACAATCTCAATTTACACACTCAACCCATACTATTTAATCAACCATTTCACATTATATGTTATGTGTGACCTATCATTCTATCGTAATATTAAATTGGTTTTCACTTAAGTAATACATGAATTACTATTCTATTGATAATAGTATTCATATTTATATTCCTAATAGGATTCATATTCTTTATTTAATAACTTTCTTAAGGAGATACAATTTTACAAGAAAATAAACTAACGAATGCGCCACAATATCTTAACAAAAAATTTACAAAAATACAAGTAAAAATTTAGTTTTAAAAATTATAGTAATTAATACACTTAAAAAGGAATGGTTTAAGGTAATTAATTAGAGAGAGAGAGAGAGATATAGAGTACTATTTATTAGAAAATACATAACAATATCCGTACATATGTGAAAACTTTTGTAACTTAATATGTTGAACTAACATGCTGTTGCATGATTTAATTTTGGAAAGGATTTTGACTAGCGTGGCCTGTGCATTATTGTGCATATAATTGCTATGCCAGCAGCATCATAACTGCATTCGACAAAGGTTTAAGGCCTCTAAAAACTCTGGCAATGTGCATTATTCTGATGAGACGGTTCATGNAGTGGGATATTACATATTATCTGTTCCCTTACTTCATAATAATACTAGGGCTACAGACGTTTTTAGAATGGCCACCATATGTGCTGATAGGGTTCTCACTATCAAGATTTGAAATACTTGATACCCTCGTCACGGTTCTACCATTCTAAGGACATATATCAATATATATTGCAATAATAACGATTTACGCGATATAGAATAAAATGCCTTTTATTGATTAATGAACATTATTACAAAGAGTCAATTCTACAATAATTGATTGGCTCTAAGGCATCCACTCTAACACTAATTGCATCAATGTTTTCTTATTTTTGTGTGTTGTTAGAACTGCTTGGGTGCACTGGATGGAACGTACATCAAGGTTCACGTCGACGCCGGTGATAAACCTGGGTATCGAACACGAAAGGGTGAAATTGCAATGAATGTGCTTGGTCTTTGCACACCCGACATGCAATTTATTTATGTTCTCCCCAGGTGGGAAGGTTCAGTTGTAGATGGTAGAGTGCTAAGGGATGCCATAGTAGGAGAAATGACTTAAAGGTCCCTCAAGGTACATCCTCAATCGAATTTGTTTGTACATGTTAGGATAGAGTGACATAGTATATGTTTATATGGATTCTGACATGTGAAATTTTATGATAGCGTGTTATTACTTATGTGATGCTGGATACACCAATGGAGAAAGGTTCTTGGCCCCATACAGGGGGCAACGATGCCATTTGAATGACTGGAGGCAAGGCCAACAACCGAGAATAGCCTAAGAATATTTCAACATGAAACACTCTCAGGCAAGGTATTGTATCGAGAGGTGTCTCGGCATACTGAAGAAGAGATGGGGTATTTTGAGAGATGCATCCTTCTACCCCATCAAAACCCAATGTCAAATAATTTCTGCCTGTTGCCTGCTTCATAATTTCATTAGGAATGAAATGACAATAGATTCAATTGAGAGTGAAGTTGGTTGTTAGGAAACGGTCCATATACGTAGCGGAAAAACAAAATCATAATAACAAGGATCGTTCCCATTGAGCCAAGATCAAAGGTACAATTTTACAGTTTATGTTAAAATAGAAATCTGCAGAAAATAATCAAGAGTTCAAGAAATCATACGCACGTTTGGAGGCTCCTCCAAATTTGTCAATGAATGTTTTGCTACCGACCCAAGTGTAGGATTGAACCCACGTAGTCCATACGAAGACAATCACAAAAAACTAAGGAAGGATTTGTTAGGAGATCCTAGCTGTAAGTCAGAAGAAATATCAATCGAAATTGATTTTAGGCAAAATGGAATACTGCGTGGTGGGAGACTGAGAAATTGGCGCTGTGTTGTGTTTCAACGAAAAATGAATAATGATGACACTTGCATGTACCACTAACATTTCTCTTTATAGTATTTACATGCCCTAGTTGCCCATATGGAATAGGCTTGGGCTCTAACACCAAAACTACCCCATGTTAACAAACACTCACCCAATTAGATAGTTGTATTTGATCGTTCATCTATCTCAATTAACAACTTCTAATATACTTCTCTATCTATATAACATTATCCCAATAATGAGACTTAATTCATCCATGTATGCGAACCACATATTAAACGAATTTCATATTTTAATTTTCACTAAAAACATTGAATAAAGGCTACTGACTTATGCAAATTTATTGCACTGTGAACAGTACCAAAATACCCTTTCGCCAATAAAGGACGAAAACGCCCTTCGTCTTTTGGCTCTTAAATGATCTTCTATGTGGTGACCCATAGGCTCCTTATCTACGGTAGTGTATGGTATCACGATTACCCAATTAATGTCTCACGAATACAAGACCAAGATGGCCCCTAGCAAGCATCATGGCACCCGATAGATTCGGATTCAGCATAGTAGTCTAACCTTGTCACGATATGGTTACAGTACAATTCGATACTTTAATCATAAGTTATCCGAGGAGACGAAGGCAGACGAAATAGTGTCAACCGGTTCAATTCCTCGATAATCTATTTATTCAGTTCTAGGGACCAATGGGGACACCGTATTATGAAACGTGGATAGAAGCAAAAAGCAACAATCAAGTCGCACTAGTGCAACAATTTTAATGGCAAACTATGAAGTCATACTGAAGATTCAGCGCCGTGAGACTACTTTTCCGTATCCAGGGGTGAGATGAGTGTAATCCTCTGTCGATCCACCATAGGTATTGCATACACGCTCTTTGATGCAGCTATACTCACCACACCATGATTGACAGCAATTTGTAAACAAGAGACTGGCGTTAGGCTAAGTGTCAATACTACACCAATTGGGTGCATCAAAGGGCACCTTCGTGTGACTGATCAAGTCTGAAGGATTACATGGTAAGCTACCCGATTTCGTTGAGAGGATTGTATTCCATAGATACAGGGTTACCATGCCTATATGGATACCTTGGTGGGTCAGGTCTTAGATGAACATTGCTAGGGTGATGCCTACAGCAAACAACCATGTGTGTGCCCCAGGTTGTGACCCAACAAATTGACAAAGTGAGATCAGTCACATATCTTTCGAAGGATCTTTCAACACTATGATAGCCTTACGTATTTGTACTATCTGGGCCTTACTTCAGAATAATACTAGGGCTACGGACGTTTCTAGAATGGCCACCATATGTGCTCATAGGGTTCTCACTATCAAGATTTGAAACACTTGATACCCTCGTCACGGTTCTACCATTCTAAGGACATATATCAATACATATTGCAATAATAATGATTTACGCGATATAGAATAAAATGCCTTTTATTGATTAATGAACATTATTACGAAGAGTCAATTCTACAATAATTGATTAGCTCTAGGGCACCTACTCTAACATTGGTGAAGTTTCCAATACCCATGATGACGATGATGTTGATGGTGACATAATACGGGACGTTAAGACGAGCCTCGCTTGGACTGCATGGAGAGATAATTTAGCATAGGAAATGTTCAATAGTTGGATGGCATCGCGCAATGCATAGTGTTGTGTTAATATAGGGAGAAATATGTACTGGTTTGTCATTGTTAGTCGGGTTTGATGTAATTGGTGCAAAACATTTGCGACATGCTTTTCCAAAACTTTATGTTTGCAACTGCAACATTCATTATGTTTATGTGAAACTGTTTGTTGCCTGGTTGGATGTTTAATGCAGTTTATTACTTATTTTATCACATATTTTATAATGTTGTCAAATCCTTATACATCCCACCCTTTCCATGCTATCCCTTTTGTGCTTGTTTGACAATGTTTTGCCAGAATGGCTAATGTTGTCGTTTACTTGTAACTGCAGGATGAATAAGTAAGCATCAGGAATAGAAAGTGGTGATAAGAGCTTGTCCATGTATGAGGCAACTATCAACTGGAAAGGGGAGGGCAAAGCCAAGACTGGTAAGAGCAAAAGGTAGTGGACAAAAGCGAGGAAGCCAATCTGGTTGAGTGCCTTGTGCAACTGTGGGAGAGCGTCCATTGGAGGGCTAAAAATGGGCAATTTAAAGTTGGTTTTTTTGGCTAGCTGGAGAAAATGATGGCCCATAGTTTACCTAGACATGTGCTGAAGGCTTACCCACACATAGAGTCCAAGTATAATTTGCTGAGGTGCCAATACAATGCCATCAATGACATGATAGAACATGGCAGCAGATTTGGCTGGAATTAGGGGTGTATACGAGCCGAGCCGAGCCGAGTATCTCGGTACTCGAGCTCGGCTCGTGATGAACAGTACCGAGCTCGAGCTTGAGCTCGAGCTCGAGCTCGAGCTCAACCGAGCTTCAGAACTCGAGCTCGAGCTCGAGCTCGAGAGTGGGAATGAGTACTCGAGCTCGAGCTCGAGCTCGATCGAGCTCCGTAATCGAGCTCAAACGAGCTCAGTTAATCGAGCTCAAACGAGCTCGATCGAGCTCGAGCCTTGTTGAGCTCAAACGAGCTGGAGACAGACTGCTGCTGTAATTTTAAATCTTGAGACAGACTACAATTGTAATTTGAAATCTTCCTGCAGTTCCAACTTCCAACTTCCACTTCCACCTATCTACATACAATTCTACATACAATTGTACATACAATACAATATCCCACTTATAAATCTGTCTAAGAAACCTAATTCAAGCAAATTTTGTCAACATTGTACTTAGATAAATGCAAATTTCGCCCATAATTTAACACAATCTTCAATTTCCAACACCAACAATCTTCCAAAACATAAAATGAAATGACAAGTTTAAAGTAGTTGGATGAAATATGCATTACAAATTTACAATTTACAAATGTACAAACACATGAAGCTATCTATATACAAATCAAAAGTACATAATTTGCAAAATCCGACGTAGACCAGGAGAGAAAAACCCAAAGCACCCAAAGACAAAGAAAGGCACAAAAGCCACCCAAAAGCTAGGCCTCCCATGCTCCACCTGCAAAGTGTAAATACAAAGGAAGCAAATAATTTGCAATGTCAAATGTTTGCAATTCACCATTCACCAAATCAAAAACAACACAGCAATCACCATTCCCCAAATCAAAATCAACACAACAATACTAAATAATCTCAATATCTATATTGAATAACCAGGTTCTGTGCATAGAAATTAAAAAAACTACAAAGGGCTATATATTTACAAAACCTGTCATATATATCGAGGGTCAAACAATCTACTCAATCCCTTCAACGAAGAGATAGGAAGGGTAATCCAGTGGTTCCTCATCCGACTAAAACATATATAAGAAAAAAATTAGAACGTTTAATGTTACATTAAAAAAATAATATTCAAAATAAACAAGACATAAAATAGTAATAATTGATTTGTGTAATTGAACTTACTTCATCCATCTTCATTAGTCTAGTTGACTGCGACACCAATCACCTCCACATAGTAGTGCTTGCACTGTGTCCGGAGACAGTCGAGATCGAAATTGTCAATAACTCTACTTCCGCACTAAAAGTAGCCTCTGAAGCCACCGTGCTAATAGGAACGGCAAGTATATCACGAGCCACCCTTACATAACACTGGAAATTTCAACTATTTGCTTGCCACACTTTAAGGCATCGAACGCCTCATAATCCACTTGACACTTATAACATGACTCTTCGAAATAGGGAATCTAACTCTGATTTTTCCGGGGCAGTAGTTTCATCAACATCACATAATTCATTAAATCCAACCAACCAGAAGAGTCATCATCTACATTCGTCCACTCCACTCCACTCCAACTCCCCCTAACCTGTTAGTGCAGGCATATGTTGACCAGCAGATGATTGACTAGCGGTCCACATATTCCCTGTACAACTCATACAAGGTATCCCGAACTGTTGTAGAATGAACCCGTGCGTCACGACACCAACATTTAGGGAAAGCAATGTCCAACACTCTCATTTGCAACTAGGGTCCAAAACAGCAGCATAGCTATCAACAAATTGCACTCCCCCCAATATTTATCAAATTTCCCTTCATCTTCGTCACCATGGTCCTCAAAAATTCATTTTCATCTCAGCATGTTTATCAACAAAACCTTCACCTTACAAAGCTGGCAAGAAATTTATTTGATGTGGATATTTGACCTGAAATGATGTTAGTGGTAACATTGAAAAACTTCAAAATTTCACAACTTTCTGTATCTTAACCCAATCTTCCTCAAGGGGACAAGAAGTGAAATGCTGGTCTCTTTCAGAGTATCTGGAAACACGCTTTGGAATTTTAGTGCAGTAGCCAACATCCATAAGTTGAGTTCCACCGCGTTTACATCCAATATCAACTTCTGTGAGGCAAAGCAATTGCTGCACAATTCTAGAAAGATTGTAGTCTACTCTCCGATTGATTGAGTAGTAGACACTATCACGGACATCTTTGATAATGTGCCTAATCTGACAAGACCATCTTGCCATATGTTTAATATGGGGCGCAACACTAACATGAAACAACTTTCCCCCGCAAAGAAGCTTCTTGGTTATAGAAAAGTTTTCCTTTAGAACCTTGATTGCCAAGTCATTACTAGATGCATTATCAATGATATCGTGAAGACTTTGTTCTCAATTCCCCATTCCCGCAAACAGTTAAATAACGCTATCTGCAATCTGGACACCACCGCGAGGAGGCTTTAAACGAACAAACTGAGCACACGTTTGTTCAACTCCAATTAGGTCTCTATCCAATGCCCCGTCAAAACCATGTACTCAAGTTTCTGATTACTTGAATTCACAGATCAGTAGTCAAACTAATTCTATCAATATTCTTCAAAAAGCCTTCAACTTCTCTGTTCCATTTCATACATTCATACAATCATTTTACTTGTGAAGGTGATATTTTTTCCCAACCAGGACTCGCATTCTTAGCAAATATATTAAAACCGTTTGCTCGACAACTTTGAAGGGTGCTCATGCATAAGCACCATTGCGCTACTAGTTCCCTCATCAGCCATCTCAAACTTCCACCTATAAGAGGAGGCAGCCACTACCTACTGCCATTGCATCCGCAACCGGAAAGTTCAACTGTTGTTGTTGATTACTGAAAACCCTTCGCCTTAGACACCCCTTCAAATGTCTAGAAAATTGAGTTGTGCTTCCAGTTGCATTATAGACAATTTGGCCTTACAATGGATGCATTCTGCCTTCTTCGTATTATCGGGTGAAGAAACTCTCTAAATTCTGCCCATATAGGAGATGTCTTCACTCTTTTCTTCCTTTGGAAGGGTTATCAACATCATCTATTTCTTCTTCTACAACGGACTATACCAGAAGTTGCATGCACTTGCACTTACAGTTGGATCCCGATTTACCTGGTGTTGAACTGGTGAACTTGAGTCCATCAATGTGGGTCGGCTACTAGATGAGCCTTCCATACTTGATACCTATAATGGAAGAAAGAATAAAACTTATCTACTAATTTGAAGATTAAAGTACAAGATAATTGCATATTTTGGATAAGTAAACAAATGTGTAATAAGAGACTAAAACTATTCTGCATTGCACATCTCCATGTGATTCAAAACAGGTTTTAGAGTTAAAATTTCTTAAACTACATTAAACTTGAATTGATTTAAAGATTCATGTTTGAGATGAGAATAAAACAATGCTACAGTGATCAACACATTCCCTAATCAATCAATATTGAAAAGGGATTAATTCAGTCTAAATCTAACAAACAGATGAATGCAAACAGATTGCTCTTGAAAAATACTTTTATATCATCAGAAGAACAATAACTTCAATATAACTATTGCAAATAAAAAATAATATAATAAAAATATATGAAATATAGTAGTTCTGGCCTGACTTAACTGATCTCCCAACTTAGCAGCTAATATAGGTTCTATCGTCTTGCCTCAACGGCCAGCAGATGACATGGGTTCAATCTTACTTAGAATAGTAACTGCTGGTTCACACAGAAAAGTTTAACTCCATTTTTTTGTGGCATTTAAAAGAATTAAAGAGGATATAACGTGGAATAGTACACAGATCATACCAATAGACAACAAGAATTGTTAACTGCACCACACTTCAGGCCTTACATTAGCCAATATAAAAGAAAACTTAGAAAGATTTAGTAGGCAGATTATAACAATAAAGAACTAGAAATACAAATAACTTGTCAGCAGACGATAACAGGGAATTGGACAAATCAAGACGAGAACTACTCATGCTATAGCCATATTTGTGGCAAGATCAAAAACTAATTCATGTATGATTTTTTTATTTCTTCCTACAGATGTTGAGGCCGTGAATTCTAGTGAACAAGAGTGGAATCTAGCAGACCTAAATCACTTATCCCATGCAAAAAACCTAGTTTCAGCTCTGAGGATTATAGAAAAGTAGAAAACATCAGCACTTCGTTCCGAATCTTATGCATATAATCCCCAATCATGAGAAATCTATCATTGATGAAATTGCACCCATCCATGAAAGCAAATCCAGACCACCGATACATTTCAGAGAAATTCGTAGCCCTTGATATATACTAGCTAATCCAATATACATTTGCATCTAAATGTTTGTTGTAGAATAAAGATGAAACAAGAGAAGATAACTCACAAACTAACAGAGCAAATTTCTTACCTGGAAGGCGGATTGCTGGAACAAAACACGTCGCACTCTACAAGAACAGAGATGACGCTGACTCGATGACAGCGAATGACACGGCGAACTTGTCCACGACGACGGCGTGACTCGTGAGCGTGAGTGACTGATTACCGCGAATGGCAGTGGAGATTTAGGACTTGGGTTGATGAAAAAACGCGACTGTGTTTTACTTTTTCAGTTTTTGTTTCAGCTTTGATTGAAAAATTGCAAATGGGTTTTACTTCTGCGTTTTTGTCTATATGGGACCTATTTGCAATTAACAACTTAAAAATTAAAAAAGTTTTAAAATCCTGCAAATTACCCCTGAGCTCGTTTAAGCTGTGAATAGTGCGAGCCGAGCTCGGCGCCGAATCGAACTCGGCTCATCACTATCACGAGCTGCTCGAGCTCGAGCTCGACTGCCTGATTTCGAGCCGAGCTCGAGCTTGACTCGAGCCGAGCTCGAGTAGCTCGGAGCAGCTCGGTCGCGGCTCATCCCTAGCTGGAATGACCAGGAGAAGTGCATCACTGCGTCGTTGGATGTATCAACGACTAGATTAAGGTAAGTGGTCTGTGGTTGTAGCCCATATAATTAATGTTTCAATTACAGTACAACATGCAATTCTTTTGATTACCTTGTTTACATCTTTTTGACAAATTTTATTATTATTTTTGCAGAGTCACCCTGAGGCAAAAGGGTTGCGTCACAAACCCTTTCCCCATACGAAGGTTACTGTTCATTTTTGGGAAAGACCGAGCAACTGGCATGAATGTTAGACCCTTGCCGATGCGGTTGAGGAATTGGAAAAAGAGATCGATGTGTAAAACCCCCCTCCAGTCAGGTATCCTGAATATCCCTCTACATGTCTGGAGAGGGATATTCAGACATGTAGAGGGATATTCAGAAAAAACCCGTGTAAGGATAATAATATATCCAAAACGCATATAAGATGTCACGCAGGATCCAAACTTATAATTAAAAAATTATGAATTATTGGAACTTACACAATCAAAACTATTTATAGGTGGAAGCTTCCAAGGCGTTTCACAAACATTTATCATTACATTTTACATCAAGATAAAAATATCAAGATGACAATATATCATTCCCTCATGTGTAGCCCCGCTGTCTCTAGCATCCTTCGCTTCTGGTTCTACCTGTAAAGCAATCAACAATGAAAGGGTCAGCGTAATCGCTAGTAAGGAATGATCCATTTCATTCTAAATGTGCTGTTGACTTTCATTAAACATTGTTAACACACCACTTATCTTTTACATCTAGGTATACTTTTTTTTTTTTTTTTCTTTCCAATTCATATGTTTTTCATCATTTATCCCTGGCTATATAAACATCAATGCATACACATACAAATAAGTATGTAAACATGGTACAGTACATTACATGTCATGATATAACATCTAAATATCATGTAACATATGAAGCATTTAACGTGTAGCCGATCAGATTTTCTTAGCGTATAGCACTTCATGTCATCTAGCCTAAAATTCATCTAGAGCTCATATCATCGGGAGGCATGCTTATGCGTTATTTAGCATCTAAAGCATATATTCATCTTTCCTCAACCGGTATACGAGGATATGCTTACGCATTTTCCATCATGTCTATATGCATCTCATATCTTATGGCGTGTAAAACATTTTAGTGAGCTTAACACTTTTAATTCATCTAGGATATCAATCATATTACATTACCTCTTGCTCACATTCATCATCTTAAAACATGTATTACATTGCATCTTGTGCCATTTCATAACATTAATCATGCATTGACCTCAGACCATGTATTCTTTCAAAGATCATCTAACTAATGGGTAAACATTAGTACATGGTAATCACGTCAATATATAATCAATTCATAATCATAAGAATAATTATGTTAAATCTTAAATTTAATAACTAGAAGCTTATACTTCAGGCCATTTTCATCCATTTGCTAAACGAATTGGCTCTTGGACTAAACATAAAAGTTGTAGGGCTATGTCTTAAATTTCTAGTCTTCAAGAATCATCTCATTTCAATTTTATAACTCAAGTTATGGTCGAAATACTGAAGCATGTTAACATAACCCCTAGCTTACCAAATCCGAATTTTTCATATTAACATGTCACATCCTTCCTATTGACAATAACCATAGGGTCACTAATGGATCAAATAAACCCCCTTAATAGTCTTAACATCTTAAAGGAAGTGTAAAATCTCATTCCCATAATCATCCATTATTGCTATAACATTGTAAGCTAATGCAAACAACACATCAACACTTCTAATAGCAACCATTCAACACCATGTGGCCTCCAATACTACAATTTTTGCCACAATCAGTATCCACACTTCATTTTCTTCAATCAAACATCACAACTCATAAAACATAAATAGCAATAACTTCATGTATAATGAATTCAAGACAATAAATAGAATAAATGAGTTCAACTACACTTGCCATCAACTAATTATATGCCTTAAAGCCTTAATTTAAGGTTTTATTAAAATCTACAAACCCTAGCATAATCCCTAAAGTCATGGGAGGTTCTTCCTTACCTTTTTAAAGAATTCCTCCAACAAATCCTTTGCCTTTGTCTTCTTTTACACCTTAATCCTACATATATAACATTATACCTGATCAACATCTACTTCAAATCTTCAAATCACATCAAAACTAGGGTTTTTAATCCTTACCTTAAACCCTTCAACTTGAAGATCCAAGGCTCCTATCTTGTTCTCCTTGAAAAATTATGCAAAACTCCTTTAAAACTTAGAGAGAGAAAGCTTGTTTCATGGAAGATTTGAGAGAAAATGGAAGAAAGGTTAAAGAAATGCTCTCTACCTTGGCTTGAACGAATTTCCTCTCATTTATAGGAAAATATTTCATTAATTTTCCAAAATTATGCTATTGGCCCAATTATTTTAATTGTATAACTCATAAGTCCTTAATTCTTCATATAAGGGCATTTTGGTCATTTCACACTAAACATAATTATTACTTAATTAATGTCATTAAATGCAATTAAGCCAACTCTTCCTTGACTTTTTCAATGCTTATCCTAAGGAAAAATGACTATTTTGCCCCTAATACCTTTCTATGGATAATTGATTCATACCGTTCCAAATAAATTGACTATTTTGCCCTTAGTTAGATTTTATGCTTTTTAACATAAAATTAACATCTAAATGACTATTTTGAGTTAGGAACATACCTTTGACATCTTGGGTATTACAGATTGCCGACATCCATGACGTTGGCATGGAGGTCGATGTTGATGTCGAGGTCGAGGTAGAGGTAGAGGTGGAGGGCCACAGTAATGTCCCAGTGAAGGAAGATGTGGTTGCCTCTACATGCTAGACAGCCACTGCTAGCCGCGGTAGAAGGACAATCCACAATAGCAAGAGGAAGGCAAGGGATAAGAGCCAAGATAGTTTCATGGAACAAATGGGCGTGTTTGGCAAAGCAGTTGAAGGATCCCATGAAGAAATGAAGGACATTGCCTCGTTTTTCAAACGAGAGTCTTTGGAGGACAGGAGGGGGTTGCTGTTCAATGATATTTCCGAATTGGATGAGTTTACACTAGATTAGATGCTGGAGGTTAGCGAGACAATTGCCAAGGAACCCCATAAAATGGAGTTTTTCTTTGGGTTACTGATGGAAGTTAGGCGAGAGTATGTGAGGAAGCAGCTATCTGAAAGTAATGTGTATCATTCATCATTTGATCATTTAGATTAAATTAATGTTAGCTTATTTTGATTTGTGCAATGACATCTTATTTTAGTGAACTGGGCTGTCTAAGTTAGTGTTATCCATTGCATGAATATGGTAGTTTTTGGCTAGATTGGGGGGGATGCTGGGTATTTTGCATTGTAAGAATGGTGGATGTATTTGCAATTAGCTTACCAGTGGTAGGACATTGTCTCTGCACTTAACCGTACCTTGTAGAGGGTATAGTTTGCTATGTAAGTAACTTGTTTTTGTAAAGCCAGCTTATCTAAGTTAATCTATGGAAATGGTGTTCATGTGTGATTGATATGAGTTCAGTTGTGTATCTCATATTTATGTTGTCAGTACTTTATTAATGATAGCACATAGTCCTGTGCACCAACAGTTATTTAAGAGATGCAAGGTATAATTAAAATGACTCTGGACTGTTATTTCATAGCACCCATCATGAAGAATTGAAATTGACTAATTGCGTTGTTTTTGTACAATTTTAGGCAACAACACTGTTTACGCGAGCAAAGATTCCCCCCCCCCCCCCCCCCCCCCCAACCAAAGGATGGAGTTGCAAAAGTCAGTCGCCCGGAGTGCGCTAAGAAAACTTATGAAGGCAACGGTACAAGTAACTTAGATTCTTAAATTGCCCTATAAAATTATTGCTGAAGTGTTAACGATTTGTATTTGCATAATATGTGTTAAACCTCCACAACATGTGAGTCAGCGCATTGCCACCAATAGAGAGCATGGAATGTTGAGCAATAGTATATTCGACCGACACCTGGGGTATGCTTCTTTTCTTAATTCGAAAGCTATTTACCTGATGCTTTTACATGTGTTTATACATTGGGTTATGATAAGAAATTGTGGAAAGGTTGGGGAGATGTTAATGATAAGAAATTATGGAAAGGTTAGAGAGATGTTAACATGTCAAATTTCAAGTGCCTTGATTCCATGTGGTTTTATTTGTACTTACAACGATCACATAGGCAGAAGGTGCTTAGATGGGTTCAAAAGGAGGATATACTGTAGAAGAAATATGTATTCATTCCCATTGTACTCTAGTTAGTTAATGTGCACTGTATTTGAAAGAACAGCATGCATGCATGAAGAGTGGTGGAAATGGAGAAGAAAGCATAAAAAATGGATTCAAGAAAATGGTTTTAAAAACAAAGCTTGAGAAGAAATTATACCTACTCTTTTGCTTTGGATTGATGAAGATTAGCTTCAAAAGGATGAAACCTCCACACTTTAACACCACCTTGAGAGATTAGAGAGTGGCCGTGGGTTTGAGAGAGAGTTTTGGTTTGTGTTTTTGTGAACTAGTCAAGAATGAACAAAAATGCAACCTTTTGCACTTATATATACTTGGGCAATATTGCAATTATTTATTTTTCACTTCCAAGCCCAATAAAATCTTATTTTATAAAGGGACCCCACGAATTTAATATGCTACCCTTTGAATAATCAATATTATTCAAGGGCCCATGTAAACTAAACTAGTTTACATTAACAACCCATAAATTTACCCTTTTTACCCTTTAACTATTAAAAGGTTATTTTTGTTCATCTCATTAATCTTAACACTTTAAGATATAATAATTAAATATAATTAATTATTGCTTGACCATTTTAACCCTTAAAATGTCACAAATTGTTTTCTATGTAACTATTACTATAGAAATCCCGTTATTACCCTCGGAAGGTGCTAGCCCTCTTCGGATAATCATTTCTCTCTCTCATCCTTCTCTAACTTCTCAAGGCTATTGGTGTGACCATGTAGGTCCACCGTGGATTAGCCGTGAGCCGGTTCTGGATGAATCCAGAAACCTGTCCGGAGGCCCAACGACTATGGTAAACATCTAGCAATGTGCCATAGTCCCTAAACCACGATGAAGAAATACTTCATCGAACCCATTTCAGATCATACGTACCATGCAGGTAAAGTCCCTCCATTGAGATATCCTAATCGAGTATGGATTCATGGAACGTCAAAATCCTAAACTCGATCTTCTACCGAATTGTCGATCAATATGTCCGGAACTTGTCATCACAAACTTACTTTTGTATGACTAATAATAGACTCTGGCCAGAGATTCAGTTTTTCGACATTTATCGATGTTCGTCTAGGAACTCGAATCCGGATGGAGTCAGCGGTACTCCCGATCCTATATTTCCGAGTCAATGGATCCCCTCTTGACCATCGTTCGTTTCCGCATATGAACAACGCATGACCAAATAGGCTTTATTGTACGAAACATGATTAGTCTCGTACTTATACACCGTATGAACCATACGCATCCATATCGGATCCGACTACAATGTCTCAGGTCAAAGGACTACATCGTGCACTGATATAACCAAACGATAAATCATTGACTACATGCTTTTCCAAGTGATTTGTCGTTATTCGGTCACATTCGAAAAACAGTTCACCAACCGTTAATCCATACTAATGCCCCAGTGACATGACTATCATCGTCATCCATACTTATATCAACTCATTATATCTTTCAGAAGCATCTGGTATGCCTACTGTGCAATATAGTTGCCCAAATTTATATTGCTTCCATAGGGAACCCTTTTCGATAATTCATTTACCTATTAAATGAATCATCTAGACAATTCATATACATACTTTATTTTAAATGCATGACTGAATAAAGGAAGCAATTTACATATATGAATTGAAGAACTCTTTCTTTTATTATTTATGATATATATAGATACAAGACAAAATGCTATGAAACCGATAACACAAATGGTTTCTAGGGCATACACTAATATACACTAACAGTATTTACATGTTGTCTCCTTAGTACTTCTCTATTTTGAGGATGCTAACACATTGCGTTTCTATATGGGCAGGGGTTAATGGAGTCTGTTGATTCTATACAACTTTAGGGGAAAAAATGTGTTCAAAACCCAACACCAGTTGCATGTTATTGCTAGATTCCCTTAGATCGGTAGACCTTATGAGGTTTAAACCTTTGATAAGAAAGTAAGATCTCCTAAAACCTAAACCTCTTTCTGGTCCATATCCATGTCTATCCATAGTTTCTAAGTTTGAGTTGTTTTTAGCGATTTACATTTCCCAACTTGCTTGATAGGTTTGCTTGCGATATTTATGAAAATAAAAAATGACAGAGAAGATGGACAATGTTGCTAAAATACCTCTCCTATTGTTGAAGGTCATTACTATGGCCTTGAACCAAACTAAAATTTTGGTTATGTATTACCATATGACTGTACGTTGACTGAGTTAATGACTCCAATTGAATGTAGGTTCCCCAGTAGAGAAACCAAACAGACTGTGCGTATTTTGTCCTTTATCACATACTGAAGTTCGTGCAAGGAGCCCCATCATGTTATTCTATAACTGAAGGGTACCCTTACTTTGTAAGTGTAACAACATTGGGAAAATACTAACATTTGTATACTAAAATGTGGAAAGAATGATGCATTTGATTTTTTTTTTTCTATTTTTTATCTCATTTATTCAACTTTTCTTAACCCAGATGATGAAGGACTAGTTTGGTACGGATGAATTTCAATCCTTCCGTGACAAACTATAGTTGGACGTCGTGTAGAGTAAGTTATTCTTGACATTTGTTTTGTGAATTGGTTACGTATGGGATATACATGATAGTTTTTGTATAATCTTTAACATGTCTTTTGTGCTACCATTTACAGGATTGTTTACACGCAAGGAGGCTAGGAGCAATCAATAATCAGACTTCGGTAGAATTGAGAGATGTGTACTGTTTTTGTACTATTATGTAAAACAAAAACAAATAGACTAATTAGTTTCATTATGTGTTATGCAATACAGCCTTAAACCTGTCAGTCGGGTTGTTGTGAATTCAGAGTTGTAAATAATATGTTCATTCTAAAAACTTATGATTTTCTATTAAACTAACATTTTCAATTACATCAAGCTTGTACCTGGGTAAATTTTATGGTTTATGAACCTCATGTAATGTCGTGTAGATGTGAGATTAGTTTGACTATGGGTTGAAGTGGGGTGTGAATGTGTGATACAAGTTTATTTTGTGCATGTTTGGTAATTTTGGCAGGGTTGCTTCCATTTGAATGGCGAAGTTGCAGTTGGAAGAGCATGGGATTGTGTAATACTTTCTCTCTAGCTAGTATACTCAGAAAATAAACAGTAAAACTCACTAAAAATATATATATAAGAAAATATACATGTAGATGAGTATAAAATAATGGGCCCATAAGTAATTTTTCTTTATATACAAATCTTTACATAATATAATATAGTTACAAAACATCTCGACAGTGTTGCCAAACCCTTCCGCATCTTGACATTCCATGCGACCGCAACTCATCTACTACTTGTAAAAACATTGAAAACAACGGGGTGAGCACTAATTGCTCAGTAAGTAAACCCACTATGCTACCATTCTCTCTCCGTTGCTTAAATTCTGAATTTCTTTCCTTACATCACACTTCTCTATTCTTCTCTCTTCTTTCTCTGTTCTTCTTTGTTCTTTCTCAATTTCTAATTTTCTCACTACTCAAGATAATAGGCATGGTATTATGCATAGATATGATGCAAATGCACAAATGCATAGAATGTGCATTTTCTTTTCTATTTTTCTTGTTCTGTTTTCTGTTTCTTTTTCTGTATTTCTTTCTTTCTTTCGTTCTCTTCTTTCTTTCTTTCTTTCTTTCTCTTCTTTCTTTCTTTCTTTCTTTATATTCTTTCTTTCTTTCTTGCCGATCGGACTCGGTTGAGGCATGAATTTGGAACCCTGGCCGTGTGAGTGTATTCTCTAATTCTGGGTACAGTCCTCATCCACATGCACTTATAACAGACTATACAATTCTTCTCTCTGAATTCTAAGGCCGTTCACTAAAGGCGGCGTGCATGCGGGGCTAGGTCACTCACATGTTCCCCATCGCAACAACCTTCTCTTCTTTTATCTTTTTACACTTCTTTAAATAAAAATTCAGATTTGAATTTCTTTAATATTCTCATTTCTTTCTATTTACTCTTTAATGTTCTTTAATGCTTTTTCATGCTCTTATGAGTATGCATGCATGTAGATGGGTTCATGCTTATAATTCTTTCTAAATTCACATGTTTAAATGCAATAATGCAATATGGAATGCAAACATGTCATTCTCTACCATCTACTAGCTTATCTCAAAATAACACATGAGCATACTCATACATGCACTTTTCTTTGACATTTCATCAAACAACTTCTGTGCGCATCCAAGCCCTAAATTGGCTATACTTCTACTTCTTTTCTAAGCCTCCAAAATTTGGAACAAAATCTTCCAAGATTAACGCCAAACCTGTCCAAATTGCACACTCCATAATTTCTACTCCAATTCTTCCATATTTCATCCAAACTCTTATCAAACATCAAAAATACAAATGCTACTTCTCATGGATAAGTTCTCACCATCATTCAACATCAAATCCATCAACAATTCTTCATATAAAACACATATATGCATAAAAGAAATTCTCTACACAATATTGCTTCAATCATAACTAGGGTAGGATTCACTTACCTTAGATGTGAGCAACCTAACGCTTTGATAATCCTCTTTGATCTAACTCTCTTTCTCTTAAATCCTATGAACACAAATCATCAAAATTTAACACTTTAAAAATTAAAACTCACTTCTTAGTGCAAGGATCTTACCTAAGGATGCTTGGGATTGAAATTCCACTAAAATAACCCAAAATGTACGAATTTCCCTTGAAAAAGAATTGAAGAAATTGAGAGAATTTGGGGATGAAAGTGGCGTGAAAGTGGAGGAAGAATGGCTAGGGTTTCATTCTTCCACTCTTGATATAACATAATATTATTTATAGTTTCCCATTTTACCCTTGCACTTTCTATGAAATTCCATCTATGTCCCTTAGTCAAGTACCATAATGCCCTCATTTTTATTGCATTCTTCATGAAATTCTGTCTCTTTTCACTCCCCACTTTTTCAACTAATTATGAGTGAAAAGACCATTTTACTCCTAATGACAGTTTAAGGGATTTTCTTCACATTTTTTTCAAGATAACTTTAACAAAATTCAACTAAGGGTATAATGGCATAAGTAAAACTATGTACCTCGATGTGGGCGTTACAGATTGTTGGTGTTTTTTTTTGTAGGTAGTGGTGTGCATTGGAAGTGTGTTCATTGGTGTTATTGTTGTGAGTGGAGAGATGCTACCTATGGTGGCTTGTTGTCAATGGTGTGTAGTGTTGTTTTCGTTGCGATGGTTGATACTGTTGGTTTTTTTTGTTTCTATTTTGTTTTTTGTTAAACGAGCATGGGGTTAAGTTTTATGCATAATTGGCATGCTGGATTTGGTGTTGGGGCAGGTCTAATGAGGGGGTGAATGTTGATTTGTGCAGGTGTAGGGTGTTGGTGTGTTGTTGGGTGTAGGGGGGTGCAGGCAGGTTGCTTGCTTTTTTTTAAGGGAGGGGGGTTACTTGGGCCAGTGTTGCTTAGGCCATGTGGTAAAAGCACCCAAAAGTGGCACGTGTGTATTGGGTGGTGATTGGCCTGTCCCTATTTGGTGATTGAAGAATTTTTTCCCTTTGTAATGGTTTTAATTTTTCTGAAAAAAAAAAAACCAGTTTCCAAAACAAAATCAATTAATTATTGTAATTTACATTTTCACTTCGTAACTAGCTGTAATTTGGAGAAGTACTGTGCTCAGGTCCAAGGATGAGTTGTTTAGCCAGAATTTTATACTTTTCAACCAAACAAATTAATAATTTTTACCCAGTAATCTTACTTACATAAGGGCATTTTAGTAAAATAATATATCAATAATATATAATTATTGTCAACCAAACACATTAATCATTTATATTGCTCTGACAAACCAAGCACAATAATAATTATACCTAGTAATCTATATACACGGTAATTTATGTTTTGAGGTAATACAACAATCAATGAATCAAACGCAACCTTAAAACAATTGAAAAACACAATCTAAACTAAAAACATTTGGGTTGCCTTCCAAGAAGTGCTTTAGTTAAAGTCAAAAGCTTGACTTTCTTGATGTCTTTCATCAATTTGGACTATCCAGGCGAATCACAACCTGCCATTTCCCTATTCACAAGACTTCACTAAAAGTTGATTCTCTTCACATGCACTCTTTATGGGGTGCTTAACTACCCATTGCCATTTCTTGGTCCTTACTTTCAAGAATTGGACTCTTCTATAAGCATTAAACACTACCTTGGATTTTGAACTTCTCATTTCCAAGTTTGTGATGAGAATAAGATAAAGTGCACTCATGGTTAAACTTGTCCTCCAACACCGATTGTGACTTGCTTGCAATTTCATCTAATCCCTCTAAGTGTATTGCATCCACCTTCACCTTAGGATTTTCATCTATAATCTTCACAGAATCCAGGACATCAACTTTAAAACATGAATTTAACTTCAATGGGGGCTTCATATCCTTAAAGACATTAAATGTGACTTATTCATCCTACACCCTCATAATGAGCTTCCCTAATTGAACATTAATCAACATCCTTCCAATAGCAAGGAACGATCGGCCTAAAATAAGAGGATTTTTCTTATCCTTTTCCATATTGAGTGCTACAAAATCTGCTAAGAAAAATGAACTTGCCACCTTAACCAAAACATTTTCAACAATACCCCAGGGATACGTAATTGATCTAGATGTTAGTTGCATACACATCATTATAGGCTTCACTTCTCCAATCCCAAGCTTCTTGAAAACAAAAAGAGGCATTAAATTAACACTAGCACCCAAATCAAATATAACTCTATCAAATTGAATATTTCCTATAGTATAGGGGATAGTAAGACTTCCTGGATCTTTAAGTTTTGGTGGTAATTTTTTTTGAAGAATTGCATTGCATTCCTTCGTAAGCATGACCATGTCTTCCTCATCCAGTTTCCTGTTGTTTGACAAAATTTCCTTCGGGAACTTCGCATAGCATGGGCTTTGGTGCAACACATCTACAACTGGAATATTAATGTGTAATTTCTTAAAAACATCAAGAAATTTAAGAAAATTCTTATCTTGATTTTTTTCCTTCAACCTCTGAAAAATGGAACTGGCGTTGTTTGAGGTGTAAGCTCTAGTGGGATCTCATGAGATGGTGAATTCTTAGCCTTCTTTCTTGTTGGTGTATTCTCTTTTTCCACTTCTCCCTTAGTTTCCATGACTTTCTCTTCAACTATAATCTCTTCATTAGCCTTTTCTTTTGATTCTTTTGATTCTTTCTCCTTTTGGGGTTGTTCCAAAATTGTACCACTCCTTTTGGGGTTAACTCTTCTAAATTCTCAACCTTCTTTCTTTGGGATTTGTGATTGTTGTGCTTATAAGGAACCTTGAGAACCAACTTGAGTCTCAAACTTTGAATGGGCGCTCCTTGATTTCTAAAATTTGTCCTCGTCTCATTCATGAAATTGATAGTTTCTTGCATAAACTTCCCAAACATCTCCTCCAAATTAGATTTCTTCTCTAGTTGTTAAAGTTGAGCTACTGATCTGGGTGCTCCTTGATTGCTCCAAGAGAAATTTGGGTGGTTCCTTGTAATGCCCACATGGAGGTACGTAATTTAATTTATGCTCTTATACCTTTAGTTGATTTTTGCTAAAGTTATTTTGAGAAAATGTGAAGAAAATGCCTTAAACTTGCATTAAGGGTAAAATGGTCTTTTCACTCAAAATTAGTTGAAATTGTGGGGAGTGAAAAGAGATAGAATTTTATCGAGAATGCAATAAAAATGACGGCATTATGGTAATTGACTAAGGGACATAGATGTAATTTTAAAGAAAGTACAAGGGCAAAATGGGAAACTAATATATAATTTTTATGTTATATCAAATTGAAGAGTGAAACCCTAGCCACTCTTACCCATTTGCATGCCACTTTCACCTCCATATTCTCTCAAATTCTTCAATTCTTCTTTAAAGGAAATTCAAAGGTTTTGGGTGTTTTTGAGTGGATTTTCAATCTTTAAGTTTCTATAGGTAAGATCCTTGCACTAAGAAGTGACTTTTAGTTTTTAAAGTTTTGATTTTGATGGTTTATGCTCATAGGATTTAAGAGGAAGAGAGTTTGATCAAAGGAGATTCTTAAAGGGTTGAATTTGCTCATATCAAAGGTAAGTAAATCCTACCCTAAATATGATTTAAGTTATGTTGTGTAGAGAACCTTTATGCATATATATGTGTTATATGTAGAATTGTTGATGGATTTGGTGTTGAATAATGATTATAACCTATCCATGAGAAGTTGTGTTGGTGTAGTTGTTATTTGATGAATGTTTGGATGAGATTTGGAAGAATTGAAGTGAAAATTTTGAAGTGTGTATTTTGGGCAGATTTGGTGTTAATTATGGAGGAGTTTATTCCAAATTTTTGGTGGCCTAAAATAGAGATAGAAGTGTAGCCAAATTAGTGTTGATTTGTGCACATGAATTGTTTGATGAAATGCCAAAGAGAAGTGCATGTATGAGTATGATTATGTGTTACCTTGGGATGTGTTTGTAGATGGTAGAGAATGACATGTTTGCATTCCATAATGCATAATTGCATTTAAATATGTGAATTTAGAAAGAATTATAAGCATGAAACCATCTACATGCATACATATTCATAAGAGCATGAAAATGCCCTAAAATATGTTAAAGAAAAAATAGAAAGAAATGAGAATATTAAAGATATTCAAATCTGAATTTTTTCTTAAAGAAGTGTAAAAAAAGATAACAAGAAGAGAAGGTTGTTGCGATGGGGAGCCGTGAGTGACATAGTCCCACATGCACGCCGCCTTTAGTGAGCGGCCTCAGAATTAAGAAAGAAGAAATGTACAGTCCGTTAGAAGTGTGTGTGGATGAGGACTGTACCCAGAATTAGAGAATTCACTCACATGGCCAAGGCTCCAAATCTATGCCTCAACCAAGTCCGATCGGTAAGAATTGAAAGAAAGAATAGAAAAGAAAGAAAGAACAGAAAAGAAAGAAAAAAATAGAAAGAAATAAAAGAAATAATAGAAAGAAAGAAAGAAAGAAAGAAAAAGAAACAGAAAACATAATAAGAAAAATAGAAAAGAAAATGCATAATTTATGCATTTGTGCATTTGCATCATGAATATGCATAATACCATGCTCATTATCATGGGTAGTGAAAAATTTAGAAAACAGAGAGCAAAACAGAGAAAGAATAGAGAGGAGAACAGGGAAAGAATAGAGAATAATTGGGAAATGTGATGTAAGGAAAGAAAATTCGGAATTTTAAGCAACGGAGAGAGAGAAGGGTAGCATAGTGGGTTTACTTACTGAGCCATTAGTACTCACTTCGTTGTTTTTAATGTTTTGCCGGTAATAGGTGAGTTGCGGTCGCTTGGAACGTCACGCAGTGGAAGGGTCGGGCTACACTGTCAAGTTGCTATTTTTGAGAATATTTTGTAAATATTTGTATATAAAGAAAAATTAAATATGGGCCCATACTTTATTACTCATATATATATGTGTATTTTCTTATATATATTTTCAATGAGTTTTAGTGATTATTTTACGAGTATACTAGCTAGAAAGAAAGCCTTACATTCCTCCACCCCGAATTATACATGTTGGAGTATGTTATTCACTTGTTCGTTTGTTGAGGATGAGAACGGGTTTTCCACTTGGCACTCCATACTTGCATGGTTTCCTACACAAAATTCACAAATTAGTATAGAAGTTTGAACGGAAATTTACTTTCATACCTCCCAATTGCTTATGAAGTGTTGCAATTTGAGCAGAAAGAGAGATAAAAACATCAACTTTGTGCAAACCCATGTTGTTCTTAGGCATTGCTCGATCACTAGGTCGTTGATGATGGTTACTTATCAATACTTTAAGCAACTCATAAACAACTACCTCAAAAATTCATTTTTGTTTCTTTATATAGTGTTTCCAATTTTGGGTGAAAACCCTAGCAGCCCACCCAAGACGACGCGTTTTATTTTTTTTTCTCCAAATGTGCAGTTTCACCGTGACAAAACTTTTTCTTCGCTGCAGCGAAATCTAAATGCTTGTAATTCCAGAGAAAATTTCACCGTGGAGAAACTAAGCTTATCTTGAAAAATGACAAAGTGCCCTCTGCTTGCCTCTAAGCTTGAATCTTCATTCCTTTGGTCTTCGTTTTGAACAAGTCTTCAAGAACACTTCCATTCAGCCTTGGAACTTCTTAAATCTTCTAATTTCGGATCCTTTTCTAAGTTGATAAGCTTAAAATCTCCATTTTCACTTCGAATATCGCCTAGGACTGCAAAGTGAAAATACAAGGAATTATTATTAATTAAAGCCCAAAATACATGAGAAGTATCCTAAATCCTATTGAAATTTGATGCAAAACACTGAAAAATAGGATTATCAACAACCTAAATTTCATCATTTAGGCCAAGGAAAATCCATGGAAGAAGTCATTTGTGATTCTAGCAATAATTCGACCCAAACAAGCTTAATAGAAGAAGTCAATGCCAAGCCCATCCTCAAGAGTCAAGTCAACCCAAGAAGGAATAAATATGCTAGAAGAGAACAACTTATCCAAGGACAACCCAATCTGCACAAGTATGTCATGCTTTGATCCAAGAGGCCCAATTCATGTATTTGGGTTCAATCTAATCACTTGGAGCTGTTCTCTTCAAAATCGACCAAGAAATTCAAAAACTAATCAAATGGGAGCCATTAATGCAAAGAGACAAGGAAACAAATGGGTGGCTACAAGCTTTTCCTATTTTGGCAAAGATAAGAATGGGAGCATTGGGTGACCCCATGTCTCTTTCCACTTTGGGAAAGTCCTAGGTTATTTGTGATAGTGAATTTGACTAATTTTAGGGGACAATTTTAATTGTTGTTTGCAAAGTCCCATTATTAGTGCCCAAGAGTATACCATATATAAATGGTCATCTCTTTCATGTAAGGGGGTGGTTGAATATTCATGAATAGAAACTCTTTGAGAGTGTTTATCCATTTTCCTTTATCCAATCTTTTTCTTAGGACTGGTGGTGGTTTCCATTGGTCGGTGGCATAGCCTTTAAGCCATGGATTATTAAGCTTCTATCCTTTGCTTTGTCTTGTGTATTTTGTGAGATGTTTGTGTAATTTGAAGTGTTGTTTGGTTTGCCAATTACAGCTAGTTGTGCTATCATGTATTGTTTCCATTTGGAAGCATTTGTGGACTGTTGCGTTGTGTAAAGTTGTGGTAGTTGTTGTTTGCCAATTTGAATCATTTAGAGAGTAGTTGGTGCTGAGTTGAACATTGTTATTGTCCTCAACTAACTAAACTCACTCTAAATTCTTGAATATGGATCAGAAACAAGAACAACCAAAATATCTCAAAAATGTATAATATGGTTTATGTTTGTACACTGTTGAAAAGGTGAAACTTGTTGCAAATAGGTCTTGATAACCTATTGATATATAAATGTATATCACAAAAGGCTTCTCACCAATATTTTGGAGGAATATTAGTCTGTGCTAGCAATGTTAGTCTTTTCTTAACTAAATGTCTATGGTTTTTTTTCTCTTCCCATTTTGATAGTAAACATACGAGTAAAAATGTCATAAAGTGATTCAATTTTAAAGATATAGGAGAAAGGCCTTACTCTCACTGCACATATTTTAAGCTTATGACATTGAAAGTTTCGAGTGTGAGTTTTGGATTGTAGAAAAGCTGCAAAAACTTAAGACTCAATAACAATAAGATAAATCTAGGTGTACCTAGACTAGTCACCAATAAAAGAGATGTAATATTTATCAATAGTCAAAGGAATAAATTTCTAAAGACATCTTATCTCTACAAGTTGGCTCTTTAAAATTTTGTCTATAGTTTCCCCTAGTAGACATACATTGTCGAAAGTAAAGCAAATAAAGTCATTACTAAAAGGTTTAAATTATGATTTTAATAGTATTAAGAACAAAGTGCAAAATAGAAAACTTTGATCTTGGACGCGTAATCATATTTGGTCTGGAAATTGCGATTCTAGCAAATTGGTGAAAGTTCCTTAGTCAAAATTTTGCACTTGGCAATAATAGAGTTAAATCTTGAGAGAGAGGAAATTTAACTCCCTAGACATCCCAAGTTTGCATTTAAAAAAATAACCCTGAAAATTTTTTACAATTTTTTTCAAGTTAGAAAAACTGACGTGGCACACTTAGGATTCATTAAGCATGTAAAACGGGTTAAACTGAAAATATTTAAACTTATGTGGGTAATATATAATTAACGAAAGTTTGTTTAAATTTTGTAAATTAAAAACGACCCTCTTTCTCCAATCAAAATTGATTAAGCGGACTCAATTGCTTAATCGACCCTAAGAAAACCTAGACGAAATAGCCACCCTTCATTGTGTTTTTCTTGCCATTTTCCACCACCCATTGAAATTGTTTTTTGTTTGTATTGAAGACATTCCCTCTTACTTAGAAAAGAATAATGGCTGACCTAAACAAAAATTTTGACAAAGGCCTAGCCCCTCCTCAAATCGTGGACGCAAGTGGTTCGAAAATTGGAGAATCGGAGGTTGCAGTGGAGCAACTTCCGATGACTGAAGTTGGTCCAATAGGAGACGATACAACACCAGTAGAAGACAGCTCGCTAGGTGAACAAGGGATGGCAGGAGCTGAAATTGAAAATGAAGAGGAGGATGCTAGCACAACGTGTAACGCCCCACATAAGGTACGTAGTTAAGCTTTGTTGTATTGCTTAAACGTTCATTGATTCAGCTTCAATTAAACTTATACGTTTTTATTTTTGGTTTGGTTGGCCCTTGGTTGAATGGATGTATTGGGTTGGTTGAGTGATTGCCCTGAAAATTATGAAGACTTGGCGAAATGTTGTGTTACAGGCTTCGCCGCGGCGAAGAGGTGCTGTAGCCACGGAGTAGCTGTTGGAGTGTTTTGCCGCGGCGACGGAATTGTCTTCGTCGTGGCGACGGGTTGGCTGAAAAGTTGTAGATATTTTTCCTTAAGGGCAATTTGACCATTCTACCCCTAATTAGCAGGAAAATGGGGAATAAAATGTAAGGAAATTTCATGGAAAATATGCTAGTATGGGGGTGTGTTTCTAAGGAATCAAAGGATATGGATGGAATTTCCAAGAAAGAGTAAGGGCAAAATGGGATTGCTTGTGTATAAGTTGAGCTAAAAAGGGTTAAGTGTAGAGAATCCTTCATTTCATCCATTTCCACCGCCTCATCCATTCTCTACTTCTTCTCAAATTTCCTTCAATCTTCCAAGGATTTCTGAGGACTTTTTGAGTAGTTTTTAGTAGAGTTTTAATCTAAAGCGTCCTAAGGTAAGGATTCTTGCTTTAGATGAGAGTTTTATTATGTTTTGGTTAAAGTCTTATGTTGTGGTTGTTATTTAAAGTTGTAGAGAGAAATCAAGCTACCAAAGGAAAGGAGAAGTATTAGAGAATCTATTTCCTCACAAGGTAAGTAAATCCTAGCTAAGTTGAGATTTGAGAATTTGATTGAGTAGATATTGTGTATGTATATGTATGTTTTATATTTGTTGAGATGGATGTAGAAGTGTTGAGATTGCTTGATGTTGGGTTGAGTTTGATTGAAGTGGAATGAAGTTTTGAGCAAACTTATAGAAGTGTTTCCCTTTGACAGGGAAATTAGAGAGTATAAGGGAGCCTTTCTCCCATTTTGGATGATTAAAGAAAAGAGAAAAGTTATAATTAAAGTAAAGATTTATATGCACATAAGTTGAATGATGAAATGCTCAAGAGAAGCATGAGTAAGAGTAGAAAGCCTTAATTTTTGCTACATAGCATAATTGCATCTCATAAGTGCATTTATGAGCATGAGTCACCTATGTGCAGTAATCATGCATTAATTATGCATTAGAAAAAGAGAGTAGATAAATTGAGTTTAAACTACTCTAAGAGTAGAGAGAAAGAGAGAATGAGTACTAGAGAATAAAGAGAAAGTAGTGCTAGACAAGAGAATAGAGTAAGTTGTGCGATGGGAAACCCATGAGTAATAGGTAGAGTATTCCCGCATGTACGCCGCATTGAGAGAGCGGCATGAGTATGAGAGATAAGTGGTGTAGCCCGTGAGAGTGCATGCGGATGAGGGCTATACCCGAGTTTACCTGAGAGAGAGTTTATGTACTCACATGGCCAAGGGTTTCGAATCCATGCATAACCGAGTCCGATCGGCTAGAATGAGTAAAAGTCACGGAGAGTGGGAGTGAGTCCCAGTCGTGCCTCCGGTCAGATGGGGTCATGACTTATTAGAGAGAGAGTTAATAGAAAAGAGGTTTAAGAAAGAGAAACAGAGAGAGTGAAACCAAAAGAGAAAGCAAAGAGAGTAATGGGAATTGTAAGGAAAGAATTGAGGAGAAAGAGTTATAGGGATAGATGAGTAGAGGATTTACTTACTGAGCCTTGTTTTGTGCTCACCCCGTTGTTTCCTATGTTTTTACAGGATCTAGGTGAGGACACGGTCGGATGGATGTTGGCAAGCGAAGGGAAATGGCTACACTGTTCACCTTATTGTTCATAGTTTTGTATATGACATAAGTTTTGTACAAAGAATGTCTATGTTTAATAAAAGAAAAATTTGGGCCGAACTTTTTATACTATTTTACATGTATTTTACTATGCATATTTTATGAGAATAGGAGTAGAAAGTAGTCATTACACAACGTCAGGCGAGAAGGAGGAAGAAGATGAAGAAAAGGTAATAACCTATATAATTTATGAAATTATTGGTTGTTTTAGGGGATATTTGGTTGGTGTGTTGTCAAGGTCATTGTTGCATTTTTTCGAACAGTTGGAGGGCATCAGAGAAGTGGGTGTTTTGATCTTCCAGAGGCCTGGGGAAGCCATTGGAGGCCCTAGAGAGGTTGTTTGTGGCTGTTTGGATGGCTTTTGGGTGTAAAGAGAGTGGAATAGGGCGGGCTGCCCTACATATTACAGGACTATCCACGCATAGTCAGCCCTATAATATGTAGGCAAGCCTCGAGCCCCCCTATGCAGCTTTCTTCTACGAAGTCTAGAGCACCGAACCTACCACAACATCCTCCCTTGTCTTCACGGACCTTTGGTAGCCAAAAACAACCACTCCTACAATGCACTCCAACATGTTAATTGTTTTGGTTTTTTGTTGTGCTGATATGTAGTGTTTATCGATTGTGCAGTGTCATAAGAGCATAAATTATAAGGATTATGGGCTTGAGGTTGTAAATGATGTTGTGCCATACTTCTCTGCAAGGGTTACCGTTAGGTCTAGTTGGCAAGTGTTTAGGAAAATTAAGGACATTCTAGGTGAGCATCTGAAAGGGGTGAAACGATTCAGAAACTCATGTTTTGGTCATTTTGTAGGGTTGTGAGATAATTGGAGTAAGGCCTTCTAGGGTCAAGGTGCACATTATCTTTTGGTGCACGCTGTTAAATGCAAAAAGAAGAATGAAATGTGGTTTTTGGTTGATGGAAAGCCGATTCGGTTTGGGATGATGGAATTTTGCTTAATGATGGGCCTAAATTGTGGGCCATTTCTAGATGTAGCAGGGTAAGAAAGGGTAAAGAATAGCAAGGTTGCCGAAACATTTGTTAGAAAGTTGTTTGCAAGGTAGCAGTCAATTATAGGTCATGATTTAGAGGAGAGGTTAAAAGCAGAAATAAATCAGTATAGTTCTTTAGAGAAGTTCCGAATGTGTTTGGTATGGTTCGTGCATTCAATCTTGATGGCTTGTGACTCAACAAAAGCCATAAACAGGATTGGGTGCGATATGCAAGTAATGAGGACTTCTTTTATTCTTATCCGTGGGGAAGGTTATCATTTCAGTTAACCATTGATTCCTTGCAAGGAAAAGACCTCCAATATGCCGAGAAGCGGAAACCCAGCACATACAATTTGTTTGGCTTCCCTTGGGCAATGGAGGTAAATATTAATAGGTTTTAGCTAATTCTTTTTGTATTATATGTGTATTAATTCTGATATAGACTATTTTTTTACAATGTAGGCTTGGATATATGAGGTTGTCCCTCTCTTGGCTAAGGCGTGGGGGCGGATGGAGACTTCTGATGAGGCACTACAATTTCCTAGGATGTTGCGGTGGCACACAAAGAAGAGTGCCCATTAGGACTATGAGAAAATCAACATAGAAATTCAACTGGTTCGGGTAAGATTAAAGGATTTGTGTTTGGAATTTGTAATAGATCAAATGGTTTTTGTAAATTTGATTGATTTTTTTTTCTTTTTGTAGGGAGTGGTCTATCCGTTCATCACTCCTACTACGGCTGAATCGGTGATGGATTATGTTAAATCGTTCAAACTGTTGGACGATGTTTTTGATGAGAAGATAGACCACCTAATACGGGACTTAGAAGGAGTCACACATTTGACTGCAATGGAAGGGCCACTTGTTGAGCATGTGTTTGAGGTCAAAGGTCAAGTAGGCAGGATAGATGAGGAGGAAGACATGGAGGCTCTGATTCGTATGGCTTATTCTAACGAGCAAACTAGTGCACCAGGTACCAGTTTGCCACCAAGTACTGGTTTGCCTACGTATCTTAAATCTAATGGGTTGACCTTATAAATGGTCTACACAACAAGTTTGACTTGTTAAGTGACAAGTTTGACATGTTGAGCAGCACTATTTATGAGAAGGTAGATAAATTGGAAGAAAGGGTGCAAAGGGTGGAGGAGAAGGTTGATGTGCTGTTAGAAATGGAGGAAGTTCAACCTAAGAAAAGAGAGACCCAAAAAAGCAAGCATGTGACATCTCCTTTCATGCGATTAAGGTATAAAAAAAAAAGATGACAGTTGCGAAAGAAAAGGAGGAAGCTGGAGGAAGTGGGGAAGCTAAACTGGCTGATACGGAGGAACAAAGAGGAAGTGGGGAAGTCAAGCAAGCTGATACGGAGGAACAAGGAGGAAGTAGGGTAGTGAAGCAATTAAAACTTGATTTGTTTAGGGCAGTAGATGAAGAAGGGAAAAAAAAAAAATCCTTTTATGCATATTACAAATTGAGCAAAGTGATGTGTTTGTGAAGTGCAAGACCGGGGATTATCTCCGGAAGTGGTTTAATCAAATTTTAACTATGAGCCGCTGGGTTGACAACTCGATGAGTTATTTTCCCATATTTTCCATATTTTGCCTTATTTTTGCTTATGTTTTTCATGAGGTATTGTGTGATCGCTTAAGCGATTTGTTTTGATTTGATGACACTTATCATGTTGTTTTGTTTTGATGCAGCATATTGATGAGGTTTTGGTGATTATAAGGTTGCGACAGAGCATTGATGGTGAAAATTTTTATTCGCACTGTGCCATAACTGATGTGTCATTGGCTAAAGCCTAGTGTACATGAGAAGTTAATGAAAAAGGCCAATGATGGGGGGAGTAACAAAGGGAGGCAAGCAGAAAAGAATGGTTGAAGATGAGTAAGACGGTGTCGTTGCTGACTATCAGTTTGATGAGACGATGATGCAGTATGTGAGGAGGGAAGGCCCAAATATGGCAAGAGTTGGGCAAACATGAAACGGGTATATTGCATCGTCAACATCAAGGATATGCATTGGATAACTGTCGTCTGGCTACTAGAGGAGGGCTTGTTGTAGATCCTTGATTGCAACCCGAGTACTTGTCGGGGGAGGCAGTTGGAGAAGGAGATACAACCACTGTGTACATTATTCCCGTGGCTGTTGCGAGAGAGCAGTATGTTTCAACACTTGGGCGATGAACTACTGACGTGAAAGTGGCAACACAAGAGCGTTCCTATCTCAACAAATGACGCAAGGTAAATTTTGTATAAAACTTACATAATACAATTGTTCTATAAGCTGATTGTAATACTAATGTCTTCCTCATATTGTAGTGATGATTGCGGGATATATGCACTAAAATTTCTTGAGTTTGACATGACCAACACCTCAAATGTATGACTTGAATGATGATACAATAAGCAACTTTTGGGAGCGCTTGGCTGTTGAGTGCTTTCGCGGTCATATGGATCTGTTAGTTACCATGAAAGGTATGCTTGTGATCACTAATCTATACCAGTTCTTTTATTTTGGCTATTTCATTATTAATACAAATTCTGGTGATGGCTGTTAGGATTGTGAAGCACGCCATGGAAATTATCAACCTTTTGACTGACTAGAACCCAATCCAAGCCATTGTTGATGCTATCATCAACAGGTATGGAAGTTGGACTTAGAGTTTTGTAGTTTATGTGAATTGCATTTCTTATATGGATAATTGGGTTGTCTTGAATTGGATAATTGGGTTGTGGTGCATTAAACTAATATTGTTGGAAGGGGTGCTGTAGAAGAAGATGAAGAGTCTACTGATGCTAATGTTGAATGCGTGCCGGATAACTTTGGAGGATGGGGAGGTGGCTGAAGACAATGATGAAGAGGGAGGATGGAGCCTGCTGAGGCTACTATTAGTTTGGGTTGGTTTAGGACATTTAGTTAATGTGGATAATGTTGTATTTTCCTGTAATTGATACATTTCAGATTTCTAAAAAAGCAATTCAGTATTTCTTTCCCTTTTTTGACTTTGAGTTTATTTAGTGATGTTGTTAAATGGAATGAATATGTGTTGATACAAATAGGTTTTTAAATTGAGGAGAAATGATGGAATGAATATGTGTTGATGCAAATAGGTTGTCAAATTGAGGAGAAAATACAAAATTAATATGTGTTGGGCATGATCGCTTAAGCGACAACATATATCCCTTAAGCGATCGAGGGTTTCCTATATTGGATCGCTTAAACGAGACCTAACATCGCTTAAGCGAGACCTGACATCGCTTAAGCGAGACCTTACATCGCTTAAGTGATCGTGCCCTAGGGGATGATCTTGATTCTGCCTTTCACTTGATCGCTTAAGCGAAGTATGGTATTGTTTAAGCGACGTATGGTATCGCTTAAGTGACAAAGGCTAAATACATTGGATCACTTAAGCGAGCCATGACATTGCTTAAGCGATCGTGCACAAGGGGATCTTGATTCTGCCTTTCACTTGATCACTTAAGCAAAGTCTGGTATCGCTTAAGTGATAAAGGCTAAATAGACTAGATCATGACATCGCTTAAGCGAGCCATGACATCGCTTAAACGATCGTGTGCCAGGGGATGATCTTGATTCTGCCTTTCATTTGATCGCTTAAGTGAAGTATGGTATCGCTTAAGCAACGAAGGCTAAATACATTGGATCACTTAAGCGATCGTGCACAAGGGGATGATCTTGATTCTGCCTTTCACTTGATCGCTTAAGCGAAGTTTGGTATTGCTTAAGCAATGAAGGCTAAATAGACTGGATTGCTTAAGCGAGCATGACATCGCTTAAACGATTGTGCGCTTGAGGATGATTTTGTTACTGCCTTGGACATGATCGCTCAAGCGAAGTATGGTATCGCTTAAGCTACGAAGGCTTATATATACTTGATCGCTTAAGCGAGAGATGCATCGCTTAAGCAATTTGTTTTTTGTTTTTGGATTATTTGACAACACCATATTAAGTAACATTAATGTTAACTTGGGATGTTCACAACATCACAAGATTCGGGAGAAAAGAAGCAAAAATTTATTGTGATAACAGAAGCCACTGTTCATAGTAAAAAAGTTTCTGAAAAATTCTGGCAGTCTCTCAGTCTACAGAGTGCAGAGCAGATGGTTGCAGAGTTCAATTTTATATAAATATTATATTTATTTATATATTATTTTCTTGCCAAGAGCTAACAAAAATAATAGAATAACAATAGATCATTCAGTTTTATGTACTGTGCTGACTGACAAAGACCAAAGTGTTATTTTCACATTCTATTGAAATGAAAAAAGTAATTAATAATAATAAATATTAAATAAAAAAGGACTAACAACAGTAATAGAATAATCGTAGATCATTTAGTTTTATGTAAAAGGTTGTAACTCTGCAAAACCATCTGCACAAACCATCTTTTGACTAGTCATTCAAACTTCGTTTATTCCTTAAAATAACAACTCTTTTTAAAATTAGACAGAGAAGAATCTCAAAGGGTGTAATATTTATCAATACTCTAAAAATTGCACCCTCTTCTTCTTTGTCCATATCTCAACTATGAAGCCATTTTCTTGCTCAAACTCTTAACATCCTTATGTACCGAAGAAAGAAGAAGAAGCTATGTTCACTAAGCTTGCATGGTTATCTAGTTCTCTTCTACCCAAATCTCTACCCTTAAATATGAGAATGATTATTGTAGAGTACAAAGGAAATTAGCCTTGATCGCTTAAGCGACACAGGATATCGCTTAAGCGATCATGGGTTATGTATACCGGATCGCTTAAGCGAGATCTGACATCACTTAAGCGATCTTGTATTTGACTGAGTTATTCAAGAACAAAAGGAAATTCGCTTAAGCGATTTAATGTCTCGCTTAAGCAATCTTGTACCGATAAGCCGTGATTGCTTAAGTGATATACGGCATCGCTTAAGTGATCAGGGCTAATTTCCTTTATACTTAATAATCATTCTAAATTCAAGATCGCTTAAGCGATGTGGGATCTCGCTTAAGCGATCCAATATACACAAGCCGTGATCGCTTAAGCGATAACCCACGTCGCTTAAGCGATCAAGGAAAAATTCCTTTTGTACTCGAAATAATTCATTCTCAAATACTGGATCGCTTAAGCGATTTCAGATCTCGCTTAAGCAACCCAGTATACATAAACCTTGATCGCTTAAGCAATAAACCACGTCGCTAAAGCGATCAAGGCAAAATTCCTTTTGTACTTAGAATAATTCATTCTCAAATAGAGGATTGCTTAAGCGATTTCAGATCTCATCTAAACGATCCAGTATACATAAGCCATGATCGCTTAAGCGATAGACCATGTCGCTTAAGCGATTAGGGCTAATTTCCTTTTGTACTATGGATTAATTCGTTCTCGAATACATGATCGCTTAAGTGATGTGGGCTCTCGCTTAAGCGATCTAGTATACATAAGCCGTGATCGCTTAAGCGATATACCACATTGCTTAAGCGATCAAGGCTAAATTCCTTTTTAATCATTCTTAATTTAGGATCGCTTAAGCGATGTGGGCTCTCGCTTAAGCGATCCAGTATACATAAGTAGTGATCGCTTAAGCGATAACACACGTCGCTTAAGCAATCAAGGCAAATTTCCTTTTGTACTTGGAATAATTCATTCTCAAATACAGGATCGCTTAAGCGATTTCAGATCTCGCTTAAGCGATCCAATATATATAAGCCGTGATCGCTTAAGCGATAGCCCACGTCGCTTAAGCAATCAAGGAAAATTTCCTTTTATACTTGTAATAATTCATTCTCAAATATAGGATTGCTTAAGCGATTTCAGATCTCGCTTAAGCAACCTAGTATACATAAACCTTGATCGCTTAAGCGATAACCCACATTGCTTAAGCGATCAAGGCAAAATTCCTTTTTTACTTAGAATAATTCATTCTCAAATAGATGATTGCTTAAGTGATTTCAGATCTCGCCTAAGCGATCCAGTACACATAAGCCGTGATCGCTTAAGCGATAGACCACGTCGCTTAAGCGATCAAGGCTAATTTCCTTTTGTACTCTGGATTAATTCATTCTCAAAGACAGGATCGCTTAAGCGATGTCATATTTGCCTAAGTGATCCAGTACACATAAGTCTTGATCGTTTAAGCGATAGACCACGTCGCTTAAGCGATCAAGGCTAATTTCCTTTTGTACTCTGGATTAATTCATTCTCAAATACAGGATCGCATAAGCAATGTCATATCTCGCTTGAGCGATCTAGTATACATAAGCCGTGATCGCTTAAGCGATATACCACGTTGCTTAAGTGATCAAGGCTAATTTCCTTTATACCTTAATCATTCTAAATTCAGGATCACTTAAGCGATCCAGTATACATAAGCCGTGATCGCTTAAGCGATATACCACATTGCTTAAGCGATCAAGGCTAAATTTTTTTATAATCATTCCAAATTTAGGATCACTTAAGTGATGTGGGCTCTCCTTAAGCGATCCCGTATACAAAAGTCGTGATCGCTTAAGTGATAACACATGTCGCTTAAGCGATCAAGGTAAATTTCATTTTGCACTTGGAATAATTCATTCTTAAATACAGGATCACTTAAGCGATTTCAGATCTCGCTTAAGCATTCTAGTATATATAAGCCATGATCGCTTAAGCGATAACCCACATCGCTTAAGCGATCAAGGCAAATTTCCTTTTGTACTTGTAATAATTCATTCTCAAATACAGGATCGCTTAATTGATTTCAGATCTCGCTTAAGTGATCCAGTATACATAAGTCGTGATCACTTAAGCGATAACCTACGTCACTTAAGCAATCAAGGCAAATTTCCTTTTGTACTTGGAATAATTCTTTCTCAAATACAGGATCGCTTAAGCGATGTCTTATATCGCTTAAGTGATCTAGTATACATAACCCATGATCGCTTAAGTGATATCTTGCGTCGCTTAAGTGATTAAGGCTAATTTCCTTTGTACACTACAATAATCATTCTCAAATTGAAGGGTAGAGATTTGGGTAGAAGAGAACTAGATAACCATGCAAGCTTAGTGAACATATCTTCTTCTTCTTCTTTCTTTGGAACATAAAGATGTTAAGAGTTTGAGCAAGAAAATAGCTTCATAGTTGAGATATCGACGAAGAAGAAGACGGTGAAATTTTTAGAGCATTGATAAATATTACACTCTTTTGAGATTTTTCTCGGTCTGATTTTAAAAAGAGTTGTTATTTTAAGGAGTAAACGAAGTTTGCATAACTAGTCAAAAGATTGTTTGTGCAAATGGTTTTGCAGAGTTTCAACCTCATACATAAAACTAAATGATCTACGGTTATTCTATTACTGTTATTAGTCCTTTTTTATTTAATATTTATTATTTTTTTCATTTTAATAGAATATGAAAATAACACTTCGGTCTTTGTCAATCAACACCGTACATAAAACCGAATGATCTATTGTTATTCTATTATTTTTGTTAGTTCTTGGCAAGAAAATAATATATATAAAAATATAAAATTTATATAAAATTGAACTTTGCAACCATCTGCTCTGCATTCTGTAGACCAAGAGAGTGCCATAATTTTTCAGAAACTTTTTTACTATGAACAGTGACTCCTGTTATAACAATAAGTTTTTCAGCACAACAATTGTAACCTTCTATAAAGTATTAAGCTTTTTGAAGATTTACTTTACTAAAAAAGTTCAAATGAACTGAAAATTGCAATAAGCTTGGGCTTGGTGTTGCTTTTTACAACTCACTCGTGACTAATTTAGTAAATTGATTTATTTGAATTGACAATTATTTTGATAATATTTAAAATGGATGAAAGTTAAAAATAATTAATTTTATTTAATATGATATAAAGGATGATTTATTCAAGCTTCTCAAAACACAAATGTAATGTCATCACACATTTACAAATATAGTTGTTGTACTAAAAAAATTATTGTGATGGCAGGAGCCGTATGTCTTAAAAAATTTATTTAAAACATACTTCACAACTATATCACTACGTAAGCTACTCAACCCACCTCTTCTAATGATTTCATCAATCAACTCATCAAAACTAACTTCTGTAGTCACCGCAATTGGTTTAACTTGTTTGCTCTTCCCAATCCATTTCCAGCAACTTTCTTCCTCCACCCACTCACCAAAATATTCAACACCCAAAACAACTTGTCCCATGTCTAAGAATAGCCAAGTACCTATAATGCAAGAAAACAAAAATTATTAACTAATATATTAATGGTTGATAGATTTAAAAAACCATCAACAGAGTTGCTTAAGCAATGTGGTGTATCGCTTAAGCGATTTGCTATATCGCTTAGTGGATCGCTTAAGTGATCTAGTATATCACTTAAGCGAGTGATATAAATAAGTCTGATCGCTTAAGCGATCTTCTGCTATATACCTAATCGCTTAAGTGATCGACTGCCATGTACCAGACTTAAAGAAGATCACTTAAGCGATCTTCTGCCATATACCTGATTGCTTAAGTGATCTACGATCTGTTGCATTGTAACAACTGTTGTAAACTAGTACAATGCATGCTAATAACAATAGAAAATGGGCCCAAAACTTTTCTTTTTATTATAAGTAATACGTCTTTTATACACAAAGAGCATCATTTACAAAAAGCCATTTTAAATGACAAAAACAGGGGAAACAGTGTAGCTATTGCTCCTCACTTGCCGACGCCCCTCCGACTGCATCATCACCTAGATCCTGCATCCACAAAAGAAAATAACGGGGTGAGCACAAAATAATGCTCAGTAAGTAAAACCCTGTATCTGTTTATCCCCGTATGTATTTCTCTTAATTCTTTCCTCACACTTTCTATTGTTTCCTACTAAACGTCATGGCCTCATCTTACCGGAGGCACGGCTGGATGGCGTTCACACAGCACCATCTCACTCTTCATGACTTTCGGGTGGAGTTTACACAGCACCAACCCGTTCTTAGTGACTACCGAGTGGGGATCACGAAGCACCTACCCGGTTTTCGTAACTATCGGGTGGAGACCACAAAGCACCTACCCGTTCCTCATGACTTTCGGGTGACGATCACAAAGCATTAACCCGTTCCTAATCACTATCGGGTGATGATCACAAAGCATCAACCCATTTCTAATACTCTTCTCATTCACTCTACTCTAGCACTTCTCATTCTCTCTACCCTTAGAGTAGTTGCATCCACAAAGTTCTCTACTCATAGAGCAAGTGCATACACAAAGTTTCCTACTCTTTCTTAGGTCACTTCTCAATGCACAATTAATGCCTATGGATGGTTCATCTCCACTAATGCACTTATGAAATGCCAACATGCAATGTTGCAAGAATTAAGGTTCACTACTCATACTCAAACCTCTATTAGGCATTTCATCAAACAACTCAAGTGCATAATAAAACTCTACTATAACAATAATTCTAAGTCTTTCTCTAACCATCCAAAATGGGGAGAAACCCCCTCACATAGCCATAAATCCTGCCAAAGAAAGACACTTCCAAAAAGGATTCCTCAATATCCTTCAATTCCATCTCAAACTACCTTTCCAACCCACATCTCACTTCTTATATTTGAAATGTATAAACAATCACAAAGCACTAGAAATCTCCATTTAAGACTCAATAACATGGCATATAACATGTATATAACATACATACATAATTGCTATCAAAAACCCTAATCAAGAAAATTCTCAAATCTCAACTTGGGTTGGGATTTACTTACCTTGTTATGGAGAGATTTCACTAGCTCTTCCTTTCACTTGGTTTGCTTGACTTTCTCTCTACTCTCAAACAAATGAACAAAAACCCTCAATATTCAATATACCCAAAAACTCACAAAACTTCACAACCAAAGCAAGAATCCTTACCTTAGGATGCCTTAGATTGATTTTCTACCCCAAATCACTCCAAAAGCCCTTCAAAACTCCTTGATCAAAAGAAAGAGAAATTGAGAGGAAGCAAGAGAGGAGAGTGGCGATGGAGAAGAAGAATGAAGGGTTTGCAATGACTTAATTCCTTTTAATGAAATTTCTACACAAGCATTCCCATTTTGCCCTTACTCTTCTTTGGGAATTCCATCTATATCCTTTGATTCATTACAAACACACCCCCATAACAACATGTTCTCCAAGAAAATTCCTTACATTTTACTCCCCACTTTTCCTGCTAAAAAGGGGTAGAATGGTCAAATTGCCCTTAGGGAAGAAAATATCTAAAACTTAAAAAACATTTTGGTTGGCACGTCGCCGCGGCGAGGAAGCTTCTGTCACCGCGGCGAAACTGCCCAGCAGCTTCCCGTGGCTTCAACACCTCTTCGCCGCGGCGAAGAATGGAACACTGAACTTCTTCTATTTCAACCAATTTCAGGGCAAGTATTCAACACACCACTCAATCAAAGATCAACCAAACAATAATACTAATAAACCAACTCAAATAAGAGCAAAAGAAGAAACGTTAGCTACGTACCTCAAGTGGAGCGTTACATGCATTATACTAGACATACCAGATCGCTAAAGCGATCCATCATATCTAGTCAGTCATCTCCACCTATGTAATGACTCTCTTTTTAGCTAGTATACTCGTAAAATAACAGTAAAATTCACTAAATATATATATATGAGAAAATGTACATATAAATGAGTATAAAATTATGGGCCCATATTTAATTTTCTTTATATACAAATCTTTACATAATATAATAAAGTCTCAAAATAGAAACTCGACAGTTTTGCCCAACCCTTCCGCTGCGTGATGTTCCAAGTGATCGCATCTCACTTGTTACCTACAAAAACATTAAAAACAACGGGGTGAGCACTAATTGCTCAGTAAGTAAACCCGCTATGCTACCCTTCTCTCTCCATTGCTTAAATTCTGAATTTCTTTCCTTACTTCACACTTCCCCATTCTTCTCTATTCTTTCTTTCTCTATTCTTTCTCTCTCTGTTCTTTCTATATTCTAATTTCCCACTACTCAGATAATGGGTATGGTATTATGCATATATATGATGCAAATGTACAAATGCATAAAATATGCATTTTCTTTTCTGTGCTTCTTTCTTTCTATTCTTTCTTATTCTTTTCTATTCTTTCTTATTCTTTTGCTGATCGGACTCGGTTAAGGCATGGATTCGGAACCTTGGCCGTGTGAGTGTATTCTTCTTTTTTGGGTACAACCCTTATCCACATGCACTCTTACGGACCGTACCAATTATTATTTCTTATTCTTAGGCCGCTCACTAAAGGTAGTGTGCATGCGGGGAAAATCTTTCTTGTCACTCACGGGTTCCCCATCGCAACAACCTTTTCTTCTGTTTATCTTTTTACACTTCTTTAAATAAAAATTCAGATTTGAACTTCTTTAATATTCTCATTTCTTTCTATTTACTCTTTAACATTCTTTAGTGTTTTTCCATGCTTTTATGAGTATGTATGCATGTAGATGGTTTCATGCTTATAATTCTTTCTAAATTCACATGTTTAAATGCAATTATGCAATATGGAATGCAAACATTTCATTCTCTACCATCTAAAAACTCATCTCAATATAACACATAATCATACTCATACATGCACTTCTCTTTGACATTTCATTAAATAACTTATGTGCACAAAGCAACTCTAATTTGGCTACACTTCTATCTCTTTTCTAGGCCACCAAAAATTTGGTATAACATCCTCCATATTTAACGCCAAACCTGTCCAAAATGTACACTCCAAAATTTCTACTCCAATTCTTCTAAATTTCATCCAAACTCACATCAAATATCGAATATACTAACACTACTTCTCATGAATAAGTTCTAATCATCATTCAATGCCAAATCCATCAACAATTCTTCATATAAAACACACATATATATGCATAAAAGGAATTCTCTACACAATATTACTTAAATCATAGTTAGGGTAGGATTTACTTACCTTATATGTGAGCAATCCAATACTTTAAAAATCTTCTTTGAACCAACTCTCTTTCTCTTAAATCCTATGAACACAAATCATCAAAATTCAACACTTTAAAAAATTTAAACTCACTTCTTGGTGCAAGGATCTTACCTGAGGATGCTTGGGATTGAAAATCCACTAAAAAGTACCCAAAATCTATGAATTTCCCTGAAGAAGAATTTAAGAAATTGAGAGGATTTGAAGGTGAAGGTGGTGTGAAAATGGATGAAGAATGGCCAGGGTTTCATTCTTCAATTCTTGATATAACATATTATTATTCATAGTTTCCCATTTTGCCCTTGCACTTTCTATGGAATTCCATCTATATCCCTTAGTCAATTACCAAAATGCCCATATTTTTATTAACTTCTCCATATTATTCTATCTCTTTTCACTCCCCACTTTATCAACTAATTATGAGTGAAAAGACCATTTTACCCCTAATGAAATTTTAAGACATTTTTTTCAAAATAACTTTAATAAAAATCAACTAAGGGTAAAAGGGCATAAGTAAAGCTACGTACCTCGATGTGGGTGTTACAACCTACAATTGGTGCTACCACCCCCGACTACCCACAATGCTAGAAAATATTCAACAAATTTCACTCCTTTCAACTTGCATTACTTCAAATACAACCCAATAACCTAAACAACTAAATCAAAATCATAACCCAAACCCAATCCATCATTAAATTTTTGTAAATTGAAATATAAAATGCAAAGAGGAGATACACATACCGAGATGAAATGTCAGGAGGAGGAGAAGGCGGATCTGTGACGAAGAAGATGTTAATGGAGGAGGAAGAAGAAAGTGTTAATGGCGGAGGAAGAAGAAGATGTAGAGGAAGAAGAAGAAGAAGATGTAGACGAAACTTAGAAGAAACAACAACCAGGGGAGGGATGCGTTAATGGAGGGAGGAAGACGAAGAAGGTGTTTGGGTTTGTTTGCAAGAATTTCGACTCTTTGGGGACATATTATAATTTTTAAAAGATCACACAATACTCCATTAATCCTAATTAACCGCTAATCATGTTTAATTAACCTTAATCAATAATAAAACTATTTACTTAACACTTTCAAACTATATGATGTTTTAGTTAAATTTAAACTTGATTGGACCTTTTAATAAAATGCCTCTTGAGAGAAGAATTTAAGTCGAGGGTTGAAGATAAAAGATTTTAAAACTGGCTAATTGAGTCAATGATCTCTCCAAAAGTTCACTAAAGCTCTATTACCAACCAGCTATCTACTACCAACAGCAACAATGGAGTGAGAGGTTTGACCCCTTTCCAAATAGAAGACACTTTGTAGCCAATAAGTGGCTATACCAAACGAGATTATATATAGCTTTGAAGAACTAACTCCAAGGGTTATTCCTAATCAAAATAGTCTATGTAGATGTTTGAAAGGTTGCATCGTTTACTTATGGAAATCTATAACACCTAAACTACTAGAGAGCTTTGGGAGAGAATTTTTTTCTCTCAACTCAAGTCTGCTGTTGGAACTCTATATGGCCGTTTTGTTGCCCCTTTGTCAGATTTGGTCCTCAAATCTGGAAGGAGCTTTCTTCCCCTCTTTGATTGATCCTTTTCCGCTCGTTTTTTGCTAGATTTTCTTTGTTTTTGGCGACTGCCTTTTTCTCGAACCCCCATTTTCTTGTCCAATTTTCGGGCGTTTCTGTTGTCGAAAATCTACGCCGCCACCACCACTAGATTCCTTGTGGTCTCCCTTTCAAAACCCATTCCAGCCCGCTGTCTGTTCACCCTTTGTTTGTTGGAAAAGCCCACTGTTTTTTTGCGCAAAAGGTCATTTTTCAATTGCTTTTCCAGTAGTTTCTCACGTTGAAAACAATCGTTGTTGCTGCCATTCAATCCGCCTTCTTCTAATCTTCAGTCCCCTTGTCTTCGTTTGTGTTGCTTGCTCACTGGTTAGCGGGATCGACTGCATGTTTCTGCCAAGGGACAATCAATTTTGTGCCTCTAATCACCAGGTTTTTCTTGGATATTTTTGGTTTGTGCAGCTTGTTGGAGTGCTTGAATAGTATTGGGCGGACCAAGCCCCCCACAATTTTGCCTAGGTTTCATTGCCCCCCACCTGGTCGCAATAGAAGGCTGGGCGCTCGGGGGCTGTCGTCGGCGCTAAGATTGCTGCGGGCGCTGGGAAAAAATAGCGAGCAAGTGGGGGCAATGAAACCCAAGAAAAATTGTGGGGGGCTTGGTCCACCCAACACTATGCAAGCACTCCAGGAAGCTGCAAAAATAAAATAAAATAAAATAAAATCCAAGAAAAACCTGGTGATTGGAGGCACAAAAACTGACGTCCCTTGGCAGAAACACGCGGTCGATACCAGCAAGTAAGCAATGGAAACAGAGACAAGGGGCTGAAGATCAAAAGAAGGTAGATTGAATGGTGGTAACGGCGACCATTTCCGACTTGAGAAACGGCTGGAAAAGTGACTGAAAAATGGCCTTTTGCGTAAAAAGGCCGTGCGATTTTCTGGCAAATGGAGAGTTAACAGACGACGGGGTGGAATGGGTTTTGAAGGGAAGACCACAGGGAATCTAATGCTGGTGGTGGTGCAGATTTTCGACGTTAGAAATGCCCAGAAATTGGTCGAGAAGATGGGGGTTCGTGAAAAAGGGTAGTCGCCGAAAACAAAGAAAATCCAGCCAAAATCGGTCGGAAAAGGGTCAAACAGAGCGGGAAGAAAGCTCCTCCCAGATTTGAGGACTAAATCTGGAAAAGTAGCAGCAAAACAGCTGGTGAGAGTTCTGGCTGCGGACTTGAGTTGAAAGAAAAAAATTCCCTCCCAAAGCTCTCGGGTAACTTAGGTGTTATAGATTTTCATAAAGTAAACAATGCAACCATTCAAACATCTACATGAACTTATTTTTATCAGGAATAACCCTGAGAGTTAGTTCTTCAAAGCTACATATAATCTCGTTTGGTATAGCCATTTATTTGCTACAAAATGTCTTCTATTTGGAAAGAAGTCATACCTCCCATTCCATTTGTTACTGTTGGTAATAGATGGCTAGTTGGTAACAGAGTTTCAGTAAACTTTGGAGAGATCATTGACTCAATCAACTAGTTTTAAAATCTTTTAACATTCAAGCCTCCCCTTAAATTCCTCTCTGAAGAGTCAACTCTATTATTGCCAACAAAAAATGGTATATTCTAGACGCTTTAAAGACTCATTTCCCTCCCATTTGCCCCCAAATTCAAGATGTTTTTCTTTTGGAGAATGAAGATGATAAATTCATTTGGGAATCTTCCAACACGGATGTCTGGTAACTTAAACCTAGGAAACTGCCACAATTTCTTCTCCGATGCTTAGGCTAATACAAACTGGGGAAACTTATCTGGTCCAATTTTATTCCCCGAAAATTTTTCTTATACTGTGGAAGCTTTTTCATAAAAATCCCAACTGATGATATGTAACGCCCACATGGAGGTACGTAATTTAATTTATGTTCTTATGCCTTTAGTTGATTTTTGCTAAGGTTATTTTAAGGAAAATGTGAAGAAAATGTCTTAAACTTGCATTAAGGGTAAAATAGTCATTTCACTCAAAATTCGTTGAAATTGTAGGGAGTAAAAAGAGATAGAATGCATTACATGATATGCTAAAGACAAAAGAGTTTCACCTTGTTTCAGTTTGCTTACTCTTATCATGAATGGAGATGTATAATCTAGTGCCCTTCTTTATACTGAGTGTAGTTATGCTCAACATATTTGGTCTTGGCTGGCATATATTTTCAACACGTCTCACTTGCAATTTGGCTCTACTTCGGAGTTTTGGAATTATATTAGCTCAAAATTTTTCCCTCCTTATACCTACAGTCTTTGATGCTGAGTTGTATGGTGATTTTGTATCATATTTTGAAGGCTAGAAATTGTATGCGGTTTGATAACAAAATCATCTTTCCAACTCGAGCCAAGTTTTATTTCTCCAAGCCTCCAACCATGTGGCTCTCCTTGGATCTTTATGTCCACCTACTGCCCATAGTTTGTTAAACATTTTATTCATATCAATAAATATTTATATAGCCAAATCATATAAATCCATTTAAATGTTCTATAATGCCCACATCAAGGTACGCAGCTTTATTTATGCTCTAATACCCTTAGTTGAATTTTGTTAAAGTTATCTTGAACAAGTGTGAAGAAAATTCCTTAAACCTTCATTCCCTATTTGTGCTTACATATCGGTAAGTGAGAAACTAGAATCGTAGAAAACAGAGAAGAATAGAGAAGCTTGGTGTAAGGAAAGAAAATTCAGAATCTGAGTAACGGAGAAAGAATAGAAGTAGTGTTGTGGGTTTACTTACTAAGCAATTGGTGCTCACCTCGTTGATTTCACTATTTTTGTAGGTAGTAGATGAGATGTGGTCGGATGGGACATCAAATAGCGGAGGAGAAAGGCAACACTGTCAGACTGTATTTTTGAGTTTATTTTTGTGACTATGGTACTTGATGTAGAGATTTGTACATAAAAGTAATGCTATTTTTGGGCCCACCACCTTGTACTTATATCCATATATGTCTTTCTATGATATATTAGTGAGTTTTCATTTTATACCTCCAAAGTATACTAGCTAGAAAAAAATATTAGATGTTCATATACAAATACAGCGAAAATAAATCAATACTACTAACCTCCAGCCATAGTAATTTGTTGCTGTTGTCTTTTTCAAAGATTACAGAATCTTCCAATGAACTACAATTCTCAGAACGATGGTTTTGGGAATATCAGAAGTAATTGCGTATATTGGGGACCTGTAACTGTTCCCATTTTAAAGTACGTTTTGGGAATATCATAAGTAATCGCGTGTATTGGGGACCTGTAATTATTCCCCTTTTAAAGTATGCAGAAGTCTTTCAATCAAAGACAACTGCTGGGGATAACTGCTCAACTGTTGAGAAACTACTCAACAGTTAAATATTATATAAAACTAATATATAAAAGTGAAGGACCAAATAGTGATTAATGAATTTTAATAAATTAAAATTCTAACATTCTCCCACTTAGTCCAAAGTTTTATTATACAATCTACAGCATAGTAGTTTTATATTATTTATGTTTAATTAGAAAAATAGAATTGCATGAACCATAGCGGTAAGTTCCTTCTAAATAAGTATTACCTTCCATGTATTATTATGCAATTTTTTTTCTTTCTAAATAAACACTTAAATGTGGAATATTACGTTATGAACAAACCTCAAATGTTTGTTCCAAGTCTTCCAGAATGTTTGTTTTTTCTCCAGCCAAAATGTATACAACTTAAAAGAGAAAACAAACTAAATTACAAAGTTTCAGTTAATGAAAGTATTAACTCTCATAATAACAAACCGAGACATAGTCCCATTTGAACTACATGATCCTTGAATGTCTTTGGTGGCATGCCTTTTGTCAGGAGATCAACAATTATCTGCTCAGTATGTATGTGTTCAATGAGCACTTCTTTGGCTTTAATGTGCTTCCTTATTGCTAAGTACTTAATGTCAATGTGTTTACTTCGACTTCCACTCTTATTGTTCTTAGCAAAGAACACATCAACTGAATTGTCACAATACAACCTTATTGGCCTAGAGATAGACTCAACAACTCCAAGCCCATAAATGAAACTTCTCAACCAAATACCCTGTATAGTAGCCTCATAATAGGAAACAAACTCAGCTTCCATGGTATAAGTGACAACCAAAGATTGTTTGGCACTTCTCCAAGGTATAGCACGTCCGACTAGCATAAAAACATATCCAGATGTTGATTTTTGAGAATCAACACAACCAGTAAAGTCTGAGTCTGAATATTCGATGACCTCCAAAATGTCAGATCGTCTATATGTAAGCATAAAACTTTAGTTCCTTGAAGATACCTCATGACCTTCTTTGTAGCTCTCCATCTAAACCTGGATTACTTTGATATCTTCCTAACATGCCAACTACAAAGGCAATTTCAGGTCTAATACAGACCTGAGCATACATTAGGCTTCCAACAGCTGAAGCATAAGGAATGTTCTTCATTTGTTCCTATTCAATTTCAAGTGTGGGACATTGGTTCAGATTAAACCTGTCACCCTTAACAATGGGTGCAACACTGGGTGAATGTAATGAATTCTTTCTACTAGTATGCCTTAGAATATATACAATAAAATCATACATACTTAGTATATGAAAATAGTTGGGCCCAATTTTTTTCTTTACTTATAAAGTATAATTCTTTACATATACTAAAATAACAAGTACAAAAACTTAGTAACGGTGGACAGTAATGCCAATTCTCTCCGCTTGACGACTCCCTTCCGACTTTTGCTCACCTATTTCCTGCAAAAACATGGAAAAACAACGGGGTGAGCATAAAAATGCTCAGTAAGTAAATCCCCTAACTCTTCTCCTTCTTTGATTCTTTCCTTACTTAATTCTTTTCTTCTTTCTTTCATTCTTAGTTCTTTCTCTTTTCTTTCTCCGTTTCTAATTCTTACTGTTCTTTCTTTCTTCCTAATTCTCGATGTTCTTTCCTTCTCTCTGTTCTTCAGCTATCTGAAGAAAGCCATGGCCGCAATCGAGCCTTTCAAGCATTATACGATCAAGCAAATCTTGAGAGACAATAACTCTGTCACGGATGCTTTGGCAAAAATAGCCTCATCGCTGGATTTCAATGCTCTAGACAATATTCCAGTTCGGTACATCGAGGTTCCCAGTATCAACTCACATGAGTAGACCATAGCTATAACCGAATCTACTTCCTAGATGACTCTGATCATTCAGTATCTCTGAGATAGGACTTTACCCAGCAGTAAAACTGAGGCGAGAGTCCTTGCGAACTAGAGTTGCTCGTTACACACTTATTGAGGATCAGTTGTATAAGCGAGGGTTTAGAACTCCCCTCCTCTTATGTGTAATCGATGATGAAGCAGACTACATCATGAGAGAGCTACATGAAGGGATTTGTGGTAATCACACTCCTACATGATCTCTCATCAATGAAATTATCCGTCAGGGATATTATTGGCCCCTACTTCATGAGGATACCATCAACTTTGTGAAGAAGTGTGATAAGTGTCAGAGGTTTGTGAACATCTCACGAGCTCCTTCCCACCAGCTAACAACAATGACCAGTCCTTGGCCTTTCTCTATGTGGGGAATTGATCTCATTAGGCCCATGCCAATCAGTAAAGAGCGCATCAAGTATGCAGTGGTCGTAATGGATTATTTCACTAAGTGGGTCGAAGCAGAGCCTTCGGCTGCAATCACTACAAAAAAGCTCAAAGACTTCATCTTCAAGAATATAGTGTGCCGTTATGGGATTCCTCATACACTCATCTTTAATAATAGGAAGCAGTTTGACAATAAGGAATTCAAGCAGTTTTGCAATGAGCTGAGGATTCATAAGAAATTCTCCTTAATAGCAAGACCGCAAGCCAATAGTCAGGTTGAAGTTGTCAACAAGACTATTATGCACACATTGAAGGCCAAGCTTGGCGCAACCAAGGGCAATTGGGTCAATGCTCTCCTAGAATTTCTATGGGCATATAGAACAACTCCAAGAGCCTCTACTTTAGAAACACCCTTCTCGCTGGCGTATGGCTGCGAGGCAATGGTTCTAGTGGAAGTGGGAACTGGTTCACTTCGGAGGGAATTTTTCAATGAAATAGACAACTAGGCACTCTTACGTGCAAGTCTAGACTTAGTTGAAGAAAACCACGACAAGGCTCGGTTAAGGATAGCTTCTTACCCGCAGAGGGCAAAAAGATTCTTCGACTTTAAAGGCAGGAGAAGAGATTTCCATGTTGACGACCTGGTTTTGAAAGAAGTCATTCTCTGCACAAGGGAACCAAGTGCGAGGGTACTGGGACCTAATTGGGAAGGTCCATATCGCATCGCTAAGGTAATAAGACCTAGAACGTATCACCTCAAAAGGCTTAATGGTTCCGAAGTGCCGCGAGTTTGGAATGTTGAACATCTTCACCCTTATTATCAGTAATTCCAAACTTGCTTATAGTTTTGATCATTTTACTTGTAAAGTTCTCGCTATTGTAAATTTCATGAATAAGATTGTTCCAGTTCTCTTCGAAGAAACACTTGTGTCGTAATCTCAAGATTTTAATAATCTTGTTATTTATAACTCTCTATGAGTTCGATGATTAGATATGTCATATTTGTTTTGTGAAGTGCTTAAGTAAAAATACTATCACAAGTGGTCAAAAAGTTCCTTTTATATATGTTCGATGAATGTGTATAGATGAGCAACCAAGAATTACAATAATGATAAGATGGAAAGACTTAAAGCAGAAAGGGAGGAATCACTGGTCTTTATTTTCGGGACCCCTGGCCGTGGCCCCATGATCCTCTGGCTGGTTACCGACCTTTGGATCATTTGTCCGATCTCCAAAAATGCTGATGTCAGACTGATTGTCCTCCTGGGGGAGGTTCCTGTTCCTCTTGCTATTCGGCCTCTTTGGCTTCGAGCATAGAAACAAGAGAGGCTTGGTAATTGTCAGGGTGGTCAAAGATGTCCATTTTTGAATTCCTTGCTTGCAAGCTATAGATAGCTCGAATTGCCCAGTGGGCAGCCTTCCTCCCAAGCTTGAGATTTTTCCACTTCATCTACTCGGTCAATGAAGCAACTCGCCCCTGATGTAGCTCAAGGTCCATTTGCAGTGCCCTCTTTTGCTTTTCTGTGCTTTCCCACAACCAAGCTCGATTCTCCTTTGCCACCTTTGCGCGATCAATGCTTGCTTACAACTCATCTTCTCTCTTGCTCAACTCTTTGGTAAGCCTTGCCATTGTTTGTTGAGGCCCTTTATTGTCATCATCTTTCTTCTTGAGCTCGCCCTTCTGAAAGTTCATTGCTTGAAGACCAAAATCTCTTTCAATCAAATACTAATCCGCCTGAATGCGAGCCATTATTGCCTCTGCATCTACGGCTGCGGGATCTTGTTTCAGCTTGGCATTCTCCTCCTTAAGCTCGTGGAGTCTGCCGGCAGAGTCCATGTCACTTTTCTACTAGGCCACGGTCGATGCAAGTAAGGATTGCACTAGAAAAGAGACAAAATTTAGTTTTTTAAGATCTTAAAAAACTAAGAGATCGATTGGTATTGAAAATTTCTCGAAGAGAACATGCTGCTTTACCTGACTTTGCAACTGGAGCATGGTGGCCACCAGGTCAGTTGATCGAGAAGCCATAAACCTGTAAAGGCTGTGACGAGTTGGCATTCTAACACAGTGTATACCATTGACTATAAGTGTTTTGATAATTGCCTTAGTGAATCCAACGCAGATGGGTCTAGCCTCGAGAAGGCAGGCACCTCTTCGGCTCGTTGTTTGCCCGCTCTCCTCTAGGTAGCAGTGGTCGTTCCCTCTCCCCTACGCGAACTCTTGGGGGTAGTTAGAGTGCTGAAGGCGTCCCTCGAGGGCATCCCCAAGCGAAAGACGTGGTAGGGCTAACATCTTTCTGGCAACACCTCAAGGCCCTCTGGTTCAGACTTCGATTCCTCTTTGGTGGATAGTTTCTTTCTCCTCCTGGTCTTCTGGCCCACGGTCTTCTTCTTCGAAGTGCAAGCAGCAATATGCTGGGGAGCTTCTTCATGTTGCTCCATGGGTTGTTGCCTTTCGACACCAATTTGTATCCCTCCCTTGGGGACATTGCTGAAGGTCACTCCAGCCGATTTAGTCAGGTCGATTATGGGGAATGTGAATCCCCCAGCTCTCCTCGATGTCTTTGGGACCCTTGGTGGCATGGTTGTTGCGCGACATGAAAGTGTGTCAGCAAAGAAATTCTTTTGTTGATAAAGACATAGAGTTCTCCTGCATGGAAAGATACTTACGAGTTGGAGCTTTCAAGGAGGCCTTGGGACTAAAGAAACCATACTTTCGTAAATTGGCAGTGGTCATGAGCAGCTTCTCATCGCGACTTTGGTCAGGCAATAGACCGAATGCCTTGATGCAGTTGAAATCTGTCAGAGTCGACAACCTGATCATTTTGCTTTCTGCAAGAAAGCAATGGTGCGTTAGCCTTATTTATTAAGGAAGGGTTAAAGATAAGGGATAAACAGTTTGGAAATTAAAGGAAAACCTAGTCGACTATATAAATTTACAAACACCATCATACTTGAAGAAGAAATATTTGGTTTCGTAAGCCCGACGTTGCTGGGGTAACCAAATATCCTCCCTCGATCGTTGATCATTTTGAGAGGTAGTATGAATCCTTATCTTTACTCCTTTTCAAATAATAGGTGCAGCCGAGCTCCACAGCTGTCAGCTCGCCAAGTTTGTGTTCGCCACATGCGATATACATAGCGACCACAATCATATACGCATTAGGTGTTAACTGGAACAGTGCGACCTCGAAGTGGTCAAGGATCGCCTTGATGAAGGGGTGAAAGGGTATCGTCACCCCACATTTGAAAATGGCTTCTAAGATCGCAACCATTCTTCTGGAGGGTTCTGAGCAATATGCGACCTGTGTTGATAGACGTTTACGTTGAAAGCAAACTGATCTATCACCTTTTGTATTTCTTCCGCGATGGCTATTGATAGTACCGCCTATGCAAGACCTACCGAGGTGCTCCATGGCTGCGAGCTTGTCACTTCGGTTGCTCTTGTCTCAGGAGCGTCCATTGCTCTTAAAGTCTGAAAATGTGCGACATGCAGAGATGACTTAGTCTCTGTACGTATTGTCTTGTACGACGACTTAAAAGAATAAAAGAAACCCTAGTTTTTCTCCCATAACCCTATAAAACCCTAAAAATTCTTAAAGATGATTTCCCAAAGATCTATGCCTTAGATTTTAACTCTTAAAAGTGTTCCATTTCGAACACTGGTTGCAAATGTGCATTGTGTAATCCTAGCAGATATCTACCCCCACCATTGCTATGAAAAACTAAGCTTTTTAACAGAAATGGAAAAGAGAAAAAGAGAAGAAAATTTATGTACCTCTAGATTATTGGAAGTAGACGTCCTGTCGTAGCGACGAGTGCGCACCAACTGGGAAGAGGGTGAACTAATTTCTTGAGTATGAAAACACTATTTTTCTCTCTGAAAATGCATGTTCTGTGAAAAATGTGGAATGGGCTTAGGGTTTTATAGGGAAGAAGGCTACGTTTGGCTTCTCTTGTAAGTGACATTTGGGCGAGACACGTTTCTAGCCATTGGATGCGACCACATGTTGTCAATCCTCGTGAAGAGTAACCTTCATGCTTTGTGGAGATCAATCGACGTTTCCCTCCATTGGAGTAACCAAACATTGGCGTGGTTATCTCCTCCATATTAAATGCACACTCATCTACATTTAATGCTTTAAAAGAGAATGTCGTTTCAGCATGGCTTGCATTTAATGCTCATAGTTGATACTTATTGTGCAAAGACACGTCTGTTAGATAAAGCTTATTTTATTGACCAAGACAACTGTCAAGTGCAACGGATAACATCTGAAAAGGTCGCAGATGATAGATAGAGTTCGAAACACATCGCTATAGCATTGGACAGGTTCCGACATAGGTCGCTGAACCTTTTGGGACGATCACCTCAGGTTGCTTGTGTAACTCTCGAAGATCCATGTCGCGACCTCTATTTAGTTCGCTGGTCAAGTTAAGTCATCGACCTCATGTTGATTAGGCTGTTCTCAACTGACAATTCGAGCAGATTCTCTTAGAGACAAGTTAGGTCGTAGTATAATCATGAAGTTCTCAATATTCAATTTTTGAACCTTAAGAACTAGGGAGCTTCTGTTATGCCTAAAAATTCAGGGCTGATGTGAGTTTACATCAGCAAGCGCCAATCAAAGTTAAGGAAGGCTTTGTGCCATCCAGGAGTTGCCATGTCATCCAAAGATAGAAAAAGTATGGTTGTCATCAACTTAGCAGACTCAGGTTGTGTTTATGAGTGGATGGGAGTTGCCCACCTGTCCAAGCCCTACGCAATTTGAGGATATCTCCTATGTAATCAGCCAATGGGGAGCGTGGTAGGAATTCTACTACACCTGCCCACTTGCAAATTTGTAATCATTACCCTGAAATCTTCTACTATAAATAGAGGGCTCCTCCTCTCATTTTGGGGATTCTAATAAAAAACCCACATTCTGATTGTAACATTTCATTTTCAGAACGTAGATAACCCGCGAGAAAGAGACTAACTCGATATTCTCTCTGAATAATCAATCATTTGTACCTCTGCTCGCTGCTTGCTATACATGACCTCCTATAACCTCATATATATAAAAGAATAGTGGATGTAGGATTCGCTTTAAGCATCTAAACCACTTTAAAAATTATCTTCCATTTACTTCATTGCATTGTTCATTCACGTGTAATTTCTAAGTCAGCTTACTACTTTACACGTGCAAATTATTGGTGTCAAAATAAAGCATCAACACAGGTAAATCTGTAAGATGTTTAAAAATTGATCTGAAAGTTACGTTAGTGCATAGAAGACAAGTAGACGCAGGTTTTGGAACATGCCTCAGTGTTGCTACGATAACTTGAGCTAAAGAGCTCAAATTTTGATGACTCTTAGACCATTGGAAATATGATTCAAATATATACAATTAATATGTTTATGACTTCATCAGATTTAGAAGTTTTCATGCTAAAAAATGGAAGTCTTTCGGCGCACAATTTTCAAGCAGTAGCTGTTAAAGAGAAACGGATAGAAAATGGAAACTTCGCCAAGCTACCATAAATTCCTCAGCATGAACTGGGAGCTGTTCCACATATTTTGATAAATATTTGGAAGTCTAGTTTACCTAGAATTTTACGGTTCGCTATTCTGAGATTTCTAGAGGAAGATATTCATGTTTTAGTACTGAAGGGTCAGCATATGAATCCTAATTCTACAAGGACTCTACTTTAGATTAATCCGAATTTTATTCTCCTATTTTGTATAGGATTTTTCCTATTACTTTCCCATAACCCTAGCACTATAAAAGGATGTCTTTAGGTATTTTTTGGAGAGACTAAAACTTTGAGAGAGGTAAGGAGAAGAGACTTCAACTTGGAAAGAATTGGAGGCAAGGAGAAGAGATCTACCTACGGCTTCATCTTTTTCTCTTGTACTTCAAGTTTTTGAAAGGTTTGAGGTTTGATTTTTTTATGATCATAGGTAACAAAATCTTGTCTAGAGATCCGATGTAACCAAACATGAAGGTTTTTATGCATTGATTAATTTTATTGTTCTATTGATTCAATATATTTCTAGTTTCATTAATTGCACTTAATTTGATCTTAATGTTTTGTATGAAATAAGTATGGTAAACATCATATGCTAACTTTAAAATACAAAACAATTGATTGTTTGAGACAAGTTAAGGTAAACATCATATGCAAACCTTGAATAGCTCTTTTGAATGGTTGGATTGTGTTGAGGCAAACATAAGGCTAGATACAATTCGGTTCATATTTTGAGTACTTCTTGTTCTTAATGGGTTCTTGATTGTTAGACTTTACTAAACATCCTAGTGAGTTTAATGGTTAAGAATACTTGGTTAAACCCGAACATCAAACAATAATACCATAATGATGGAAGACTAAACCCTAGGAATTGGGTTGAGACAGCAATAAATTAATTATTAGTAGAGAATTGGATTGTTATGGTGAAATCAAATACCTTGGTTTTTATTGCATTGGTTTTCAATTAATTTTTTATTTTTTTATTTAATTCAGTTGGTTAAGAATTTATTTTGCTTTCTTAGTAATTAGTTTAATTTCTTTTGTTTATTTTATTTGTTTAATTAAGGCATGGTATATTAGGATTAATTGAATGCCTACAAATCTCTGTGGGATCGACCCTTGCTTTTGCACACTAGACTACGATAGCGATTCGTGCACTTACAAGGTATTAAAATTGTTCATCAAAATCAAAGGCTCACCATCGCTTGAAATGAACCCATCAGGTTGTTTCATATAAACCTCTTCCTCAAAATCTCCATTGAGGAAAGCTGTTTTCACATCCATTCTATGTAAATCTAAATCAAAATGGCAACTAATGCAATGATGATGCGGAAAGAATCCTTTTTAGAATTAGGAGAAAATGTTTCTTTATAATCTATCCCTTCCCTTTGCGTGAACCCCTTGGCAACAAGCTTAGCCTTGTATCTCTCAATGTTGCCTAATGAATCCCTCCTAGTTTTAAATACCCATTTACAACCAATAAGTTTCTTTCTAGTAGGCAACTCAACAAGGTCTCAAACTGTATTATCTGCCATAGAATTCATCTCATCAATCATGGCATTATACCACAACTCAGATTTACTACTGCCTATAGCTTGTGAAAACGTGTCTGGGTCATCTTCAACACCTATGTCACAGTCAGACTCTTGTAGATACACTACATAATCAGTAGGAATTGCTGATTTCTTTGTTTTAGTTGATCTCCTTAATGTTGTATCAATAGTCTCTTCTTGAGACTATTGCACAACTGGTTGTTCCTCTTATGTTGGAGGTTGCTCATAATGATCTTCTAAAACAATCTCATCAAAACGTAGACTTTGAATGATTGGTTCCTCATTATTCACCCTGTTTGGATGAACAACCAATCTTTTACTTGATGTAGGAGCATTATCTAAAACATTAATTTTCTCAAAGACTAAGTCTCTGATTTGATCACTCCCACTGATGATGCGTGTTTACTACAACATGCAAAAATAGCAAGTATACTAGTCGCTCAAGTAATAAAGTGATGGGTAGGATATCGTTCCCACGAGGATTGTTAGCAAAGCACTAAGTTTCCTAACGTTATCAAGTTGAAGCAATCGAATTCTTTGGATTGGTGGGAGCAAAATGTAATGAAAAAGAAAACAAAAATGAAATTAAACAAAGAATTAAATCTTAATTAAGAAAGCAAAATGAAACACAGAATATCACTTTAAACAAAGCGGGCAGGGTTTTGACTTCGTTTGGATTTTTATGGGTTAAACCTAAAATTATACTATATTCACATTCATTACTATAATGGTGATTACCCAAGAAGCCTAACATGAATTATTTCTCAATCTCATCATGTTCATCACATACAGCATTCAATTTCAGAGTAACACACAACCAAAGCTTATTCACATGGAAATAACACAATCAAAATACTTAACCCATTTAAAATTCAAACTACAATCAAAACCCTAACCCATAAAAGATTAGTTCAAAGCTAATTTAATACTACATAACCGAAAAATAGAAATAAACAAGTTAAACATAAGAAAACTGAGATGAAAGATAAGAAATCTCCCCAAAAGATGAATCTTCTAGTCAAAATCTGAACCTTCTCTCTTAAACAATCCGAAAAACTCAAGCTTTACTCTAAGAAAAGTGTAAAAACGGCTAAACCTAAACAGCTCAAGCTCCCTTGGCAAAAGGTTAAGTTTTTCTTTTATACTTAGTCCAAAAACCCAGCCAAAAACACGCACAACACGAAACTGTGCGTTTACAAAACTGAATAAGTTGACTGTCGCCGCGGCGAAGAATTCTTCTTCGCCGCGGCGAAGACAATTTCTTCGCCGGGGCGAAGCTCCAGCGAAGTATGAAGAAATCCCAAATCGTTACTGACTTACTTCGCCGCGGCGAAGACAATTTCTTCGCCGGGGCGAAGCTCCTTCAAAAGTTTTGAAATTACAGAACTGCCACTCTGCTTGCTTCTTCGTTCGATTCTTCGATTCTTGGCTGTCTTCTTTGGGAACAAGCTTCATCGTGCTTTGTCCTACTCCGAAACTCTCCTATCTTCTGAGATCCGCTAATTTCTGAGTCAAACTATCCAATTTTGTCTTTATTTGCTCAAAAAGTCCATTTTAACCTGAAACACGAAAAGTAAAGAATTAAGCACCAATTCAGGTAAAAATGCACTAGAAAGTACCTGAAATCCGACAAAAAAATCAAATAAAAACTGTATAATTTACGGATTATCAACTGACCACGCCATTCTCAAGAAATTTGGCATTTCTAGATTCAACAATTCTATTGAAATGGTTCGAACAATAAAACTTACATCCCTTGGATTTTTCAGCATATGCAATAAAATATGCACTAATAGTCCTAGGATCTAACTTTCGTTCTTGTGTATTATACTTCAACTGGACAACCCCAAACACGTAAATGACTTAAACTCAATTTCCAACCTCTCCACAACTCGAATGGCATTTTGGGAACCGCCTTAGTTAGAATTCGGTTTAATATATATGCTACAGTTTTAAGAGCTTCGATCCACAAAGAATGAGAAAGTTTGGCATTACGTAGCATGCTCCATACCATATCCATTAATGTTTTATTTCTTCGTTTTATGAGATGGTGTGCCAGGCAAGGTGCATTGAGCCACAATACCTTGCTCTTGAAGAAATTTAGCAAATGGACCAAGTGCTTGTCCTGTACCAGTGTATTTACCATAATATTCACCACTACTATTAGATCTTACAATCTTAATTTGCTTTCCACATTGTTTCTCTACTTCTGCTTTACATGTTTTGAAAGCATCCAACGCTTCATCCTTGTGATGAAGCAAGTAGAGATATATGTATTGTGAGTGATCATCAATAAAGGTGATGAAATATTTTTACTGCTAGAGCTCATGTCAGGGCAACAAATATTTGTATGTATGATTTCTAAAAGTTCATATTACATTTCTTAGATTTGTTAGTTTGCTTTCCCTTAATGCAGTCTATACAAGTATCAAAGTCAGTATAGTCAAGAGTTTCAAGAACTCCAGCATTTACCAACCTTTTAATCATATCAATAGAGATGTGTCCTAATCTCCTATGCCACAAAAAAGAAGAGTTTTCACTCATAACAGTACGTTTAATACCAGTACTAGCATGTGAAGTCATTAAACTATAAGGAACAATATCAATTAAATGAATTTTAAACAAACCAACAACCATAGTGCCATTTCCAACAATATATGAGTTCTTAATTAAATTAAAAGAACTACCATAAAAGTTGAAAGAGTATCCACAAGATACAAGTTTAGAAACTGAAATTAAATTCCTAGAAAAACTAAGAATATAAAAGGTTCGTTCCAAATCCAAAATAAAATTAGTACTTAAAATAAGTCTAAATGTTCCAACAATTTCAACAAGTGAAGGCATCTTGTTTCCTGAATAGATGTTGCATTCACTTCCCATCGGTTTCCTTTGATCCAGATAACCCTGTATGGTATTAGAAACATGGATTGTAGAACCAAAATCAATCCACCAATCATTATGAGAAACATAAATCATACTAGATTCATAACACACAAGAGATGTGAGGTTACCTTTCTTGTCAAGCCAAGTCTTTCTTTTAGGACAATCCTTTTTCATGTGTCCCTTTTTTTTTTTTTTTTTTTACAGAAGAAACACTTGGTGTTGTCCTTATTTCCTTTGCTCATAACCTTATTAAACTTGTCTTTTCCCTTCCACTTCTTATTCTTGTTTGAAGTGTCCTTGACATTTCCCATCACCAAATGTGTAGTTTCACTAACTTTGTGAAGCAATCTCTCCTCCTCTTGAACACACAGTCAAAAGTTCATTGATTAACCATTTAGCCTTTTGTGTGTTATAGGATATCTTGAAAGGAGTACAATGAGATGAGAGAGAGTTTAGGCATAATGCACTAGAAAATCATCATTAATCACCATTTGAAGGGACCTCAACTGAGCAGTAATGTCCCTCATTTTCACAATGTGCTCACGAACTCCTTTAATACCTATGAGCCTTATGGATGTCAACCTACTCATAAGGGTGCTACCTAATGCTTTACCTGATGTTTCAAACGGAGCATGAATAGCATTTATCAGATCCTTGGCATTCTCACACTCTGGTATCAACCCACAAATACTACTCATGATGTGAGATTTGATAAACATCATGCTTAAACGGTTGGATCCCACCGTTCATACAAAGCAATCTCAACCAGAGTGCTAGTATCTGTAGGTGCAGTTGGCTCTTCCTTACGAAGAACGTAGTCAAGATCAATGCACCCTAAATGAAGAAGGACAGCCTCCCTCCACTTTTTGTAGTTGTCACCACTAAAATAAGGAACTTTATCCTCAACCATCATCAAAGTTTGATCAATTGTAGGTATATCAACATATATTTCTACTAAATAAATTATGAGGCACAAAGTCACAAACCATCAACAACAATTATAAGTTTATCAATGTAAAACAAATAACAAATCATAAATGAATCGACATATCATAAAATCTCCCTGTGGGTAAAGACATTACATATCATGATTCATTATCCTTTAATGATGAAACTAAAAATTATTAATATTTCATAATACCTGTGGGCTAATTAAGAAATAAAAATAATTTCTATTTCATCCTAATTAATCATGAAAATATAACATTCCATGTGGGTAAAATAATTATATCAACATGATTTACTGCAAAATGATGTTGTTAACTTTAATATGATCATAATTAATATTACTTAATGCATATATTATCATAATTTAGATGCTATGGCCACTCTAAATTAATCAAACATATACGATCATATGACACCACATAGTTATAATATGAATTACAGCATATAACTCAAGATAATACAAATTAAAACAAGAATATCACATGAAATTATGCATTACAGACAAATACACACTAGAAAAACCATTACACATGTCGTCATCGACCTCACGTGCCTCCACGCACGACCACAACACCTCCACACCTCTCTATGCGCCGATAGGCGCTGACAAAAGCATTGCATACGCGTCCACACGCCTTCACGTGATAGCACACGCCTCTAGAGGAAGCCACGCGCCCCACACGCTGGGTCAAAATGGATCTAAATAACCTATTGACTGGGTCTCGTTGACCCGTTGTAACCCACTAACCTGATTTGACCGTTGATCGGTTCATTGACCCGATTTGACTGGTTTGTTGATTGGTTTGACTTTAGATTGGTTTTGATCGGATGAGGTTGGCTCATTAGGTCCTTGACCGAGGTTGACTGGGTCAAATTGACCTAGTTTGACCTTTGACTTTGATCGGGTCAAACTAACCCGTTTTAGCCTTGACCTGGTTGATTTGACCTGTTGACACGGTTTGACCAGTTCTTCTTGACCCGATTTTTGCAACTTTTTAACCCATTTTCAGCAATTGTTAACAACCTAATTCTGACCATTTTTCTAACATTTTAGAGAGGAAACTTGAACGTGGACGTATGGCCTATGTTGGTGGCATCCCAAATGACGTTTCCATCCCAAATCGACTGTTAGTGAACGACCCACTTACGCAGCGGAAAACAAAAAATGTAAATGGCATGGATCGTTCCTTAGAACCAAGATCCGGGTATAATATCACAGTTTGTACAATATATAAATTAAATCTGCAGAAAATCAGATTCAAGGTTCAATAATCTTACGCACGTTTGGAGGCTCCACCAAATTTGTCCTTGAACGTTTTGCTACCGACCCAAGTGTAGGATCGAACCGATGAAGTCTACACGAAGACAATCTCAAGGAACTAAGGAGGGATTTGCTAGGTCCTCCTTAGCCTTAAGAAACAAAGAAGAAAACGAGTATTTGATTTTGGCTAAACCAAAATCTGAAAGTGGCGTGGGAGAGTTTTTCTCTCAAATGAAAAAGTAATCAATGAATAAAATGATTTCACACACTTTTTCAATTAACACCTTTTCTTTTATAGTCTTATTTTACTTGCCCTATTCCCATATGGAATGGGCTTGGGCTCCAACCCAAACATCCCATGTTTCCAAACACCCCCTAATTAGATATTTATTTTAATTCATCATTTTCTTCAATTAAAATCAATTAATATATATTTAATATATATATTAACATTTAACAATAATGATAATTTATTTAAATATATGCGAACACATATTTAAACCTAATTTCACTTATTTAATTTTTATAATAAAATTAAATAAAGGCTACGACCTCAGCAAATTTAATTGCATTGTGAAATTACCAAAATACCCTTTCATCCAAAAAGACGAAAACGCCCTTTTTTCTTCCTGGCTCTTAAATTATCTTCTATGTATGTGACTCATAGGCTCCTCATCATATCGGCAGTGTATAATATCGCGATTAACACCAATTAATCGTCTCACTAATACAAAGACCAAGATTGGCCCCTAGCAAGGCATCATGGCCACCCGATAGATTCGGATTCAGCAAAGTAGCTACCTGTCAACGATATGGTTACCGTACAATTCGATCCTTTCATCATTCGTTATCTCGACGAGACGAAGGCATAGAAATAGTGTCAACCTTCGGTTACTCTCGATATTATTTATTCAGTTTCTGGACCAATGACCCGTATTATAAACTGGATAGAGCAACAACTCAATCCCACTGTGGCCACAGTTTTAGTGTCATTGCCATATACTGAATTGCGCCGTGAGATAACTTTCTCCCGTACCCGGGAGTGATAAATCCTCTGTCAATCCACCATAGTCTTGATACACTCCTTGATGCAGCCAATCACCACCGTATTGACAGCTCTGAAAAGAACTGCGTTAGGCTAGTGTCAAACTACACCAATCGGTGCACAAGGCGCTCCGGTGATCTCAAGTCTAAGGATCACATGCACCACCATTCGTTAGAGGATTTGTTCCATAGACACTGGGGTTACCATCCATATGGAATCCTCTGGTGGGTCAGTCCAGTGAACTTGCTGTGGTGTAATCGCCTACAACAAACACCCATGTGTTGCACCAGGTTGTCACCAAACAACCTTGACAAGTGAGATCAGTCATTGCCTCTCGACAGGGTCGTTCAACACTATGATAGCCTTACCGTATTATCTGTGCCCTTACTTCAGAATAATACTGGGGCTACGGATGTTTCTAGAATGGCCACCATATGTGCTCATAGGTTTCTCACTATTAATATTTGAAACATTTGATACCCTCGTCACGGTTCTATCATTCTAAGGACATATATCAATACATATTGCAATAATAATGATTTACGCGATATAGAATAAAATGCCTTTTATTGATTAATGAACATTATTACAAATAGTCAATTCTACAATAATTGATTGGCTCTGGGGCATCTACTTTAACAATCGACACCGTAAATGGCTGCCGAAATCATCCAAACGTGATTTTTACCGAAAACTTTAAACTAGCGTAACTTTGCAATCACAATTCTGTTTTTGACAAATAATATATCGTTGAAAAGCTTTTTCAACCAAGATTTTAATGATGCCAAAATAAAAAACAGATATGATTTATACAAGAAATTATGTTCTATTTAGAGTTATGAGTTTTAATATAAAAAGTCCCAATTTTCATGCAATATATTCCAAATTTGCATTTCAAAAATTCAATATACATCACATGTCAACAGTCATACCAGACAGAGATTTTAAACAGGCTCTGATACCACATGTTAAACATTTTATTCATATCAATAAACATGTATATAGCCAAATCATATAAATCCATATACATGTTCATATACAAATACAACGGAAATAAATCAATACTACTAACCTCCAGCCATAGCAATTTGTTGTTGCTGTCTTCTTCAAAGATTACAGATTCTTTTAATGCATTGCAATTCTCAGAACGATAGTTTTGGGAATATCAAAATTAATTGTATGTATTGGAGGCCTGTAACTGCTCCCCTTTTAAAATACGCAAAAAATATTTCCATCTAAGACAACTGTTGGGATAACTGCTCAACTGCTGAAAAACTGCTTAGTAGTTAAATATTATATAAAACTAATAAATAAAAGTGAAGGACCTAATAGTAATTAATGAATTAAAATTGTAACATAGTTCTCTCTACTAAACATCTCTTTTAAGCCACAAGTTGCTCCCCGAATAAACCCAGTTTATTGGTTGCCTCCCCCTCCTTGGATCAAAAACATCGATGGTTTTACAAAAGGCAATCTAGGTCCAACAACCTACAAAATCATCTTTCGAGATGCTGATGGCTTTTGCTTAGGTTGTTTTGTTGGGCCTCTTGGCCATCGTGGATCTATTTATGCTGATGATGTCGACCTGCCTCTCCCTTCTTAAAATGGATTTTATCCTCTTTGCTGGGGTTTATTAAAAAAAAAAAAAAAAAGTCTTTTATATAGCAAAATAAGTTTTTGATGTTATCATATACAAAATAATTAATATTGGAACTCACACTCTTATTTCAACGAGGAGATAATAACAATTTGAATTAGACACATAGGAACTAAAATAACATAAATGTGACATTTAGCCTTCTTGAAGATAAAAACAAATCATAAGAAAAACATTTCCATGAAACAACACAACAATAGAGTTAATTACACTGACCTCTCCTGAGTTTTCAACATTTTTAAGGCGTGTAGAAAAAATGATTAGATTAACATAGACACCCACCCCACTCCATTAACTCCCGTTAGGCTCCATTAATTGAAAAAGTTCCTTACACCCCCTCAAACATAAAACTTGCAGTTACCCCCACTAACTTCCTTGTATTTGTTTTAAAAAACTGAAGAAAAAAATATTGTACTTCTTAAAATATATATATTTTTTTAATTGAAAATTTAAAAAAAAAAAAAAAGAGAGAGAGAGAGAGTGATCATTGATTCTAATGATCTAAGAATGATGGTTTTGACAATGAGTAATACTAGCCTTACAAATAGGCATACAAAAAGACAAATCCAACCCTTAAAATTCATAATTGCCTCTCTCTCTCTCTCTCTCTCTCTCTCTCTTTCATTTTCCCTTCTTTTAAGGGTTGAATTTGTCTCTTTGTAAGGCTATTATTATTCTTTGACAATCTATATTAAAACTTAAATATATTTTAATTTTAGTAGAAATGCCAGTAATTTTTAGTTAATGACTTAATGGAGCCCTGACGAAAGTTGAGAGAGTGAGGTGTTTGTGTTAACCTAATCATTTTTTCCATATGTCTGTGAAATGTTGAAACCTTATAGGAGGTCCATATATTTAACTCCACAACAATATTGTCATCATAAATCAGTTTTGAAACACTTAGCAAGTTCTTTATAATGGAATGAACTATGAAAACGTCACTAAGCTTAAGCAATTTTAAGTGTTAATATTTAATATAGTGTTACAATAATTAGAGATATGGAGAGCTTTGTTGTTTCCCACTACGACTTAATCAAAACTATTGTATTCTCTTTTTAGACTACGATTAGGCATATCATTAGAGGTGGCTTTCATCTATAAATAAAGCTAAGCAAATCATTCGCTCTAACTGGAGGAAGCACATGTGATCAATCTTGATTGTTGCTACAAAGTTTGTATAAGGTATTATTAAACAAGACAGGATTTTTAAAAGCTTGCAGGAATAATTTAGATCTTGTTTGAGTTATCAATATTACTGTATTGAGTTTGATTCATATTCATGATTTCAACCACGAGTTTGGCTCAGATAATAGACAAAATATGAAGTGAACTTTAGTTTAAAACTAATAACTAAAGAAAACAAAGAGCATTAGCTTGCAAAGGATTTTTCTCATTATTGGACAACAAGACGTGATAATGAACCTTCAAGTTCAACAACTAAAGATGGATCATTGTACCCAAGTTTAAAAATGAAGTTTGCAAAGATATGCCTAACATAATGTCTCTAAAGTCTTATAAACTCGTTTTCTTTTAATTTGATAGTCAAAACTGAAGACTCATATTTCTATAGAAACTTTTTATTACTACAATAAATCGAGAAACTAGAAGCAAGATTTAGTATTTTCACCCTTATATATACATGTATAAACAAATCATTCTCTACAAGAACAACAATATAAAATATGCGACCACCATAGGCCCCTTCAAATAGGTTTTATCAACCAGAAAATGACTACCACCCCTTTGGGCGAGAAATTAATCTTATTTTTCTAAATTTTGATTTTATAATGGCATCAATATTTTTAACCTATAACACATGGGCTTATTCGTACAACTAAATGTAACACTCCTAACTTAGGATCCTTTTCTTTTTTAATAGAAAAAAATTCGTATGTAGATTTACATTTGTCATCCAAATACCTCGTATTTATAATACTGAAAATATCAAATTTAATACCGAAAGAACACGACTTGTGTTTCAAGGAGTTGAGTCAAAGGCATGGACATCTTCTTATATCGTGCCCAGAACTGTTTCCCCACTTCATTTTCCAAATTGTGGATCGAGATAATTGAAGCAAATGTAAAAGAATCCAGAGACAATGTCAAAGAATCCAAACGCTTTCCGTCTCCATTGAATTTTAAGTAATTGGGTCATTGTCGAAGTTTTGATCCCCTTGAGTTTTTGTTGTCACCTAGAAAACAATTCTCTACATTCCTCCTAATTTCCATCATACACCAAATTCTGTTTATTACACTCTTTCAAATATTAGATTTTTACATGTCTCACGATGCTTAAAAGATTTAATTGAAAAAAAACAAAATATAGACCAAGCTTAATACAAATTCCACGATAAATGAGATTAGAGCTAGTACCCATAATCCCACATTTAGAGTCATTAAATGGTTATGCTCATTCAGAGATGTGAATTAGGTTGGCGGTTGAACAATGAATGAAATCTAAGTGTTTTAAGTAAAAACAAGATAATAAAAAAAAACATTTTATAACCAAAACTTCAAAAATATTATGTCAGACCAAAATGCTTCTTATCTTCACACAATCGTTACATTGTACAAAGCAGAGTTGACAACTACAGGAAGCAAACACCTCTATGATACAAGGATGCCCACAAAGATTTTAGTATTATATCTCTCACCATCACATACAAGGACCTCATGTCCTCTTGATAGAGAAAAAAATATTAGACCTAAAAACGAGGAATAAAATATATATATATATAAAAACTAATGAGAAAAATAACCAGCACTACCAACCCATAGAAGAAACAACAATGACTGACTTCTACCTGCCTGTCGCTCAATTTACAAAAGGTGGACGGTCCAAACTGCAACTCTTTACGCATTAAACCAACGTAAGCCTGCCTGCCTGCTGCCTGTCACCTGGTTCTCTAAGTAATCTTCATCATCTCAAGGCCTATTAATTGTGGCCAAAACCAAATTTTCAGAAAGCCCTCAGATTTCTTCAGGAATATAGGTTACACGTTCAAGATTTCCTGTATATGGCAACATGCTCTATACAGAACACCAGATACTCCAGGTGGTAGCATGAGCCTAAAATGAGAGTATACAAAGCAATTGTATAGAGACAGATTACTATATCCAAGCAAGAGAGCCCCGATCGTTTGGTACTTGAGGACGGCCTCGAGTTGGTGTAGGAGGTCTGTTAGCATTAAGCTCCTAATTGCAAGAAACCAATAAACAAAATAAACACTGGGAACATTATACAAAAATCTCACTATTCAGTGCAGATGGATTTTTTAATTAGTAGCACCTGCATCCATGTATCTTCTATATGTCGTTCTGGTGATGCTTCAGGCGATGAAATTGCTGGCGGCAAAGGATGAATGAGTTTCGGAACCACCACAAGATCTCTACCCAAAACTAAGATTGCCCCAGCATTATTTGCAGTACCTATAGATTCAACCAAGTGAAAAAGGCTGAACACCGGTGGCACCGGTGGTACTCAGAAACTACATCAATCGAAAGGGAGAGGCTACATACCACAGTAATTGGTAGCTGAGAAAAGTGTAATTAAATGTCCTTGGGCAAACCGCTCAAAGCCATCCATCACACATTCATGTGCACGTACAATCAACTGAAGATCATTGTTATTGCAAAATTCCATAACTCGATCAGGCTGCAAAAAGCAAACTTTCTAACATGAGCACATGCAGAACCAAAACAAAAGACACCAGGTGCAAAATTTTCCAGTATGAATAGGTTAGCATATTGAAAACTGTTTTAGAAACCATTAATCCAAAAAGTTGATGCTGATAGACAACAGTCCATAAGTAGCATTTAAATTTTAACATGCCTCTTCACATGCATGGTTGAATTTGATTAACCCACTTACAATGTGAACTCAACAGATGCAATCACAGGTCTAATCTGCTTCATGTCATAATTTTATCAATAGAATGAAGTAATTATCAAGATTTGGACAAAAGCCCTAAATTCTCATAATGCCAGTTTGTTACTATCTAAACTGATAAAGCTGATGAACTGATAAAGCTGATGAACTGATAAAGCTGATGAACTGATAAAGCTGCATTCATTGGCAAGATCAAAGAAATGAATGGATAATTTGATTTCTTTTGAAACAAGGATTAAAAGGTAATTACGTTTAGTACCAGCTCCACACCTCCAACCATTGAATTGTTATGGATGAATGGCCCTAAATTTATGTTAACAATTGAAGTAAAAAATTTAAGGAATAGTACAAGGATGAATAAGTGGAATCCCCATTGCTTTGGTTAATTGCCAAGTCTTCAATGATTATTAAAGACTGAAAACCATAAAGACATGGACTTGTTCACAAGGGGAGGGCAGAGGGGATTACAAGGTTAAAAAATGATGAATGCACAGCTTGAAACTAAAATCCTGGATTTAGGAATTTCAATCTGCAAATTCAGACCACATAATGGGGAGAAAATAGCTTTGAGCATGGAGCCCTATCTTTTAAAACATGCTAAATTTCATAGACAATCTCCAAATTCTGGTAATTGTTCAAAAATATATCAGCACAGGGAATGGCATCAGTGCATCAAAGAAGGTTAATTTCTAGAATCTCTGCGAATCCTTGACCCTTAAAAGTTGAAATCTTCAGCCATCTCTTTCACTAAAAAGCGTCCTTTAAAATTATATGCTAGCACCGGAACTTATGCGGAAATCTATTTAGCTCAATAAATATTAAAGTTTTTGTGAAGCACAGTATAACAATATAAAAATAGAAGAAATGGAAAGACACTCACCCCAAAAGTAACTAACCCTGGACCCCTAGCATTTGGTCGCAGTCCTTCCACACTGTCATTTTCTGTCGGATCAGACCTAGGGAAAAAAAAAAAGGCATATTACAAAGCCATTGAAAAATCAGAACATAAATGAAAGCGTCAAAGTGAAACAGTATAGACATGCACTGACCACAATAGATCCATAAGCACAATTGAACCGGCTTCCATAGTAATTGGACGTTGAAGATTTTCAATCTGTTCCACATGATTTATTGACCGACCAATACCTCCATGCATACAAATGATTTTCTTTTCAATTAGAGCAGCCAAAGGAAGCCAATTGAATAAACGGTTTATCCTATGCCAAGCCCAAATTCCATCTCTCTCACCCTGTTCAACAATGCATTAGATTGCTAGAAAAAGCAGTTAATACTAATGTAAACAGACCCTTTCAAAAGCATAAATAAAAATACCATGCGCTCAATGCACTCAATCCTGAAACCAAAAAGGGCATTAATGTCTGCAGCTTCATGGTTCCCACGAATTAGATGTACATTGTTGGGATATTCAACCTGCAAAATTGACATAATGATACAACAATAAGTCCATCTCTAAGAAAAAGTTCAGTTTGAAAGATTAATGATATAAAAAAACGAAAAAGCCAAAGAAAAGGTACCTTCAAAGCAAGCAGAAGAGTAATGGTCTCAAGGCTGTGTTGACCACGATCAACATAATCTCCTAAGAAGAGATAATCAATGTATCTGCAGTCATTCATGAAATTAAGCGTCATGGAGTTTCCCAGGTTAAACTTGATTGTAAAATGTAGCAATCAAAATGTATTCCAATGCATAAAGCAGTAATCTTGCAACAGCGAATAAAGCACCCACCTATGCTTATAGGAGGACAAAAATAAACCCACATGATCAAAATAAAAGAATGGAAGAGACAGAATGTGAGTATGACAGAATGCATGAGTATGTAAGTGGGAGAAAGGAGGGATGGAGGAGGGGGAATATAACATTAATAAGCCTCCTATCCTGCCAAAATAAATGAAAATAAAAAACCTCCTTCAATTCCAAGATACTCATATATTAGTCTCACAGCCATGCTTCCAAGCACATGGACATTTTACACCTTTTAGCAGAATATTTGCTCTGAGAAACATGGGTAGAACTTGACAAAGTAAACCAACTTCTCCAAGTCTGAGCGACCTCTGAATCATTCCCAACCCTAACCAAGACGACATGCATCTAAAAACTTGGAAACTCTTAAGTTCAAGACCTCTAATTAAAGTGGCTGACCACATTGAACCACGTGATGTAACATGAAAGAAGCTCCAGCTAATTTCTATTCTAACCTGGGACTTGATTAACAGACTAACCCAACTTACAGGTAAACTTAATTATGTGTTTCTTGTCCCATTTTTTTTTTTCCAATAACAAACTGCATAAAATTTATTGGTAAGAAAAGAAAGTATAAAACAGGCATGAACTAGTGGTCCACCTCAGGGTTATTATTAAGAAAAAAATAACCACCAGCACAGAAAGAGCATCAACTATATAATCTTATTCACCCAATAATCACTACAAAATCACATCCTAGTTCTCCAAAATGAAGGATGGAGAACTTTCCTGAAACTCTTTTAGTATTGTATGCCACAAAAAAGGTACTGTACCTGAGAAAACCAAACATTTCTTTTATAATGTGTTAAAAGTTTCCTTTTATTTCTTCATTACAGTAAATATTAGAAAAATGATTGTCAAAAACTGTATTTACTTTAAAAATAATTTAATTCCACTTAAGAACAGACCAGACTAGAATAATGTGTACTAAAAGATAATACTCTATCAAAGATTAGTAAATAATCCACCACTTTCAGATGTTGCTAAGGCCACTGGAAGAAAGGAAACAATCAAGCCAAAGAATTTATTGATTTTAACATCTTTTCCTCATAATATTAAAAGCAGAGCAATAAATTTCCATCATAGCTGAGTTCTGAAATGAAATAAAATCGTTTGCCCAAAAATAAAAGAAAAATAAAGATAATATATGAATATAATCTCTGCAAAATCATCTGAAATCAGGATGAAAAATAATGACTGCACAAGTTGCCATAAATGAAGATTTCTTCAGTTCAATTTAAAAAANAGTAAACCAACTTCTCCAAGTCTGAGCGACCTCTGAATCATTCCCAACCCTAACCAAGACGACATGCATCTAAAAACTTGGAAACTCTTAAGTTCAAGACCTCTAATTCAAGTGGCTGACCACATTGAACCACGTGATGTAACATGAAAGAAGCTCCAGCTAATTTCTATTCTAACCTGGGACTTGATTAACAGACTAACCCAACTTACAGGTAAACTTAATTATGTGTTTCTTGTCCCATTTTTTTTTTTCCAATAACAAACTGCATAAAATTTATTGGTAAGAAAAGAAAGTATAAAACAGACATGAACTAGTGGTCCACCTCAGGGTTATTATTAAGAAAAAAATAACCACCAGCACAGAAAGAGCATCAACTATATAATCTTATTCACCCAATAATCACTACAAAATCACATCCTAGTTCTCCAAAATGAAGGATGGAGAACTTTCCTGAAACTCTTTTAGTATTGTATGCCACAAAAAAGGTACTGTACCTGAGAAAACCAAACATTTCTTTTATAATGTGTTAAAAGTTTCCTTTTATTTCTTCATTACAGTAAATATTAGAAAAATGATTGTCAAAAACTGTATTTACTTTAAAAATAATTTAATTCCACTTAAGAACAGACCAGACTAGAATAATGTGTACTAAAAGATAATACTCTATCAAAGATTAGTAAATAATCCACCACTTTCAGATGTTGCTAAGGCCACTGGAAGAAAGGAAACAATCAAGCCAAAGAATTTATTGATTTTAACATCTTTTCCTCATAATATTAAAAGCAGAGCAATAAATTTCCATCATAGCTGAGTTCTGAAATGAAATAAAATCGTTTGCCCAAAAATAAAAGAAAAATAAAGATAATATATGAATATAATCTCTGCAAAATCATCTGAAATCAGGATGAAAAATAATGACTGCACAAGTTGCCATAAATGAAGATTTCTTCAGTTCAATTTAAAAAATTAAAAAAAAAAAGTAAAAAGAAAAGACAAGAAAAGATAATGATTATTTCAAAATATGAAAAAGATGCAATATTCCTGGACCAGACATGCAATTAATAAAGGATGAGAAAATATTTATAAAAAAAAAAATCAATCTCCTACTGTGGAAAACCTGCTTCCCAAATATTAAGAAGGAAGAAAAAAGAAATATCTCTCAACTCTATTGCACCAGTAGCATTGGCAAATGAACAAACTAAAACTACCACAAGACCATCTAAAATCAGGATCAGTATACACACCAAATAGTGGCACACAAAAGAACAAATTTTAAAACTGAACTTCAACTCCTTAGTGATTGCAACTCATAGCAATGGAAAAAGACGATTCTAACAACCATGAGACCAGCTGATCAGAATCAAATGGCACAGCAAATTGTGGCTCACAAAAGAAAAGTTTTGAATCTCAACTTCCCTTTTTTTTCCACATCATTAGGATGACTATATAGATGTATGTAAATAGACGTCAAACTTCTATACCATCAATTGTAGTGTCACAGATTTTGTAACTATACCAACATTTGATGGAAGAGAAGCAGCTGTCACCACTCTCAAACACCACATCACCACTTTGCCATCTGCATCCCAAACCATCGCTAGCTATCATTATCAATGTCACCTACACCAGCACCATGCATCGCTAGCTATCATTATCAATGTCACCTACACCAGCACCATGCAATTACCACTGCCACTGCCACTACCATTTCCACCACCAGAACCACCATTACTACCTACTAACAAATGCAGCCTTCATCACCACCAAGTCACCATCATCCTGAAATTAACCTTACTAATGAAAACACAACCACCTCTTCAACTACAGAAAGACAACTCTTTTACAAGTCTAAGCTGAAGTCCACGGTTCATTCATAACCACTAAGGCACTCCAGTTCACAATAACGCACACATGGGTAATCGCTCCAAACACAATAGTTTTACATAGATAAAGTAGCAATCTAAAAATCAGTCTGACATTAGAGCAAACTTAACACCTAGGAATAATCAGTTATTTTCAAGAGTAAAGAAAAACTAAACAGTCACAACTAAACAACACTTTTATTGTAATAAAAAGGAAAGTTAAAGTACACTACAAAGTAGGTTCCTGAAAAAACTTTTGCAATATTAGAAAATACAACAGTATCCTGAGTTTATATAGGTCAGACTAAATAAAAGAATTGTCCAACTTGAGAAAAAATCAATTTTGAATTTGGAACCACAACAATAAGTGTGCATAATAAGAAAGAAAAATAATGAATAAAATTGCTTACGCAATGTCCCCAGCTGTTGAAGGTGCACCATACTCATCAAAAAGGCGCATGAGATCTCCAAACTGCCCATGCAGATCACCAAATATTTTGATAGGAGCCTTAAGCTGTAAGACACTTGGTTCACTAGAAAATATTCGCTCAGCGCTATCACAAAGATCTGCTATTTCATTGCAGTCTAAGAAAAATTGCCTTCGGACAGGGGGCTTCCAGCCTCGAGGCTTTAAAAGATGTGCTATGACCTGGATAAAAGGAAAAATAGATGATCCATTGCAAAACATAAAGAATCCTTCTTTGGTACGTAATATAAGTCACCCAAAATTAAGAACAGGGATACTCAACTTATCCAATGACAATTTTATAAATTAAAAAAAAAAAAGAGTTAAGGACGGCAATCTGACATTCAAGCAAGCCATAGTGAACACGACTTTAACTTCATTCAATCATTATTGTTGGCCTGACATAAACTATTTGAAAACTTCAAATTGGTCAAATACCTATGCAAGACACAAACTAGTCCAGACTTGGTCTTGAAACATTCACTGATCATCCCCACACATTAATACTCACACACAGGCTGTCCAATAGAAGAACCATGGAAATGTATAGTTTACCTAAAAAGTGTTGAAGGGAACTTCCATATGCCCACATCTTATGCAAAAAAATTTGAAAATAGAGAAAGTTTTGTGCAATATGGGATTTTAGACACTACTTTTCACCTAAAGTACAAAAAAAAATCATGAAACATCAACAAGCCTAGACCTACTCTGTCCCAACATTTGAAGGTAGATGAATGTGACACCGAACAACTGTAATCCAACATAAATGACTAGGTCATGTAACATAGACAAATATGGAACATTTCAAAATCACCTAAAATCCTAAATAATATTCTAAGAAAGGTGATGTCGATAGAAGTGTTATGCAAATAACAAGGGAATAAATGTCGCGGAGCAAGAATATTTATACATGATGATCCTTCAGTCTGTAGGTCCCAAGACGAAACTCCAAAATATTTTGTAGCATATTGAGCACAATTTGCAAATTTCACACGACAGGAAACTCTTTAACCCAACTGCTATTGCTTACAGAGGTGACAAAGGCTGTCACCAATATCCAGAATGCATTTATCTTCCATAAATGTCCTTAAAAAGGCCACCAAAACTAAGCTAAACTTCCCAAAAAAGGAAAAAAGGAAAAAAAAAAAAAAAAGGAGGAAATTAATAAGAATATTAATAGCCCAGAGTTAAGACCACGATGAATTTAGTGATACGAACTTCAGAGCTTGATTTTTAGCAGTTGCATAGACTGAAGTTTGGAATTCAAATCATTAAAGCACTTCTGGTGGGAAGACTCAGGGTTAGTGATGTTTGGAAAAGAGACTATGATGAAAGATGAGTGTTAATGTCTGCAATAGGTATACAAGATTACAAGTGAACTCTGATCAAAATTTGTGCATCTCTGTCTGTGTATACATGGTTGGTTAGTTACCCTAATGGGTTAAAAAGCCTTTTTACCTTTCCATTCTTATTTAAGTAGAAATAAAAAAATAGTTTAACTCTCCTATCCATAGCCATTGACTAATTGGATGGGGTTGACTGTCAGGTTGTAAAACTTTAGGAGTGGGATCCGCAAAATTTACTCATCAATTTTACCTTCTTTGGGACACTATTGATGGACATCTGGCGATCTAGTAGCTTCCTTGCTGCCGTTGCACTCTCAGGGGTACCGTAGCTGACCCTCCTCCCTTCATTTTCAAACTGGTCAATAGAAAGCTGTCTGACCATACCACCTAATGCTCCACCAGTCTCTGCAGCGACAACAACCTAATACAGCATGAAAGATCAAATCAGACTTGAAGCCATGAAATAAGCACCTTCATGCTAATATAGCATCACTGCAACATTTGACTCGGCTGACAAAATCTTGTACTTACAGCTCTATGATGCAGCCGAACTCCAGCCGGAGCAATGCTATTTGACCCAACAGAATCAGGTTTAATCATCTGTTTCCCACTAGGAGTAGCCTCGGCCCCACGATCTCTGTCTGGTAGTTCAACTTCTCCATTAACTTGCCGTGCCTTCACTGCAGCCAATGTGGCACTGATAGCCTCAGCTTCTGCAGCTGATGCTTGAACTAACGACTCAACGCCCTTGCTTATTCTCCTGCACAGCAATTCAAGTGAGCAATTATTTGAATGAGAACCATAGCAATCATGACATGCACAGAAGCTAGCTCACCTGGAACCTTGGAGCATGGCATTTTCAGTGCTTATATCAGTATACATGTCACCATTAATAGGAGGAGCAACTGGATTTCCCAGCACAACTGCACCATCAGAAGCTGCTTCAGGCATTGCTTGCCTTGCTCTTTCATCAACAAATCCATACCTTCCAAGCCGTCCTGCTTGCACATTTGATGCAGCAGCAGCAGCAGCATGTGAAGCTGCAGTCGTTGTCTCGGCTGCTGCCAGGTCTTCCGCAACAAGTAGGTCATCAAGCAACACCCCTGAAACATAAGCATACATCAAGAACAATACTATGATACCATCATATTAATTGTTAGCTTGCAAGACCATGCTTCGACTTTTTTTAAAAATAAAAAAATAAAAAGCCGAGAAAAATAACAGTAACCAAAAGGGACATGTTGTGAAGATGCATTCTAACATGTAAGCTACAAAGACCATATCAAGCTCTTATCATCTATCTAAAAATCTAATTTAGTCATTCACTGCCAAGTCTTTGCCCGTCTTACCAAGTTCCCCAAAAATTTCACAAAATTCATCAGTTATTTTATAAAAAGTGTCAAATCACAAGGTTCAACAGCACATATGTTCCAAACCATTTCAATTTGCTTCAGCATCTTTTGAAATCCTCTTCCAGGTACCATCATAAATGTAGGTGCCATCAACATATGCCAACAACTGAATTCTTCAAATTGACATTAACATAACTTTCCATCAAATGGGGACTCTCCGTATTTCTGGTAAGTGCATATTTCTTTACTGACGGCACATCCCCTCTTGAACTAATTCAACCCAAACATAGCATACACAAAGCTTGAAGATATATTACGTCAATGCCAGTTGTATGTCAAATAAAAACATGCATCCCATTAATTCAGGTAAAGAACCCAGTAGACATCCACTTTCTCCAAAAAAGTTCTATTGGCAGTGCAAGACTGTGCAGTGGAATATGCTGTTTTGGCAAAAATAATTAAGCTCCCTTATCAGGCATTAAACTATGAAGACAGGTGTTGTAATGGGTAGGTTTGTGTTTGATATACGATACATTGGAAAGAATATCAGCAAATTATTATGTAGAATGTACATCTTACCACCACGTAAACCACCATAAATAAATATCAAGTCACCAACTGCTGCAGCCGCATGCCTGCAACGCCTTGTCAGCTCAACTGCAGCATCTCCACCAGCTGCATCAGCACTGTATCGGCCTGTCCTAGGACTAGTAACAACAGATTTTGTATCACACCAAACTCCAGCTGCAGTATCCAAAACTATAAAAAGGAAAACATAAGGGAACAGTAAGATTTCTATAAATGGACCAGCTCCTGACAAAATATACGTAGACAAAACCAGTGAAAAAAAAAAACACATCAACAATAACAATTAACAGTTTTGGTAATGTGCATCCTCGGATGTGACCCCTACTGATTCTTGTCCTCTTAAACATTACAGAGTCATTTATTTTAAAACAAGCAGTAGAAATATAGCCAATACATTGCAAACAAAAACAACTTCAAACTTCCAAAAAAGGAAAAAAGAGAACAAAGATTAACAATAATAACATAACAAAAAATCATATATTCGTTTTTTTTCCCTAAAAGGAAAGATAAATCCATCTTACAATAACAGCAACAGGAAAACAAACAAATGCCAAAACAGGATATAACTTCTCAGAGAAAGCAAGTGACGATGAGATAATTTGTTACTTTTTCTCAAACCAAAAACATGATTGCGGAAAATATTTAGCAGAGAAAGACCCAACAGGTTAGAACAAGTTGTTAAGCACCTTGTTTCTAACCAAGAAGCCAACAGTTCAAATACATTGGGGGCACCTACTAATAATGTCACAAAAGTTTCCTAACTACTACGGTTGTAAAGTCTAAAAGCAACCCCCACATTAGAGCACCGAGAACATGGGAAAGTTGAGGGATTTCTCAGAGAGAGAAAAGAGGCAGGGAGGAAAAAAAAAAAGGAACATCTAGAACCATCAAATTAAAATTGGACGTGGAAGAAGGGATTCAAGACCTAAAATTGTTTTTCTCTATTCTCTTGATGTGAGCCACCTTACCAAGGAAACTAGAAATGATCTACAGATTTATTAACAGGTCATAGAAGACCATCCCACATCATGGATAACCACTAAATGCCTTGTTCTACACAAGAAATTAGAAGTTCTATAATCCCAAGGTCACAATCAGTTCCTAGCAGAAACAATCAATAACTAGGTTAGTTATCTACTGCTCAGTGTTTTGCAAATATAATATCATCCAAATCCTACTCAAGTAGGATTATTTGAAATCTATAGATATGCAAGCTCTTTCAATAGATGAAAACAGATTGTAGGAGAAACTTCCGAATAAAGAATACTTATTAAGGATTGTGTCATCCAACTGTAAAGACCATGTGCAACAATTAAGGGACCTAGATGTGAATTGGATTCATTCTCTTATTCTTCCACAATCTTTCACTTCTACATCTTTGTTCCTGTATTTCCACAGTAGATATTTATAAACTCGACACTCAACACCAATCAAAATTGAACCCTAGCAACCTAAACCATTAGAAACTACGAACACAGGCCCTACCACCTGTACGTTTTAAATTACCATAACTGCCCCAAACCATGCATTCACCCAGCTGTTACCTGGTATTTTTTAACACTCTTTAACCCTAAACTCTAAATTTTAATAACCTTTTGCCTCCAACTACACCAATAAGCAGCTAATTCAATATACTTCAAAATTCAGAAAATAATAAATAAAATATTAAATTGACACATATATATGCATATAAATGCAGTATACATGTATATATGCACAATATTTCTAACATGCACATATATGTATCTGAAGCGACAGAGTAAGGAGGTCATAAATTACATATAGAACTATATCAACCATTTACATGCCTTATATCTCTGTAAACACATGTTAAACATATACAAGTAAAACCATCTTATCATACGACAAAATACAAGGTCATACATCATAACATACCAAAGAACTAGAAGTCCAAGATTCCAAAAGTCAAATTCAAATACCTGCAACACTCGATGAATCTTCTACCATGCGTCCTCCACCAAGTGCCCCTCCAGACACATGAAGTCGTGCATTAACAAAGACCTACAAGCATAATAAGAACAACTGATTGATCTTTTGCTAAAAAATGAATAAAATAAAAGAAGAGAGGCCATAGAATAAAGAAAAATTAAAGAAAAAAGGAAAAACAAAACCCACTGCTGCATGTTGGTATCTTGGAGATGGTGAGACACCAGGAGCAATAGCCCATTCCCAACGACCATCTCTATGTTTAGCAAGTCCATATGCACTTGCCAAAGGCTGCAAAAACAGAAGTTTGAATCACACAACACAATAGATGTTGCATTAAATAAACAAGAATCTTCAAAATCAGCTTAAGAAAACACAAGCGCAAACACAAGCAGTGAATGAACCAAACTTTCTACATTAGAACACTAATGATAGGGGGAAGACAAACAGAATGCACGACAACAAACTAATATATGCATGTCTAATAGAAACTAATATTCTCACATAACCTATATGGTAATTTGATATCAAAAATCGAATACCAAGGGACTTTTCTATCCACGTAGTATGATATGTTCTGATTTACACTTGTCAAAGGACCTTTTTACATACAGGCCCTGTAAGTTTGTCAAAGGAATAGTTTGCACTTTAGATAAGTAGTCTGAGATATTTTACCAAAGTTCCTTTAAATACCCATAGCTTACATTTGTCATACCATTCATGCAATCAGTGGTGGACCCAGAAATTTTTGTGAGAGGGGGCACCATAAGAATATTAACATTTAAAAAATATTGCATAATTAGCTCATTAACAATGCTATAAATTGTATATTTTATAATATAAGACATGCAAACTAACAAACTCATATAAGTTGTTCATAGGTAAATCTACAATTTCTTTTTGATGGTAACAAATGAGATGTCACTTAATTAATTATAAGGAGAGTACAGAAAAGAACACAAAAAAGAGAAAAGTTAACCATGATGATGGGCAAGTTACACAATTTAATTGTATTTTATGTCACATTAAAAGTAGTAGAACTAAAAAATTCAACAATTGATAATAATTTAATGCAACAAATAATAAAATAAAATAAAAATAAACCGTCATAATATAAAAATACATACAAACATTCAAGGAGGGGCACAAGTGTAATGAGGCTAAAATATCAGGGATGAAAACTGAATCTTAAAATTTGAGAGGGGGCTGCGTTCTGCCCTTGTCTATAATGTAGGTACACCAGTGCATGCAATTCATGAAGCTACATATTTACCATTTATCAGAGAAAGCAAGTTGCGTAGAAAATAAAAAGCAACTTTATCATCATTTCAAAATCCTAACAGTCTCTTTTGATAAATAATTTAACTTGTTCTACCACATTTAACAAATCAAACTGCAGTAAAAAATACAGCAAAGAAACTAAATTCCAGACAAAACAGGAGATTGAAATGATGAAATACTATTCCTTCAGTAAATTATTTTCCCAGAAAAGAAAACTTTGCATATAACATATTGAGTGTGTTTACCCAACATGTTAAAAACATAATATCACTATACAGATGTACATGCACGAGAAAGAGAATATAATAATTAGAGATAGAAAAATGCCAAAATAAGACAACATTCGCAATAAGAGAATTAACCAAACCAACCCAACATGTTCATAAAAGTGAAAATTAAAAAGAATATACTATGTTCATTTAACTATTTTCTCGTTCCAAAATTAACATGAGATGAGCACACTCTAAAAATTAGAGCCTTCAGATCCCTTACCCAAAAAATCTGACATCCAAGGAAAACATAAACAATACATCATTCAAACATCAACTCTCAAATTATTTAACCCTCCAGCCCCAACATCCAAAAAAATAAAGAACCATGGTAAAGATTGAACATCAGCAAAAAGAAACCAACTATAAAGGGAAGCAGCACCTCAGCACTGCCATTGACTGCATCACACCTACATGTGTTATTGGAAGGGTAAAATTAAGTTCAAAACTCTTAAGTGACCACTCGCAGTTGGCTATTAAATATGCTAAACATGTCTTTACTCGCACTTACAATACGGTCTTGAGTTTTTTATTTTTGATTAAAATTTTATATCAGTATTTTTGTGCAAATATAATTCACATCCCCAGCTTTGCTCAAATCTAAACCTTCATGGAGAGATTATCTTCAAAACAAAACTGATAAGCTACCCATCACTATAGTCTATTCGAAGAAGAGGAGAAATGGCCATTAGTTGTTATATGGGCAGGGGAATTAGTTAGGATTATTCTGGGATTTGTTTTGGGAGGCTTCTAGCACCTCGAATAGCTAGACCCTATCTTATTTTGCTTTTCTTTCTTGTTGCCAAAGGTTTCTTAGTCTGTCTCTGTGTTGTTTCTTGCTTAATTTCAGAATTAATATATTTACGAATTTCTCTTCTCTTGCTGTTTGAATGTGATTTGATTTCCATTGAGGCTTTCCGGAAAGTTTCTTATCAAAAACCTTTACTAATATAAAGTGAGAAAAATACCACAATAAGTGCTACGGCCACCAAAAGGAAATAATTTGTCATTACATTCTCAAAAAGTAAAAAGCAAGTCTACAGAGAAAGAACATTTAAACTAAAAGCAGGTACGTGCATACTCACCACACTGCTTGCATCCCTCCCTCCACAAAGCAGAAGAAGGCCATCAGAACGAGCACTTGCAGTTGCATACCTATTCCAACATAAAGAGTCAGATGTGAGCACAACTTGAATATATCTTGGGTCAGTTCTAGGGTTTAAGTGAGAAACAAAACCCAAACTACTCAAACGCAACCAAACAATTTATGACATAATCATTTAAGAAACAGCCAGTGATGGTCCATATTTGATAAATAGAACTTATTGCTCTGAACGCTTTTAAAACAATATGTAAATAATAAGAGAAGATATCATTCAGCATTCATGTAGGAAGGAGAAAAACTTTACATGCACGGAGGTGGACCCTCGCCCTCAGGTTCCAACTTACGCCATTCATAGGGCTTTGCAGCTGTATCTAGGGCCCACACATCAGCCAAAGGCCGCTTTCCTGGAAAGAAAAGAGCAAACATTTTTAATAATTCACAGTAATTTTCAACATTTATAACTCGTAACAAGCAAAATTTCTACCAAATTATTCGAAATCTTACGATGCATTTTTAGAAATTAATTTAATTTTAATTTTTATGTCAACATAATGCACACAAGACACAGAGACTAGATAGTAAAGCGACCTACCATCATTCCCACCAATTGCCATGAGATACCGTTGTCCCACTAATGCCATCACATGTCCATAACGTGGCCCAGGTCCAGGGCCTTGAACAACAACTCTGCACAAAAATTAGCATCCATTTTAATAATATGCATTTCAAAAAGAACAAATAAAAAGGCAGGAATATCCTTCAAGAGTTTAACCTATGCCACCGCGGCCGTTGCTGTGTGAGGTCAAGAACATGAAGATCCTCAGCAGACAAACCAGCTGGACCAATTCCACCCTGAGTTGAAATGGAAGATTCCAGGAAAAACTTAATGATTAGTCTTTATTTTTATTTTTATTTTTTGCTTATTTGGTGTGTGTGATGAGTTTTGGGCGCGGGTGTACTCTACCTGAATAACCACCATAGTCCCCACAGCTGTTGCCACATGTGCAGCCCTCGGTGTGGGTGGTTCTCCAAAAGGAGTGATCCTGAAAAATAACATCTATTATAAGCATGAATCTTCAGTAAACACAAAGCACCACCACAGGGCAGAAGAATACAGGTATTGTTTAAAAAAGCCACACAGTAATGAGATAATAAATCCTTCATCCCAGACTTACCTAGACCATTTATTTGTTAAAACATCATAACAGTGCACATCAGCTGTGGCACCTGCTAGTCCTGCAATTCAAGTAAAACATATTGGTCATGAGAACCTAAAGCATGTCATGTTAACACTACGAAACTCCACATGAGAATCACCCCTTCAAGAAAATTTTAAGAGATAAGCTATTAATTAAAAAATAAATCATAATTATACTTCAGCTTATGCCATTTCTTAAGTGTAGATAAGCAGATAAAAGAAGATGGTATATTCTTATAAAATCAGTTCTTCTACAATAGATGCAACACCACTAGCAATCCAAGATACTAGCATTTGCTCCAGAAACAAAAACCGAATAACCAAAGCACAGAACGTGACTTGTAATAAAGATTATAAGGATTCCTCAGTAACACTAAAACCAAATCATTTCAAAGTCAAAGTCAACTAATACCAATATGCAATTCAATTTTCATTTTACAAATCTAAAAGATAAAATAAAAAACACATTTTAGAAATAAGGATTATGAAAACACAAAATTCAAATTTCTAAAACTTTATAAAACTCAAAGGGGACATTTAAGATGTTTCAGAATTTTTGAAAAACATGACGGCTAAAACATGCAAAAGTCACCTTCTACTGCTCCAAGAATAGAAATACCATAGTATTTCATCGTTTTTGTTCTCAGAGAACTATAATTTCAATTTGCTTCAAGAAATTCTCAAGTCTTCAAAAAACAAAAATCAAGTTTATTGAACAGTTTTTCAAAAACCATTTTGTAAAACAATATGCCTTTTAAATTTTAAATTAAATTAAATAACAATCTAGAGATGCACACAACATAAATAAAAACCATTTTATCACCAAAACATGCACCTTGATATCTAAAATTCAGAATAAAAAGTTTAATACGCACGTAGGACCCTTTTTCTCTTTTTCTGGTACCATCTAAAGAAACTAAGGACATTCAAACACAATGATATGTTATTTAATTCGACTTCAAAAACTGGGATTCAAATTCCACTCAAAAACAGCGAGTTCAGCGCTAAACATCACAAATAGTAACAGAAGAAGAAATTACAACTAGAGTTAGTCAGGACAAAACAGAACCAAGCATCATAGTCCAATGATATCATGTAACCAAATTATACAGATGGCATAACCTAATTAACAAAAATTAGATTTGAATTACTTGAATGCTCCAATCCATTTACCATTGGGTCTTTCTCAACGGTATATAATAAAAAGAATATAAGCAAATACAACAACTTGAATTATTTTGGCTTCAACCCAAGCCAACTTGATATGCCACTCAGATTGCTGATTTTCTTTTCTTTTATTCAAACAATTACCTCAAGTGAAACAACAAAATCAAGGCTGATTAAAGATACACCGTGCCTCAAATCCATGGGAGTTTGATTGAAAAGATAAAATATTCCAGTTGGAAAACTAAAAAATTCTACATGGAAAAAAACTCAGTTTAATCACACAATAAACAGTAAATGACAACTAAACATGCCTTTCAAATTTGAAAGGGAAACAAAAAAGCTACTGTTTTGTGCCAGTCAGACTACCACTTCTTCCAAAACCATGCAGAGCTTATAGACCAAAACAACCTAATCATCCAGTTTCAACCATTTTGGCTTCAACAAAATTAAGATTTCTTACATATTAACCAAAAATTGCAGCTAACATTACTTCATTTCCACGAATATTGCTTCCTAGCTTATATTGGCTTCCATAAAAGAAGGGGTTCTCACTGAAACTCAGAATCTACAATTACTTGGTAAAAGATGCATCTTAAACTATTAGGGCAACAACAAAAGCAGGCTCTTAACAAGATACCTAATTTCCAGCTACAATCCTTAAATCTGAAACCGTAAGTCAGTTAACCTCCAATAAAATTAAAATTTCAAGCAATATCAAAATTTGAAATGCAACAAAAATAATAAATGAATAAAAAAAGCCTACTAATGCCAGCGCTTCCAGCAGAAGAAGGTGTTCCAGAGGCCGCAGAATTGCCCTCAAGTGCGGTCGCACCACCAAACAATATCAACCTAGGCCCAATGTAATTAGGCGTACCCTCCTCTCCAACTGCAGCAACAGCCGTTAACGTGTGGCCGCACCTCGGGCCCGGCCCATCCTCCTTCTTCTCTATAATCGCATTCACCACCGAGTACGTAGGCGCGCACCTCGGCCCCACCACCGGACTCTGTTGCTGCTGTTGTTGTTGCGCTGACGGTGGAGCCACAGCCGACGCCGTCGGAGATCCAGGAGGCTGTTCAGCTAATTGCTCCCTCTCCATCGGTGCTGGAGAAGTCGCCGTATTCTGCTTCTGTACTGCCGCATCGTGATCGGTGTCGGGCACCATATTTGAATCCACATCCATTGCTTTACTCGAATAACCTTAACCCTAGCTTCGAGATCGGAGCCAGAATCAACACAATTCCACATCTCTGATCAACATTTCTTCTCAAATTCCGTTTCAACCAATAATTCACAATTGAAAACCGTAAACCCTAAGCTCGGATCGTGGAATCTCAAATTCGATTGATTTCCGTGAAATTTTTCTAAATAGAGAAAAATAAATAAATAAGAAATAAATTGGTAAGGTTTTGTTTATCGTATCCGTCAATAAAATTTTCTCTCACTTTCTATTTCAATTTCTATAACTTCGAGTGGAGGAGACGGTCGAAGAATAGAAAAGAAAAGAAAACGGAACGGAGACAATCTCAAAGCCTTAACAAAAACAAGAAGGAGCATAAACAAAAACACATCATAAAGTTAACAGTGTTACGAATAAATTTATCTTAATAAATAAATAAAATAAATAAATGTCCAAGTAAATAATGATTGGATTTTAATTTTATTACCGTAAGCAACCGGTAAATGTTGTGTACGGACTGGGTGAGTGACGGCGGATAAGGGGGATAAGGTAACCGGAATAACCGGGTGTGAGTTTAAGTATTAACGGTGATTACCGGTTCCTATTTGTAAGGAGTATTAAGGTTTGCCAGAAGAAATGAGGTGGTTAGTGGGAGAGGAACACGCGCTGTGTATGTCGCGTGTTTGTAAAATCGAGTTGAGGTATTTGCTTGTTTTCAGGTGGTTCAATTAGTGAACACAATTCATCACCTGTTTATAAAAGCATGAAACGTGGTGCCCCCGTTCAATTGTAAAAACGAAACGTGGTGCCCCCGTTCAATTGTAAAAACACAATTTTGGATAATATTCTTTTATTTTTAGTATATGTTAGAATTTTCAAACATTTGAAAATGTATTCTATTACTATAAGTTAAACATTATTTTGAACAAGTAAATATGGGTTTCTTAACAGCAAACGGAGGTTTTTTTTTTTTTTTTTAATTTAATGGCCATTTTTGGAAAAATAAAATTTGTGGTTTTGAAATTCTAATTTTTAAAACATTTTCAAACCATGAAATAGATTTAAAAAATAATACAAAATTCAAGTAATAATTTTTCATAAAATTACTTAAATGATATGATATAGATAAAGAAACATTAATGAAGATAGATATAGTAAAAGATACCAACATTTTAACATTTATTAGGTGAATTTATGACAGCCATAACAGAAAGATTTTTAATGAAGTCATAATAAATAGTGTATTTATTTGTTTATTGAATAAAGTGTGGGGAACAGCAGTACAAAAGCGCGTGGGAATAAAGTTTGATCCGGCCTGACAAATACATATGGGGTAAGAGCTGGCTTTGGCTTTGGGTTAGATATTTATTATAACTCTAATTTATTTTATAATACAGTTATCAAATGATATGTTTTGTAATTTTAGCCGTACAGTTAACAATTTACAGCTTGTATATTTTATTTATGGGACTTGAATAAAAAATATATTAACACAAATAATTAGGGTTTACGAAATTTGTATCTTAAGATGTGTTATTAATTTAGAAATAAATGGTTGAGCTTCTATCCATGATTTAGAAATAAATGGTTGAGCTTATAGAGTTATACATAATTATATTATTCACAAATAAAAGCTTAAAAAATATTATTATTATTTAAAATTTTGATTTATTACTTTTTGAGGAATAAGATATGATGTTATTTTTTTCTACTTAAAATAGAAATAAATTTATTCAATCTAAAATTGGCCTTTCAAAAAAAAAAAACATCTTTCGGTGTGTTTGGTTCATTATTTTGGATAGGATTTTGGGAATAATATTAGGTAGTTGAATAGGGGAGTATTATGAGATAAAATTTAAAAATTTATAAAAAAGCCCATAGGTTTACTAATTTAATTAAACACCCCAACATATAAAATGACAAAAATACTCCTACCACTTGCAGCGCCAGATTCCAGCCACCACCGCTGGAATCTGGCCGAAAAATCGAGTTACAACTCAAACCGGTTGGATCTGTGTCGTAACGTGTCGTTATAGCCTTTTCCGGCTAAATCCACCACGGATCTGGCCAGAAAAGGCCAGATCTACGGCCTGCTATGGCAGTCGGAGGCGATCGCAAAAGGCCAAAACGATGGCCATCTTTGACCATCAGCGACGACCAATATGGCCGTCGTTTTCGGTCAACGATGGCCAAGATTTAGCTATCTTACCGTCAACGATGGCCAGAGCTGACTTTTTCCAGCCGATTCCATTGTGGTCGGTGGCTGGAAAAAGCCAGATCTGTGAATTACCAGCCAGTTCCGGGTCGTTAATTCACCGTTGTGCGATTCCGGCTACAACCGACGTGGTTGCTGGAATCTGCCAAAATATAGGTCACGGGAGTGTTTTTTGTATTTTTTTTTTTAAATCTTTTCTGGGGTAATCAATGAAATTAATAACCTTATGGGGTCTAAAATTAATTGAAAAAATTGGATAATATTCTGGAATAAGTGCCAAAGATTATTTGAAGAATTGATTGAGAATATGGTAGGAATAATGAACCAAACACGGCCTTTAATATTGTTACTATTAGAAATATTTTATAAGAGAAATAGATAGCTAAGGGTGAGGTGGAGGGGTATGGTAGACATGGCCACATGGACAAGTGATGTAAGAGATTGCAAATATGTACATGCATGACACATATCCACATCACATATGAAAAAAAATAAGAATATAAATAAATATCATTTATCATTTTATTTATATGTGGTGAGTGGCAAATATCAATATAGTTAATGAAATATTCTTTTATATGGTATGGTATGGGACCAGAAAAGTGACAATCACCCCCCATATACAAAGATTCATTACTCAAACTGATTATATATATATATATAGAAATGCAACCAAAAGATTTTCACTATTTGCTTTATCGTTTCTTCCTCCAAAAGACATATAACTCATCACTTTTGCAAAGACTTAAGAGTGATCCCATCAAAGCTTCACACAAAAAGGTTTTTTTTTTGTGTAAAGTATCTTTTACATTATTTTTTTTTAATTAAAAAAAGGTTCATAAAACTAAAAAGTTTTTTATTTTTTTATTTTAATAATCTAATTTTTATCTATCAAATGCTTATATAATACTACAAGGGATTTTTACTCTCAATTTTGTTTCCTAAGATAAAAATGGTGGTTAAATAATTGGGTAATTTAAGAAAGTAACTCTCAAAAGGTAATGGGGATTGAAAATGTGCATACTTTTAGCCAATGTAATAAAAATCTCAACCAATTGATCAGATACTTTAATTAAAAAAGAAGCTTCATGCACAACAACATTCATTGCAACCAAGAAACCTGTTTTGCCTAAATATAGTGGTTGACATAAGGTCCCGTCGCAAAGGTCAGAACATAGGTACACACCGCAACCTGCTTTCTGTCAGAATATTGGGTGCGCACCACCCAGTCAGAAGCTGTGGTGATCTCACGTGTCCAATCCCGCTCAATCACGCAATCACTCTGGAAGGTGGGCAATGTGACATAAAGAATGATTTCGGATGATCCCACCAACTCACAGATCCGTAATCATTTCCTCATATATCCCACTATAATGATGGAGTCTCCTCTCTCATTCAAGGGATCGCTCATTTTTACCTTGATTACTATTCTCTCCCAAGAATATATATAGCATTCTCTCTCTTGTCCTATCATTTTGTGATTCATTTGATAACCACTTGTAAGTTATGTCCGCTAACGCGACCTGACCCTTATCATAATACAAACATCAGTGACCTAGGACTTGCTACCTTAGCACCGAACCACTTTAAAGTTGTCTCCATTGCATTTACTCTTATTTTCCTTTATATTCACGTGTGTCTTCTGGGTCGCTCAACTTTCACCACGTGTTTTTGGTTGGTTAAAAAAATCACGTATCAACAACGTTTGACGCTTGATTTGGGACATCAACACTCGCACGTGAAGCGCTAACGGATTTATGAATCACGTGATAGATCCTGAGATTTGAATATGGAGCTGAGATTAATATGTTGTAGAAAACATAAATAATAGGTTGACAAGAGAGGTTTTTATAATGGTTCGATGCTCAACAAGCGACTCCTCCATCCACCGTTATTTATTATCTCTTACTATTTCTATGATCTTGCCCAAAAGACATACAAAGATGAAGAAATCCAGTGTTTACAAAGAGAAAGAATTGAGCTCTTATCTATGGTTAGCTCTCATATGCCTAGCCCCCCTCTTCAGAAGAAGAGTGTCAATTTATACACCTAAACACTCAATGTATGAGTGTTTTGCAAGTTGTCTTGACACATGGAAGACTCCGTCGTCCATTTCGTCTCTTTGAAATGAAAAAGTTGGTGTGAATATCTTTGAGGAGATATCGACTGGCAGCATATTAATTGGCTGACTAAGCATGCTTTTGAGACATAACAGAACTATTACTTCTTAATCTCATTTACAAGCATGTCCACGACCCAGATCTACACCCCTGGCCTGGCTGATCGGCCTACTGCGGCCCACTCTAGGCTACCCCCAGCGGGACTCACTAGACTATCCTCGCCCTGGACCACCGAGTTTTCTTTCGCCTTCCCCACCACTCGAACCCATGCCCTCCAGGCTTAACAGGCAATGGGAAGCATGGTGAGTACCATCAGGCTACTCACCATGCTCCCATTGCCTTTTAAGCCTGGAGGCCTGGGTTCGAGTGGTGGGGAAGGTGAAAGAACTCGGTGGTCCAGGGCCGAGGATAGTCCTAGTGATTCACGCTGGGTCAGCCTAGAGTGCCGCAGTAGGCCGATCAGCCCCCCGGGGTTGATCTGGGTCGTACAAAGCATAATAGTTGGCAAAAGAACGATAGAGAAATACATATGGAGTGGATTAGGTTTTGCATAATCATTTCATAACAGACATATTGTTGGAATCTTCCAATCCATGGTATGATAATGGGCCTAGCTGTTTAGTCAACATAATTAAAAAATCTTCCAATATTCTCATCTCATTTATCTTTTGTTAGCAAAAATTACGTGACAGACTTTTTCTCAAAACTTTCTACTCTTAATAATATTCAACTTTGGTGGGGAGATGTCACCAATAACACATTGGGAGAGTAAGATGTGCGGTAGTTGTCAAACGGATGATAATAAAATATCAAAACTCATCGGCTCCGTTTGTTCAAAATTTGGGGGTTTTGGGAAAAGTTTTTTGAAAAAAGTTAAAAAAAAGTTATTTTGGCAGGTATTACGATGTAGAATTTATAAATAATAAATTCCCATATATTTTTTTTTTTACAAAATACCCCCTTAATAAACATTAAAAGTTAACAAAAATACCCCTAACCCACCCTCAAACACCCCCAGTCGGCCACCACCACCGAGGGGGCGGAATCGTCTTATGGGCGCATGACCGGCGGGATCTTGCCGGTCATGCACCGATATGGCCTTTTCCGGCCAGATCTCCGGTGGTCTGGCCGACAAAGGCCAGATCTACGGCCAGATCTAGCCGTCAACCGCCAGATCTGGCCGTATTTGCTCTCAACGACGGCCAACAAACGGTCGGTCGTTGATCTCAACGACGACCGTTTGTTTGGCCTCGTGATCGACTGTTACGCCAAAGATCTGGCCTTTTCCGGCCAATCCACCGTGGATCTGGCTGGAAAAGGCTAGATCGGCGCACTACCGCTAGATTCAGCCGTATTGTGCCATCCTAACCAAATTCAGCCATTTTCCAGCGGTGGTGGCCGAATCTGGTAAATGTGTTATTGGGGTATTTTTTGTAATTTAAACAAATATTTAAGGGTTATTTAATTAAATAACAAATTTAGAGGGTTTAAAAAAATTGAATAATATTGAAAATAGTATTCCAAAAATGAGAGTTTTGGGTATTTTACTGTTTAACTTTTTTGGAATACTACTTTGGCACCAACAAATCTCACTCGTTGTGCAGTTTCTACAATGTGGCAAAGGATAAAACATGAGTTGATTTCTAAAAATGTCAGTGAAAGCAAAGGGTGCACATAGCTCTAGACTCTAGTATATAAATTGGTCAAGTTACTGTCACAATTATTTATCACCCATCAAATTGGATATAATTACCGAAATGGGACTACAAATTTAATGCTCTAAATTTTTTTAATATGTTTGAAAACTGATCATAGCATTTTTTTTTTTTTTTTTTGGATTCTCTGTTAGTTTTATTTTACCTAATTTTTTGAGGATTTAAAGACACTTGACAATTTCACTATTTAACGCCTAGGATTAATTGTATATAAAATATACAATTGTAGAATTATATCCAAACATCAAAATCTAATACACAAATAATTTGTTACCAGTTATAAAAATAAAAAAAATAAAAACTCTCTAGTCCTAACACAATTGCGCATCAGTTCTTGAGTTCATATACGTTTCGTTTTCAATTCAACCTTTTTTTTTTATCAATAACACTCTAAGCGACTCCTTCTTCTTTGTTTATTCAAGTTCAACTATATTTCTTGCATTTTGATTTTTATTGGAGCATAAATTTGTCAAAAAAATTTCTTTAGTTCAGATTAGTGGATGAGAATGACGTAGACAGTAAAATTTACGGTTAATTCAGAAGGGATAGATCTTGTGTGAAGCAAGCCACTGACAATTTGATGGATATGCACAGAGAGGAAAAGAGAATGTGAAGGCTTGGGTGACACCAGTGTGGTGTCTGTCGTAGGCACTCCGATGCCTAAGTCAGTACGATTGGAGGCAAATTTAGTGAGGGTTGAGGGCAGAAAAAGATTACCAGAATAATGCAGTGGCTAAGGGTAGTAAAGTTTAGTTAGAACTAAGTTTTACAACAGGAAAGACAGTGATTTTTTGGAGCAAGAATTTAAGAGCTTTAAGAGCTAAAACTGTGGGTGATTTCTGAATGCCTTTTGAGAGGGTTTACCCCTATTTATATAGTGAACCTCAGGGGTTCGAATCCTAGTAGGACTCTGAGTCTTATTTAGTTGATGAGTTCCAATTAGAAAGAGAATATCATCTCTTGTCTTTATTAGATTAGGCTTGACACTTTCAATAAGATCCATGATCTTGACAGAAGTGGAAATAAATATGATTATAATTCCTATTGTGGACTGTTGTGGGCTAATGGGCTAGAACTTAATTTGGCTTTACTTGTAGGATAGCCCAACTCATAGAATGGGTATTTCACAAGGTAGATTCAAGCGTGGGCCCAATCAGGATTGGGTCAAGGCATTTGGTCATGATATTTTTGTTTTGTTAGACCTCGTTAGGTCCAACACGATTTTTGACTCATACACATACATCCATGTAAAGAGTCGTGTTTTGTATTTAAACATTATAACCAATGTTTTAAAACCCGATCCGGTAGGTTCAACCAGGACCCAAGGCTTTCACTGGGTTGGATTACCCGTTTCACTATTCGCCAAAAACTCTAGAAATTGGGATGATAATCAGCGAACAATTGAAGGCTGAGATGTTGGGGCTTTTGAAGAGAAAGTGTAGGTGAGAGCAATTGTGGTGATGGGGTTGATTTCCGGTGAGTGAATCGATCGGAAACAAAAAAAAAAAAAAAAAAAAAAGGCGACGACAACAGTCGGCTTTTGCTGACGATTGGCGAGGCTAACGGGGATGAGGTTCATGGTGATAGGGAGAGTTGTCAATGTTGGCGGTGGTGAGATTTGGCTTGGAATGTCAATATCGGCGTCGGTGAGATCTGGCCGAAATTGAATCGATTTCGATTAAATATTGGGTAGATTTTTGGGGGAATGGGCTCAAGGGATAATTGGGATTGCATTTGGTGTGTCGCCACCACCAACCAGTCGACTGCCTATTTGTATTTGGGGTGTGTTGGCTAAATTTTAAATTTATAGGGACTTAACGAATTTTTAGGAGTGTATTTGCTAAATTTTAAAATTTGTCACTCGGTTTGACCGGCCGATCAAACCGGTCAACCCGAGACCTGACAACTTTACCGGGTTTCACCTTGGGTTGGTTATTAAAACATTGGTTATAACTACAACAAATTTGTTGTTTGCATGTGATTAATAAAAAATAAAAAAAAAAACAAAAAATAGTTTGCATGGCGGCTAGCTCTGTAGGGATGGGAGTGATGCGTGGTGGTTTGCCCTCACAAGGGTGAGGCATTTTCGTGGTGGTGGCTTCATAGAAGTGGTGTTGTTCGGCGATTGATTTTGCAAAGGTGGGGGGTTTGTGCGGCGGATGGTGAGGCTGGGTCTAGGCAAGCATGCACAACCGCCACATGAAACACAATCCTAGGAAACAATTTTTTACAGTAATTAATTAAATTATTAAATAAAAAGGTTAAAAAAATATCTGGTAAAAGAGAAACAAAATTAAAATAACTAATCATGGTCGTTAAATAATAAAAGTAACATATGTCTTCAGATCTCTTAAAGATTAATTAAAATTAATTTAACAGAGAATTAAATTCTATTATCTTGAGTGATGATATTTGCTCCGACTAAAATTTAATAAGAGACCCCATTTTAATAGCTTTTTAAAAGTACCATACTATACTCAATTAAAATTACATAAAAAGGCAAATTTAATTGTAAAGTACCTTCACCTTATTTCTTCTTTGGAATAATTCCTAGAAAATTGAGTGTTGTGTGTGGCTTTTCCGCCAAGTTTGGGCCAACACGAGGATATGACTCGACTCAGAATGAGCTCGGCAATAATGATTAATCGATCCAGCATAAGCTAGTCGCGGACAGTTCAAAAAATCATTCAATCAACCTCCAGATTATTTCAGATCCCAGATATTACGGGAATGACTAGATCAACCGCAATCACAGCGCCCAATCGCGAGAATATCGGAATTGCGATTTAGATCAATTGTAATCCTCTTAATTTCGCTCTTTTCTTTGTACAAATCTTGTATATAAACCCTCTCAAACGAGGAGGAAGGGGTTACAAATTTCACATAGGAACTATATTGTAAGCTCTCACAAAAAATACAAAAACAGTGGACATAGGCTTCAGGGTTAACCTCGCCAAACCACTTTAAAACTCTCATTGTCTTTACTTTATTGCATTCTTTTTACTTACATTGCTAATTATTCTTAATCATGCACACATCAGTTCTGATCCCAGCAAGGTTGAGCGGATCTCGCTGGTTGGTGCAGATTTTTGTATCAACATTTTGGCGCTAGAAAGAGAGCCTCCGCCAATATTTCGAAGATTCTGGCAGACGTTCACCTCAATTTACTTGTCACAGAACCAAAATGGTGTTCACTAGATCAAGAACTATCACCGACAATCACAAGAACGTGGAAACCACCCATCAGGAGGTGCAACAGGAGAATGCTGGACGCTGACCACCCGTGCCGCCAGCTCAGCACGCTGTAAGCAACTAAGGGGCAGGGACGTCAAATCCTGAGAATGGCCAACTGATGGAGATGATTAGGACAATGGTTGCACAAGCAATGCAACAAAACGTGGCTGAGTTGAGGAACCAACAACAATTACCTAGAACCTTGACCAGCCGCGCTTCGCCAACGCCACCCCAACAGGTATGAATTCTATAGGTGGACAGTCCGCTTCATCCCTGCCAAGGGGTGATCAACACCCCCAACCTCGCAGGCAACACTCCACGCACGAGCGTGAGTCCCGCGGGCAAACAAACCCCTAGAGGCGAGCAGGGAAGCAAACATTGAGGGAAAGTGAAGGTGATAGATACAACTGAGAACCTTGACGGTATCCCCAATGTCAGCATGCCGGTTTTAACCTACGCCCAAGACCAGATCGATCTTCACAGGCCGGTGAAGTAAGCCATGTGCGACAATCTGGCAATGATCGACGTTCCAGTTATGACCGACGTTACGAGCAATGCACTGACGAGTATGATAACACCTACCAACCTAGCCATCATGATTTGACCTTACGCATCAACGCGTGCACCAGAGGAGCTTCACAAGAAACAAACTTGCAAACTCATTTGCTCGAGGTACAACTTAACAGAGCCAACCAGGGCAACCAAAGTGAAGACTTAAATCGCATGCAAAAGATGCTTGACGATCTAAAAGCTCGCTAGAACAATCTGAAAGAGGAAATAGTAAGTTCCCCCTTTATGAAGGAAGTTCGCCAAGCCCCGCTCCCACAAGGGTTCAGGGCGCCAGAGAGCAAGTTTGATGGGAGAGAAGACCCCAGAGATCACCTTGATAACTTTAATGACCTAATGAAGCTACACTAAGTCAGTTATTTAGCGAAATGTCAGTGCTTCGTAGTCACATTGGTCGGAGATGCCAAGAGGTGGTACAAGCGGCTTTAGGCGAACTCCATAAACTCCTGCCAACAATTCTTTACACTGTATCGACAACAATTCCAGGTGAGGAGACAGTTCGCAATGCTGCCCAACTACTTGAGCAACATTCGCCAAGAGCAAGACGAATCACGGACCTCGTATTTAACGAGGTTCCAGAATGAGCAGGCAAAAGTCGCTGATGCCCCCAAAGAATCCATTCGGACTCTACTGATTGTAGGGATCAGACCTAACACAAAGTTGTGGAAAGAGCTCCAAAGTGAAGATCATGTGAGCCTGGCCAAATTCTACCAGATGATCGCAAACTACCAACGAGTAGAGAGCTCGTTAGTGGCACTAGCCAGAAGCTTGACGCGGGAAGGGGAGGGGGGGGGGGGGGGGGACAGAAGATAGGATCACCCTTCGGATAAGCATGGGGGCCAAGACCAAAGCGATAGGGATCGCAACAAATTTCAAAAGAAACAGAGAATAGATAACCGTAGAGACAGATAGTCTTTCCTGGGGTATGTAGAGTGCACCCCCCTTACTCAAGACATCACCCACATCTATGAAGTATCCCGAGAGGCAAAGAGGCTGCCAGCTCTAAAAAGGATGAAGGGGGCACTAGGTAAAAGAGATCGGCAGAAATATTGCCATTACCACAGGGATTTCGGACACAATATGAATGACTGCCAAGCTCTGAAGGATGTCATCGAGGACCTGATAAGAAGAGGTCATTTGAAAGAATTTGTCAAGGCAAAACCAGTGAGCAAAGTAGCCAGGTCTCAAGTCAGGCACAAACCTTGGCTCAACAGGCTCCACCAAACCCCAATGAGGTCTTCGTGAATATGATCTATGGAGGACTGGACATAGCCGGAAGCTCGAGATGAGCTCACGAGCAATACGCTTAGGAGGCCAAAACAGACTCAGTTCCTCGAATAATGAGTTGCGAACACCAAGCAGCCCAAATAGGAAAGCGAGGTAGTGGTGTTCATAGTTGACGAGTGCGAAACATCCCCTTGTCATAATCATGATGCAATTGTAATCGTGGCTAGGATTGACAATATAAGGGTGTTAAGAGTTATGGTCGACAACGGGAGCGCGACCAGCATCATTTCCTTGGGAGCCTTTCGAGGAATGGGATTCACAGAAAGGAACTTGTGAGCATTCCCTTCGCTACTCTATGGGTTCACCGGGGATAGCCTAGTTCTTAGGGGTACTATCGACCTTCCCATAACTTTAGGGGCAGAGCCGAAGGTCAAAACTGTGATGGGCAAATTCCTGGTGGTGGACTACCCGACCACGTATAACGTCATCCTTGGAAGGCCAATCTTGGATGATTTAGGCGCACTCACATTGGTGCACTACCAAGTGATGAGATTTCTGACTTTCGGGGGAGTCACGACGATCAGAAGCTGCACCAAGGAATCTCGAGAGTGTTACAATCGGGCTATAAATGCCATACAACAATAACCACATCCAAAAACAATGATCATCGCGAAATCTAAGCTGAACTCTTGACTGCTAAAGGACACTATAGATCCTCGCATCCACAAAGAAGAGTCTGTGGCGGGACCAACCGAATAGCTGCTAGAGATAAGTGTTAGCGAGGAGGATCCAACTCGTGTGTTGAAGATTGACAGTAGCTTGACCAAAGAGATGGCCGATAGTCTGGTCGGGTTCCTGAAGAAAAACCTCGACATATTCGCATGGGTGCACGCAAATACAGTTGGGATCAGCCTCGTGGTGATGTGCCACAGGTTGAACCTCGACCCACAGACTCGACCTATAAGATAGAAAAGAAGGGTCATGGACGCGGAGCGCTCTTAAGTGCTCAAGAATGAAGTCGACAAACTCTTGGAAATCAACTTCATCAGGGAAGTCAAGTACCCGGACTGGCTCGCCAACCCAGTCCTAGTCAAGAAGCTGAATAGCAAGTGGGAAACTTGCGTCGACTTTATGGATTTGAACAAAGCCTGTCCGAAAGACAACTTTCCACTACCACAGATCGACCAGCTAGTAGATGCGATAGCAAGAAACGCACTGCTTAGCTTTATGGACGCGTACACGGGATATAACCAGATCTCGATGTACCAGCCCGATGAAGAGCACACTTCTATAATTGACCGTTGAATTTATTGTTACAAGGTTATGTCGTTTGGCCTAAAAAATGCAAAGGCGACTTACCAATGCTTGGTGAACAAGATGTTTGCCAACCAAATTAGCCATTCCATGGAAGTATACATCGACGACATGCTCATCAAATCAAAGGTCGCCGAAAGCCATATTGAGCACTTAAGGGAAATGTTCGACATCTTTAGGAAGTATCAAATGAAGCTCAATCCATTGAAATGTGCTTTCGGAGTGAGCTTCGAAAAATTCTTAGGCTTTCTTATGAACCAACGGGGTATATAAGCTAACTTGGAGAAGATCCAAGCCTTACTCGACATGAAAAGCCCAACTGACGTAAAACAAGTATAGAGCTTGATTGGACTGTTAGAGTAGATGTCCTAGAGCCAATCAATTATTGTAGAATTGACTCTTTGTAATAATGTTCATTAATCAATAATAAAAGGCATTTTATTCTATATCGCGTAAATCATTATTATTGCAATATATATTGATATATGTCCTTAGAATGGTAGAACCATGAAGAGGGTATCAAGTGTTTCAAATCTTGATAGTGAGAACCCTATGAGCACATATGGTGGCCATTCTAGAAACGTCCGTAGCCCTAGTATTATTCTGAAGTAAGGGCACAGATAATACGGTAAGGTTATCATAGTGTTAAACGACCCTGTCGAAAGGCAGTGACTGATCTCACTTATGAGGGCTGTTTGGTGACAACCTAGTGCAACACATGGGTGCTTGTTGTAGGCGGATATACCGCAGCAAGTGCACTAGACTGACCCACCAGAGGATTTCATATGGATGGTAACCCCAGTATCTATGGAACAAATCCTCTAACGAATGGTGGTGCATGTGATCCTTAGACTTGAGATCACCGGAGCGCCTTGTGCACCGATTGGTGTAGTTTAACACTAGCCTAACGCAGTTCTTTTCAGAGCTGTTAATACGGTGGTGATTGGCTGCATTGAGGAGTGTATCAAGACTATGGTGGATAGACAGAGGATTCATCACTCCCGGGTGCGGGAGAAGTTATCTCACGGCGCAATTCAATATATGGCAATGACACTAAAACTATGGCCACAGTGGGATTGAGTGTTTGGACTATCCGGATTATAATACAGGTCATTGGTCCAGAAACTGAATACATAATATCGAGAGTAACCGGAGGTTGATACTATTTCTATGCCTTCGTCTCGTCGAGATAATGAATGATGAAAGGATCGAATTGTACGATAACCATATCGTTGACAGGTAGCTACTTTGCTGAATCTGAATCTATCGGGTGGCCATGATGCCTTACTAGGGGCCAATCTTGGTCTATGTATTAGTGAGACGATTAATTGGTGTTAATCGCGATACCATACACTGCCGATATAATGAGGAGCCTATGGGTCACACACATAGAAGATAATTTAAGATCCAAGAAGAAAGAAGGGTGTTTTCGTCTTTTAAGGCAAAAGGGTATTTTGGTAATTTTACAGTGCAATTAAATTTGCTGAGGTCGTAGCCTTTATTTAATTTGTTAGAAAAATTAAATAAGTGAAATTACGGTTAAATGTGTGTTTGCACATATTTAATTAAATCATCATTATTGTTAAATGTTAATTAAATATTAATTGAAGATAATGATGAATTAAATAAATGTCTAATTGGGAGTGTTTGACAACATGGGGTGTTTGGGTTGTAGCCCAAGCCCATTCCATATGGGAATAGGGCAACTAAAATAACACTATAAAAGAAAAGGTTTTAGTTGAAAATGTGTGTTATTTTATTATTTCATTTTTCATTGAAAAGAAAAAACCTCCAGCCCCAAAACACTCTCCCACGCTAGGTTTTGGTTTTTTCCAAAATCAAATACCTTTTGTTTTCTTCTTGATTTCTTAAGGCCAAGGAGGATCTAGCAAATCCCTCCTTGGTTCTTGTTGATTGTCTTCGTGTGGACCTCTACGGTTTGATCCTACACTTGGATCGGTAGCAAACATGTTCAAAGACAATATTGGTGGAGCCTCCAAACGTGGGTATGGTTTCTTAAACCTTGAACTGATTTTTCTGTAGATTTGATTATTTTATATAAACTGTGATTTTTGTACCCGGATCTTGGTTCTAAGGAACGATCCATAGAGTTTATGTTTTGTTTTTCCACTGCGTAACTGGGTCGTTTCCTAACAGTGGTATCAGAGCCTCGGGTATCAAATTTTACAGTTTATTGTATGATTTACAGCATGTATTTGGTTGATAACATGTTGTTCTTGAAAATCTGCAAAATCTATTAATCCACTTTTGAATGAATGAATCAAATGTTAAATTGGTTTAATAATGTGTTGATGAATGTTATATTGGTTGGTTAATATCCTGGTTGAACGTATGTGCGTTTGATTTGATTTGGATTCGTGTTTATACACAAAAACTGCAAAAACTGCAAAAAACGCGAACTGTACGAATTGGGGATTTCCAGGTCTCGCCGCGGCGAAGCTAAGTGCCTCTGGAAAGTTTCGCCGCGGCGAAGATAAAACCTTCGCCGTGGCAAAGTCTGTAGCTTCCTCGCTGCGGCGAAGATGAAACCTTCGCCACGACGAAGTCTGTAACTTTTCAATTATGTATTTTTTTTTGCGAAGGGATCAAACTGCAATTTTTAATAACCTGTGAAGCCAATGTACATTCTGCACATTTAAGAGGGTAATTAAAATATAACCCACACGATTCAAAAAATTGATTGTTTTTGAAATGTATGCTTTGTACTTGTTTGTATATTGCATGGTGCCCGGTATATGAGCCTTAGACCTAAGGGTGAATGTTTTAAATTATTTTGGGTATGTATGGTTGTAATATTTTTTTTTTTTTAAATAGGGCTTGCGTGTCCTGCCTTCTCTCCTCTTCTCATCTCATTCCCTTCGAATGTAAATCGAGGTTTCTAAATTTAACAGTGGTATTTAGAATGATGTTTTTGTAGGGTACTTGGAGTCGGAGCGAAGGACGTGGCAACCATACTTGAAGACTTAAGATGTTTGTTACAGGACCCCTAGGTGACCCACCGATTCCTCTAGGCTCAAGGAAATCGGTTTTAGTTGGGCCATGTACCGGCACGTTTAATTTTTGCTTAGAATGCATGCTAAGGTTGAATGTTGAATAACATGCCAAACAATGTCATTCTAACAAAGATAATAATCTGATGAGACATTAAATATCAAACCCTCAATTAAAGTATATTAAGTCACGAGTGCCTTCCATCACCATGGTTTTAATCAAACCACTGTTTGTCCGAACCTGTTCGCCAAAGCGAAGGATACACTTCTACCAGTGGGAGGTTAAATGCATTGGAGTTTCCTTAATGGTGATGGGTCGACTTAAAATGACGGTTTTGCTTGTTCCCCAAAGCGAAGGTTGATAAACGCGTCATAGGCATAGTAGAGCAGTACACATATTATGTGTACATGGTACATGTAGTGTCCACTCTACCGAACTGAGAATCATACTTGAGGACAATGTTGGACCATTGAATTGTGTATTGGCTTGTTGGCTTTTTCACATTTGAGGTTAATAGTGGGAGCTATCAACCGGTATGGATTAAGTTTGTTGGCCTACCTAATCAACTCATTTTGGCTTGTTCGCCAAAGCGAACGTTTGAAATGGAAGTAGATCTCGGTCCTAGGAAAGCCAACGGGCTTTCCCGAGTTAATAGTGAGGGCTATTGCTTGAGTAAAATAGTGGGAGTATCGTTTAATAAAAGACCATATTAAGTAATAATGAACTTTACTTTTCTACAATTGTAGATTCACCAAAATAGTATTATGAACCTCGACTAATATAGAAAAGAAAACAGGTTGGATGGATCCAATTTCTCAGACTGGTATCGTAATCTTCGGATTATACTTAAGTCAGAAAATAATTGTATATCCTTGAAAAGCCATACATGGCTGAGCCTGATCCTGATCCACTCAGAAGTTAAAGATACTTATCAAAGTTCCTTGATGATGCTGATAGCGTACAATGTTTATGTTAGCATCGATGACACCTATCTGCAAAAGCGCATAAGAATATGGATGCTTCTTCCATTATTCTACACCTCAAGGAGCTTATATGAACAAATGCTCGACATGGAGGTACAAGGTGTCGAAATCACTGTTTGGGAGTTATCTGACTGAGGGTGCCCAAGTTGGTCCTCATGTGCTCAAGATGATCGAGCACATAGAGAGGCTGAGACTTTGGGTTGTGGCTTGATGTAAATTACAAATCGATTTAATTCTGCAATCCTTGCCTGACTCTTATGCTCCGTTCATAATGAATTTCAATATGAACATGATGGAGAAAACCCTGTCAGAACTTCTGAACATGCTGAGGACTGCAGAGCAGGACTTGAAAAAGTCCAAGCCTGTTTTACTGGTTGCTGCCAGTAAGCTAAGGGCAATGGCAAGGGTAAGGCTAAGGCCAACCCAAGCCCAAGCCCAGACAGGTTGCTCTTGGCCTGAGAGTGGCATAGGGAAGGGCAAGGTAGTCTATTTCTTTTGTGGCAAGCCTAGCCACTGGAGGAAACACTGCAAGGCTTTCCTCGCAAGCAAGAAGAAGTCAGAGGCTACGACTTCAGGTATTTTTATGATTTAGATAATTTTCTCCCCTCAACATCTTGGTCATTGACACAGGTGTGGTACTCACATTTGTACTGATGTGCGTCTAAGGCAGAGTAGAGTGCTTGCCAAGGGAGAGGTGGACCTACGAGTTGAAATGGAGCACATGTGCCTGCATTGGCTGTAGGGACCTATTGTTTATCTTTGCCTACGGGCTTGTTATTAGAATTACATAACTGTTATCACGTACCTTCTATTTCTAGAAATATTATTTCATTATCCGTTTTGGATAATATGGGGTACCATTTTGAGATATCTAATGGATTGGTTTCCTTTAGTTTGAATGGTATTCTATTTGGAATTGCAAGGTTATATAATGGATTATATGTTCTTGATTTAACAATAAGATATTCTCAATATTAAAACCAAGAAAGCTAAACATAGCGTCAAAACCAAACATTCCTCGTATTGTAGATTGTGTCATGTTAATAGACCCGCATTGCAAGACTTCAAAGGGATGGAGTTTTAGCCCCTTTTGACTTCCAGTCATTTGAGGTATCGAGTCATGCCTTTTAGACAAGATGACCAAGTCTCCTTTCACAGGACAAAGTGAAAGGGCTACTGAACTGTTAGGCATCATCCATAGTGATGTATGTGGTCCACTAACAGTTGAAGCCAGAGGTGGATATTCATACTTCATCACATTTACTGATGATTTCAGCAGATATGGTTATGTCTACCTTATGAGACATAAATCTAACCTTTGATAAATCAAGGAATTCAGGAATGAAGTACAGAATATGTTGGCAAAAGTATTAAAGCTCTTCGCCGGATCGAGGAGGGAATACTTAAGCTCAAGGTCTTCAGAGTACCTGAAGGAATGTGGATAGTATCACAACTCACCCCTACTTATACACCCTAACACAATGGAGTGTCAGAAAGGAGGAATAAGACCTTACTTGACATGGTTAGGTCCATGATAAGTTTTAGTGATTTACCTGCATCGTTCTGGGTTATGCCTTAGAGACTGCGACTCACGTTTTGAACCGTGTGCTGTCAAAGTCTGTAGATAAGACTCCTTGAGCTATGGAGTGGGCGAAAGCCCAACTTTCTTATCTAAGGATTTGGGGTTGCAAAGCTTATGTTAAGAAATTGACTTCAAACAAGTTGGGCCCAAAATCCTGTAAATTATATTTTATGGGGTATCCAAAGGAGACCAAAGGATACTATTTCTACTACCCAGAAGAGCGCAAAATTTTTGTTGTTCGATCTGGTATCTTCCTAGAAAAGGATATTTTCTAAGAAGTACTAGTGGGAGAAAAGTAGAACTCGATGAAGTTCTAGAACCATAAGATATACTAGACGAAGGACGGGATGATTTGCCATAGGAAGTAGTTGAGCATCATGAGGAGGTTACTCACAACTTGTGGATCAAAGTGAACCACCTTAGGTAGCACAGGAGCTACGTAGATTTGGGAGAGTACGCCATGAGCCCGAGAAATACGGTTATCTAGTACTCAACATGGTGACGTACTATTCTACCAAGACGATGAACTCAGAACCTACGAAGATGCTATATCGGATCCAGATTCCGTAAATGGCTTGAAGCCATGAAATCTAAGATGGACTCCATGTACCAGAACCAAGTGTGGTCTCTAGTGGAACCACCTGAAGGGGTAAAACCCATAGGGTATAAATGGGTCTTCAAAAGAAGACTGACATTGATGGCAACGTGCATACTTATAGGCATGACTGGTTCCAAAGGTTTCAAACAAATTCATGGCATTGACTATGAAAAAACTTTTCGCCGGTTGCCATGATTAATCCATTCGGATTATGCTTGCAATTGCTGCATATCATGACTATGAGATTTGGCAAATGGATGTCAAACTTTCCTAAACGGAAACCTTGAGGGGATGTGTATATGACACAACCTGATGGTTTCGTTCTTGATAGTCAAGCTAATAAGGTATGGAAGTTGCAGAGATCCATTTTGGACTCAAGCAAGCTTCAAGGAGCTGGAACATTCGTTTTGATGAACCGTAAAAGAATTCAGTTTTATTAAGAACGAAGATGAGCTCGTGTTTTACAAGAAGTGAGTGGGGGCAGTAGCATTCCTAGTGTTGTATGTCGTTGACATACTTCTGATCGGGAATGATATACCGAACTTGCAGTCGGTAAAGATTTGGTTATCCAAGTGCTTCTTCATGAAGGACTTAGGGGAAGCAGCCTACATCCTTGGTATAAAGATCATCGTGATAGATCACGTAGGTTGCTTGGCCTAAGTTAGAGTGCATATATTGACAAAGTATTAAAATGATTCAGTATGGAAGAATCCAAGAAAGGATTTCTTCCGATGTCACATGTTGTGTATTCCTCTAAGGAATTGTGTCCTAAAACACGAGATGAGAGAGATGTGAAGAGGATCCCATATGCATCAGCAATTGGATTTATCATGTATGCCATGCTATGTACTCGGATTGATGTCTCATGTCTTTGAGTACTTAGTAGATATCAATCGGATCCAAGTGAGCGTAATTGGATGGCTGTCAAGATATTGTACCTGAAGAGACTAAAGATATGTTCTTGTTTATGGAGGGGAAGATGAGCTCACTGTAAGAGGATACATGATGCTAGTTTTCCAACGGACAAAGATGTTATCGATCACAATCAGGTTTGTATTTTGTCTCAATGGGCGTGCAGTGAGCTGGAAGAGCTCCAAGCAAAGCACTGTAGTGTCCTACAATGGAGGCTGAGTATATTGCATTGTCAGATGCGACCAAGGGGCAGTCTGGATTAAGAAGTTCGTTACTGAACTTGGTGTGGTTCCTACGATTGTTGATCCTATAGACATCTTGTGACACAATGGAGCAATTGCTCAAGCCAGGGAACCACTTCTCATCAGAAGTCCAGACACATACTCAACGATTCCCTCTCATCAGAGAGATAGTTCAGAGGAAAGACGTGTAGATTAGTAAAGTGCATACTGACGACAATCTCGCAGATCCACTGACAAAGCCTCTGTCGTAGCAAAAGCATGAAAGGCACTTGAGATCATTTGGTATTAAATCATGAATGATTGGCTAAGTGCAAGTGGGGAGATTGTTAGAGTAGATGCCTTAAGCCAATCAATTATTGTAAGATTGACTCTTTGTAATAGTTCATTAATCATAATAAAAGGCATTTATTCTATATCGCGTAAATCATTATTATTACAATCTGTATTATATATGTCCTTAGAATGGTAGAACCGTGACAAGGGTATCAAGTGTTTCAAATCTTGATAGTGAGAACTCTATGAGCACATATGGTGGTCATTCTAGAACGTCCGTAGCCCCAGTATTATTCTGAAGTAAGGGCACAGATAATACGGTAAGGCTATCATAGTGTTGAACGACCCTGTCGAAAGGCAGTGACTGATCTCACTTGTCAAGGTTGTTTGGTGACAACCTGGTGCAACACATGGGTGCTTGTTGTAGGCGGATATACCGTAGCAAGTGCACTGGACTGACCCACCAGAGGATTCCATATGGATGGTAACCCTAGTGTCTATGGAACAAATCCTCTAACAAATGGTGGTGCATGTGATCCTTAGACTTGAGATCACCGGAGCGCCTTATGCATCGATTGGTGTAGCTTGACACTAGCCTAACGCAGTTCTTTTCAGAGCTGTCAATACGGTGGTGATTGGCTGCATCGAGGAGTGTATCAAGACTATGGTGGATAGACAGAGGATTCATCACTCCTGGGTGCGAGAGAAGTTATCTCACGGCGCAATTCAATATATGGCAATGACACTAAAACTGTGACCACAGTGGGATTGAGTTGTTGCTCTATCCGGATTATAATACAGGTCATTGGTCTAGAAACTGAATACATAATATCGAGAGCAACCGGAGGTTGACACTATTTCTATGCCTTCGTCTCGTAGAGATAACGAATGATGAAAGGATTGAATTGTACGATAACCATATCGTTGACAGGTAGCTACTTTGCTGAATCTAAATCTATCGGGTGGCCATGATGCCTTGCTAGAGGCCAATCTTGGTCTGTGTATTAGTGAGACGATTAATTGGTGTTAATTGCGATACTATACATTGCCGATATAATGAGGAGCTTATGGGTCACACACATAGAAGATAATTTAAGATCCAAGAAGAAATAAGGGCGTTTTCATCTTTTAAGGCAAAAGGGTATTTTGGTAATTTTACAGTGTAATTAAATTTGCTGAGGTCGTAGCCTTTATTTAATTTGTTAGAAAAATTAAATAAGTGAAATTACGGTTAAATGTGTGTTTGCACATATTTAATTAAATCATCATTATTGTTAAATGTTAATTAAATATTAATTGATTTTAATTGAAGATAATGATGAATTAAATAAATATCTAATTAGGAGTGTTTGGCAACATGGGGTGTTTGGGTTGTAGCCCAAGCCCATTCTATATGGGAATAGGGCAACTAAAATAACACTATAAAAGAAAAGGTTTTAGTTGAAAATGTGTGTGTTATTTTATTGTTTCATTTTTCATTGAAAAGAAAAAACCTCCAGCCCCAAAACACGCTCCCACGCTAGGTTTTGGTTTTTGCCAAAATCAAATACCTTTTGTTTTCTTCTTGATTTCTTAAGGCTAAGGAGGATCTAGCAAATCCCTCTTTGGTTCTTGTTGATTGTCTTCGTGTGGACCTCTACGGTTCGATCCTACACTTGGATCGGTAGCAAACACGTTCAGAGACAATATTGGTGGAGCCTCCAAACGTGGGTATGGTTTCTTAAACCTTGAACTGATTTTTCTGTATATTTGATTATTTTATATAAACTGTGATTTTTGTACCCGGATCTTGGATCGAAGAAGCAATCCATAGAGTTTATGTTTTGTTTTTCCGCTGCGTAACTAGGTCGTTTCCTAACATGGACGTGTGGCCGCGCTTAGCAGGTTCGTTTCCAGAGCCACAGACAGATGTTTACCATCCTTTGAGACCTTGAAGGGGAAGAAATGTTTCAACTGGACAGAAGAGTGTGAAAAAGCCTTCCAAGAGCTGAAGAAACACCTCGGGACGCCTCCCTTATTGTCAAAACCCATCTAGGGCGAGCCGCTACTGCTATACTTATCGGTATCAAAGTCTGCTGTCAGCGCAGTGTTGGTACGCGAAGAGGAAGGAATACAATGGTTAATGTATTATGTGAGCAAGAGACTGCTCGACGCGGAGACGAGGTATCCAGAGATGGAGAAGCTCGCCTACGCCCTCGTTGTTGCTGCTAGAAAGCTACGACCCTATTTTCAAGCACACTACATCCATGTGCTGACAAACTTCCCCTTGAAGAAGATAATGCAGAAGCCCGAGGTATCAGGTAGACTAATCCAGTGGAAGATGAAGATGAGTTAGCACGACATCAGGTATATCCCGAGGACATCGATCAAAGGCCAAGCCATGGCAGATTTTATATCCGAGTTCTCCTATCAACTAAAGGCCGAGCCAAGCCCGCCAGAGATCGAGCAATGGAAACCAAAGAGTGACGACTTATGACTATGGACCCTGTACGTAGATGCCTCCTTGAATGAAAAGGGAGCAGGAGTAGGAGTAGGAGCAGGAGCAGGCTTATTGCTCAAAAGCCCAGAGGGAGACCCAATCAGAGCAGCAGTAAAGTTCGGATTCAATACCTCCAATAACGAAGTTGAGTATGAGGTATTGCTCACAGGTATTTGTCTCGCCAGGGAAATGGGGGCAGAGTCTATCAAAATCTACAACGACTTATAGCTCGTGGTCCATCAAGTTGCTAGGGAGTATCAAGCAAAGGAAGATATGATGACATCTTACCTTCAGCAAGTAGAGATCGAGCTCAGATAGTTTAGATCTTTTTCCATTCACTAGATCCTAAGGGAGAAGAACTCGCAGCCAGATGCACTAGCTCGCTTGGCGTCAGCAATGAACCATGAGAAGGCCGATTCGATCCCAGTTAAATTCCTCTCAAAACCAAGCATCCCCACTCTACAAGGCCTAGTGTTGACCATAAGTCAAAGGTACAGTTGGATGAATGCAAGCACTGCCTACTTGAGGAACGACACACTGCTAGAAGACAGAATCGAAGCTAGAGCACTCCACTCGAAGGCAGCTTGGTACACGCTCATCAACGATAGGCTGTACAAGCGAGGATTCAATGTACCGTTGTTGCGATGTATTGACAATGAGGATGCAAATTATGTTCTAAGGGAAATACATGAGGGAATTTACGAAAACCATGTAGGGGGCAGATCTCTAGCTTACAAGGTACTCCGCCAAGGATACTACTGGCCAATAGTTTATGATGATGTAGCGGACTATGTCCATAGATGTGACAGATGCTAGAGATTTACAGATATTCCGTGAGCTCCACCACAAGAATTGACCACTCTGACAAGCCCATGGCCGTTCATGATCTGGGGCATCGACCTTATCGGCCCATTACCTCAAGGAAAAAAAGGGTGTTAAGTTTACGGTAGTTGCCGTGGATTATTTCACCAAGTAGGCAAAAGTCGAACCACTGGCAACAATAACGTCGAGCAGGCTGAAGGATTTGGTCTATAAGAACATAATTTGTCGGTTTGGGATTCTCCACACAATAATAATTAACAATGGGAAGCAGTTCGACATCGAAGATTTTAGAACCTTTTGCAAGCAACTCGACATCAAGAAGAGTTTCGCTGCTGTCTATCGACCTCAAGCCAATAGACAAGTAAAGGCTGTGAACAAAGTAATCAAGCACATCATAAAGAAGAAGCTCGACAACCTTAAACGGAATTGGGCTGACGAGCTGCCAGAGGCTTTATGGTCTTACAGGACGCCCGCTAGAAGCTTGACAGGCGAAACCCCATTTTCTTTATCTTATGGATGTGTGGTGATGATCCCGGTTGAAGTAGGAATCAATTCGTTCCGAAGACAAGTCTTTGACGAAGAAGCAAACGAAGACCTTCTTCGCCTAAAGCTAGACCTGATCGAAGAACATCAGGCTAAATGCCAGCTAAGGCTCACCTCGTGGTGTGCTGTCGTAGGCAACCAAGATTAAAAACCTTCCTAACCTAACTACTGAACTGTAAATAGGGTAAGCAAGAGTCGATCCCATGAAGAGTGTCTAGTCGAATTTTCTATGATATGAGTAAGGCTGGGGGGTTTTGAGTAAAATAGAAAACAATCTTAGCAAAAACAAAAACAAAAACAATTCAATTCGAAATCAATTAATATAACGAAACTTGGTCTCCGTCAACATCCACCATCGGAATCTTACAACTGATCATTGATGCAAAATTAAATCAATTCATACCTGAATATTCACCGTTGGAACTATTTTCCTATCTCTCCTTAATTGTAATTAATTAGGAAACAAGCGATCTTAATTAATCTTACCACTAAACAACCCTAGACAAGCGCTCAAGATTTAATCTAATGGCAACCTTAAGAATTAGAGAAATCGATGAAGCTAAACAACACAAACACAAGCGGTTGTATTTAATTTAGTTGAATGTTCTTCTTAAGATTATTAATTCCTGACGCAGCAAATTATTAACCCTAATTGCTTCACAAGTTAGAGGGATCAAACAATTACGGATTTGATATCAAACTCAGCAGTAGATTACAACAAATAATACACTAGTAGGCCTCCTAGTAATTAATTGCATCAATCATGAAGATATGCACAGAATAACATTCAATACTCAAACACAAAAATTGAACATTAAAATAAAATAGATTAGATCTCACAGTTGGTTGATTCTGAGGTCTCCGTTTCCGACGACCAAGTTACAAAAGCTTTAGCCGCTCATGGCCATAATCCAAAAACTCCCCCAAAAAGAAAGAAAAATTCCAGAGAAGAAAAGAAAGAGCCGTGGTCCCCCTCAAAAACCCCTAATCTGATCCCTTTGCAAAAATCCAGTTTTTTTAGAATTCGAATCCCACTCAATCTCCTAAAAGAAATATTCTCCTATCCTAAAATAACATTTATCCTAATCTGATTAATTGGAAATAAAATAAAATAGAGTCCAAATAAAATAGGAAAGTGGTGTTTCCAGCTGTAATTTTCGTGCAGCAAGTATGTCTTCAAAACGTGCAATAATAGACTGACTTGCATGACAAGTCAGAATGCTCTAGGACGTCGGCAATGCAGGTGCATCAACTTCAAGCTCGATTAAAACCTTTATTCAGCCCGTATCTCTCAAAACTCAAAACATAAAAGTTGTAGATCTCGTTCTTAGCGTTCCACAGAATTTTGAATCATCTCAATCGGAGCTCGGATGAGAGAATTATGCCCAGATTACGAAGCAGTGGCAAAACTGTCCGAATTCCCCTAACTAATTCCGTTTTTCAATTAACAGCTCCATTTGCTTCCTAAACCAAAATAAAGTAATAATGAGTACAATTAGGAAACAAATACGTATAAAAGACTAAACATTAATGGGGTTAAATATGACATTTTGCATTCCCATCACCTCGTATCAACAGCGAGCCAAGCGATACTTCAATACCAAGGTCAAAAATATAAAATTTGAAGTAGGCGATCTGGTTCTCAGAAAGGTCATCCAGGGTACTCAGAACCCGAGCTTGGGGGCACTTGGGCCCAAATGGGAGGGTCCCTTCAGGATATCCGAAAAGCTCGCACTAGGGTCCTTTCACCTGGAACGTCTCAACGGCGAAACAAGAATGCGAGCATGGAACGTCGAGCACTTGCAAAGGTATTATCAATAAGAAGCTCATGTTTCACCTGTTCTTATGTTCAGTATTCATTGTAAGGCCATTCACAGCCAAAACACTTGATTAATAAACGAGGTACTATTCATTATTTACTTCGATTCATTGTTAACATCTTAAGATCGTTAGCGTTTTACTAAACCGCGACCTAAGAGATGATATTCTAAAAACTCGATGCCAAGAGTCTAGGAAAGGCAGCTTATCTCGAACAAGCCACGCCAAAATCCAACTCATTGAGGGTGAAACATCTCTAAATCGACGAAGTTAAACTTGAAATTAATTTCAAGGAAAAAACACGTCGAAGGAAATCGGCCCAAAGCCGGCGACCAAATAACTCAAAAGGGACAATAAAGTCTAAGATCGAAGTTTATTGTCGCATTAGATTTCCTCGCAAAAATCGGGATTCAAAATCCCAAATTGACGAAGTTAAACTTGGCAAAATCTAAGAAAAAGCACATCGGGGAAAATCGGCCTTAAGCCAGCAACGAAGGCCCGAAAAGGATGACAAATCCGAAATCGATGCTAAATGTCGCATAAACATTTTCTCGCAAAAATCTAAAAAGCTCTTAAAGAAGCGAGCTATGCACAACTTGAAGCAAATTCGGATCCCAAAGTTCGACTAGGATGAACTAAATGACTCTGCAAAAATATAACAACCATTGCCCGAAAAAGAAATGATGAAAATGTTTTCTTTCATTAATTGAAACTCGATTACAAATGGGCAATTATAAAAAAGAAAACAAAAACAAAGCAAGGAAATCTTCAGGCTGATGGATTAGTCGGAGCCTCATCCTCGACCTGTCTAGGAAGGTGACACCCTGAGGAAGAGATGGCTTGTCAACACGAGAAGCGGTGACTTCCACTACAAGATAGGGAACCTCAATTGGTGGCATTGTGTTTGGGGGAGTTGGATCCTCGAGTTGAAGCTGGGGCTCGACCTTTTTCTCGCCTCCTTTGGCCTCTCCTTGGACCTCGCCTTCTTTCTCGGACTCGTCTGAGTAAACATAGACCTCCCCTTAGGCTTCGACCCTCATCCTTTCAACTTTCTTTTAGTAAGCTCGAGGAAGGAAAGAGAAGTCAATTGAAGGATGGGCTTCCCATAATTTTCAGACAAGGAAGACAGATGTTTCCCAAGCCCGAGCAGTGATGGCCTCATTCAGTTCATCAACCTGAGGCCTGAGCTGCCTAGCCTCAACTTTGGCCTCCTAGCGACCTTCCACCTCCCGGCCTAGGTTGAGTGAAGACTTTTTGGATTTGGCCTCCCAACTTGCGGTAGCTTTCTAAGCTAAGGATAGCTCAGAGTTCAGTTTGTTGTTAGCACCCCGCTGTTGCGCCAAAGTCTCCGCGACCTTTGTTGCCTTAGCCTTCGCTTTGGCTCGGGCAGCCTCGCTCGCTTTGAGTTTTTCAAGGAATTCCCTTTCCTTGACCTGGAAGGTCGAGACTTCCCCCCTAAGCTGTTCGAGCTCAGCAAGCCTGGCTTCTTTCTCCTTCTCTGCAAGCTCGGCCCTAGCCATAGCATCTTTCTTTATCGTCTCCGCAGCCTGCCACTTTCGGTGGTTCGCCTCTAAAGTGTCATTACATTCCTCGTACAGAAGTCTGCTCACCATGGCAACCTGAAAAGAGGAGACGAGGAATCAACAAGAAACGAGAATAACTTGTAAAGAAAAAAAAAAGGGGGGGGGGGGGGGGGGGGGGGGGGGGGGGGGGGGGGGGGGGGGGGGGGGGGGGGTGCACGAACTATCGATACCTTCGTCGCTTAGCTGCAAGTTAAAGCTAACATTTGGGAGGGAGACGAGTCCCTGACCGTCGTGAAGGTTCGCGGGGTGGCACAATCCTTAGCCACCACGGCCCCCAACACCAATATGATCGGGAAGTTGGTCGATCGGCCCATTGACCGCGGCTTGGGCCGCTTCATCTGTTTTCTTATTATTTGGTTGGGACGAGCCAGGTTTGCTCGCCCCAGAAGCACTTGCCTTGCCAATAGGAGCGGTTTTCTTCTTGGCCAAGCCTTTGGCCACTTCCTTTCGAAGATTGCTAGCTTGTGTGGCGACCTCTTTACCCGAGCCAATTTGTTGCTCAAGTGCTTTATTTTTTCCGGAACCTCTAATTAGTTCGGATGCCTTCTTCGCTGGCCCCTTTCGGGGCTCCGTAATGCTTTTCCCGCCAACTGCCTTAGTAGCAGTCACGGGCTTTTTCATGCTTGGGCCTCCCCCAAGTTCGCCACCAGCCCGCTTCGAACTGATAGTTTTCGCAGGCTATTTCATCCCCGAAACAGTCAGAGCCTTCGTAACAGCCACGAGAGCAGCCACTTTCTTCTTTTTTGGTTTTTCGGCCCACATTTCTGCGAGGAAAAAAGGCAAGAGAATTAGCAATCTATTTTGCGCAGGAAAGCAGGCGTGAGCAAGGAACAACTAACCTTTCTCCAAAAGTGCTAAGAAATTGGCTTCGTCCCAACAGAAGCCGTATGCTTTCAGGTGAGGAAGTGTAAGAAGCTCGTTGACATTGCGTTGATTGTCCAAAAGATCGCTAAAATGCTGCAGCCTCTGTAAGCTCGCGGATGGAAGATAACTCTGCTCGATGTTAACTGAAAAAAAAAAAAAAAAACAGGATGATCAGTTAGAATGTACAGCTCGAGAATAAACATTGCACGTACACGGGAAGCCCGAGCCTTACTCACTTTCGCAGCGAAGACATCGGTCTCCCAAGCTTTGTAGAAAAAGAACTGGGAATCCCAACGTGGAACTTTTTTCGGAACATCGATTAGTCTGTTAAAACATACTCTCCTCGCTTTGAAAAGGTAGTACGTCTGGTCTTGCCCTTTTTTGAGTCTATACAAGTGGACGAGTTCTTCGACGGATGGCTCGCCCAATTTAGCGATCATGTACGTGCTGTATATCGCGATAATGATCACGTAAGAGTTGACCACCAATTGAAGAGGAACGATGTTGAATCCCCTCAGTACGTTGTTGATGAAGTAATGCGAGGGAATGGATACCCCGACCTAAGGAGAGTTTTGGAGGTAGCTACCCATCCAGGTGGGGCATTCTTCCGAGAATATTCCCCCGGAACAATCAAATTAAGCTGCAACGCGTAGATCGCCTTAATGCTTTCGAGGTCCCCGAGGGTAATCGAGGATTGTTGTTCTCTTCGTAGCCTATGGACCGGAGACGACGGAGATTGGGCTAGTTGAATCAAAGCACAATCAGACAAGCCTACACGTCAAGGTTTGAGCTTCGAGCGACGAATTCCTTAGAAACCTCGGGGAACACATCCTCAAGGGCTGCCGAGCTTACTGGCGAATCGAACATTCGATCTATTGTACAATTGCTAGACAACAACATGATTGTAACTCTACTCTAGGTACCTGAAAAAAGAAGCAAACATGTGTTAGAGCTCGAACAAATCGGCAACCATTCCACACTCGCTTCTATTTCAGGCACCTGAGATAGCTCGCGCAATGTGGCGAAAATACGCAACCAACCTGAGACCACCGAAGACGTACCCAAAAAACCCTACTAAAACCTTAGCACATCCAATATGGCCATTACAGTAGCCACCCTTGGACGTAAAAAATCAGAGAAACAAAAGAGAATAAGAGAGAGAAGCCTTACCGGAATGGGAAAAGTGTCGAGAACTCGTGAGAAAGACCACGACGAGGACGCAAGAGCAACAGTGGAGAGCAGCAAGAAAGAGTCAGAATAACTTTCGGAGTGACTATTCTAAGGTTTTTCGTCATCTTTTATAGTGGTTTGCATGGGAGATGAAAGGGCGGGGTTTAATCGTGGCCGTTGACTTCAAGTCGATTCTCACTCTTCATTTGTCGAGCAATCTCGACCCTTGGTCGTGGCCATGTGTCGACCATCCACAGGGAGCGACGAACCGTCAGATTGCAGTAATGATAACCATCGCCGCACGTCGCCTTGACTTCACGTGTGAACAATTGTTGTCGCCCATGCGTGACAAAACGTAACTGGCAAAGGTTGCCGCATTTAATGCGACACAACCACACGAAAATTACCTTTATAACCTGACTTTTCGTATTCTCAATTTTGACAGGTACCATGGGAGATCCAAGTGTGAGGTACGTCGACCAAACATGAGGTCGACCATAACAGCCCATTCGGACATGCACTCAGAGATTAACTATTGAAGCCGAGCTTGACATCAAATCGAGCAATAGTCTTCAAAGCCCAAAGCGAGCATCGAACACTAGGGGCAGATGTTGTGTGTGGATTTTCCACCAAGCTCGGGCCAACGCGACGATATAGCTCAACCTAGAATGAGCTCGACAACAATGATTAATCGACTCAACATAAGCTCGCTGAGCCAAAGCTCGACCCAACATAAGCTAGTTGCTAACAGTTCAATGAATCATTCAATCAACCTCTAGATTATTTCAGATCCCAGATATTAAGGGAATGACTAGATCAACAACGATCACTGCGCCCAATCGCGAGAATATTAGAATTGTGATTAAGATTAATTGTAATTCATTTCGCTCTTTTCTTTGTACAAATCTTTTATATAATCCCCCTCAAACGAGGAGGAAGGGGTTACGAATTTCACATAGGAACTATATTGTAAGCTCTCATAGCAAATACAAAAACAGTGGACGTAGGCTTCAGGGTTAACCTCATCGAACCACTTTAAAACTCTCATTGTCTTTACTTTTTGCATTCTTTTTACTTACATTGCTAATTACTCTTTAATCACTCACACATCAGTTCCGATCCCGGCAAAGTCGATTGGATTTAGCTGGTTGGTGCAAATTTTTGTATCAACATTGAGTTATAAAATTTTTTTTTATAGGTTTTATTCTTCTTAATTACCATGGGTTATGAAAGAATTTCATATAACTCCGAATATTCATCACTTTGTAAATTGCTATTAAATATATAATTTTTAAGTATAAATTTCTTCTGCAATCAAATTGAGGTATTTTTAATTTAGGGCAAAATTGGAATGAAATGGGGTATGTTGAAAGATTATAAAAAAAGCTAAAAACTTTTTATGGGGTATATTTGGACGTGAGGTTTTGTTAGAGTATTTTTCTCTTGAAAAGATGTATAAATTTGAATTTTTCTTTTTTATCATGTTATTGTCACTTTGTATCCCGTACACATGTCAAGAGGCGTCTCATGAAAAAGTAAGAAAATGACAAAAAGAATGTTTCTAGTATGCCTCACCTTTAAATTCATATAAAATGTTAATTTTCAAAAACTGATATTACTATCAAGGGGTGTGCATGAATCCAAAATTGAGTATCACTCAAGGGCACATCGATCAACCTAGATGGTTTATACCTAACCCCATCCCAACCTGGAAAGTTTGGGTTAACCTGATTCAATGAAATCAACTCATATATATGCCACCGATAATCAAAACAAACCAATTTAAACCGAGTACGCTTGGTTTGAGTTAATCATATTTTCTACTCAAAATTACAATAAAATTCACTTCTCTTTCTTTTTTTGGGTCAGTTCTAGCTTTGTTAAGAGCTCAGGAAATTATGGAATATAACATCCGAAAGACCCTAGGAGGGATTCAGCACCTAATTCTTTAGGTAAAATCAATGGTCAATGCAACCCTTTTGATTTTACTTCTAAAGGGTTCACTTTTGCATTCAGAGGCAGATATTTGGTACAAATAACAAGAAAATCGTCCACCAACTTAATGGAGACCGACTAAATCAATAGCACATGGACTAATTTATGTGTTTATATTCAGCAATTAACAACATACACACCCCTTAAATGATCTTCCAAACAGATCACTGCACTTCTACTGCATTAATGCTTGAGCTATTTGCATATATTTCTAAAGAAACCGAAACTACATATATTTGCATATAAATGGCCAAGTACCCAATTTGCGGAGTCATAAAAAAGCACCTGGAGAGTGGAGCACACTCAAACAAGAGAAGGCATAAGTTTTATCATTGATACTGAATTTGAGTTTCATCCACCCTTTACAGGACCTGTATTTGCTGGCTTCTGGAAAACTCTTAAAACTGGCATTCCATCGTCATCATCATTTCCAACCCTCCATGAACGATCTTTTTTCTTTTGAGGCTTCTTGTGGTGTTTATGGGATGCAGGCTTCTTAACAGCAGCCTTCTTTGAAGCAAGCCCATTTGCCAAGTCAAATGAGTTAAGATGATCCAGCACATGCTCGAGAACAGGTGCACTTTCAATGTCACCGTCATTTCCTGGAGAATCTTCAATATCAGATTCATCTGACTCCTGTATTTCAGACAAGCTGGGTCCTTGAGTATCTTCAATATCATTTTCCTCACAAGACATTCCGGGGGGCATTTGATAGTGGGGCAGCTTTCCATGAAGAAAATCCTTCAAAATTTGGCGAGCTGCCCTTGTTTCATCGGGCAGTCCACTCGAGGCAACATACCCACGTGAAGCACAATAAGTCCTCAAAAGTTCTATGGCCAGGGGAGGCCGAGACTGTGGTTCATATGGCTTTGGCTTCGGCAAATTTATTTTATACACATTCTCAATGACATGCCTTGGGACTTGGTTGGCCACAACCTGCACAGCCTTTCTGTGCTCAGTCATCCGATCAATGGGCAGCACCCCTGATGCAATCATATCATATCTTGAGCTTGAGAAGGAAGGGAACACCAATCCAGGGCAGTCACATAGCGTCAGCTCATCAGAAATTATCAATGTCTGGAAATGCTTTGTTTTCCCTGGGGTAGAGGTGACACCTGTCCGTTTCTGGCCGACCAAAGCATTGATAGTTGAGCTTTTCCCTACATTAGGATACCCAACAAATCCCACTACACTCTTTGGTGCCAAATTTCCACTGAGAGATTGAGCGTTAGATGTTGCTGTAATACTGCACCCTGATTTCCTTCTCATTTTGACTATCTCTTCCGCTTCAGACTGTAAATGGGCCAAAAGCTCTTCCCTGCCATATATTTTTGTATCAGGGCCATCCACCTTTTGGTGGGTATCCTGTGTCCTCCATGGGCCACTGAGTGTTTTTCCCTCCAGAGCTGCAGAAGCAGCTTTAGCTGACCAGAATACAAACAGGATCTCATGATCTCGAAAATACTTTGCCCATTTTTCCCTGGAAAGAATGCCAAGTGATGAATACTTTAACAGGTTGCAAAATAGGAAAATTGAATGGCAGCATTAAAGAGTTTGAAGTTTAGATACTAACCTTACAGAAAATGGTAAAAGGTCCGCCTTGTTCACAAGAAGCAATGTCCTCTTAAATGCATCAATCTCTCGTGCATATGCCTGCATTACAACAAACAAATGTCAAATCATAACGAATTAGCCAAAGTGATAGCCTTTGTCATGGTAGTTGGTCGAAACATGAAACATGATGCTTCGACTCTTCTTTCACTGAATTAAAACAAAAAGAAATAACTCTTCGCCTAAACATTGAGGTTCCATTTAAAAGTCATTATTTTCTTAAAAAAAAAGAGTCATTCAAATTGGATTGTGTATTCACATATAATAAATTTTTGACAAAGCTTAGTAATGTGTATAATCTTCATAGAAACTTGCATGAAACTGCATTTAGAGCTCCTCTGCAAACTCAAGAGTATAAGACTGCATCTTCAGCTTTCGCTAGATATTAACACCACTCAAGCTTTGTTTTGCACATGAAAAGAGTAAAAGAACCTTTTATGCTTCTAGTACTAAACTAATATTAAAGAAACGATTGGCCCAGTTATCCAACCTGTTAGATCCTCCCCTTTTAAGACATCAAATTTAAGGTATGTATTCAAGATTAAATCAAGATCCTTAAATTGAATTGAGGGTCCGACACTTCCCCTAAATTGAATTGAGGGTCCAACATTTCCCTTTAGATTCAATTGCCATGTATCTACACCAGTAACCCCCCTTCTACACTAGTTTGAGAATAGAGATTGCATCTCGTTAAAGTTGAGATCTAGGGCCTGATTAAACTCTCATGGTCAACCATTGTACACACTTGTTAATTAACATTCTGATGTTTCCGTCTTAATAGTAACATTTTGATCTAAAGCTTTAATACCAATGTTATGATAATGATAGTAGCCTAACAAAAATTTTGATTGCCAGGAGGTGATACTTCCCAAAAGAGAAGAAAAACTACAGTTACTCTATTTCTCAATGACCTACCATAGGAGACCTTAAGTTTGAAGATAAGTTGTAGGACAGCAGCCTAATTAAAATAGGAGAAGAAAGTTAAAAACTCCTAAATCAAATAAAATAAATAACACTAATTACTTCCAAGTCAGATTAACAAACCAAATAAGTTGAGTATGAACATAAGCAAGCATGACTTCAAGTATGAACTGTGGAAAATAGGTGATCCACAAAATAAAAGAGTATTTTTTAATCTTCATAATTAATGTATTTATATGATAAATGAAATTGAATTATATAAAATATAGCCTCAGGCAGGTTGGAGAATATAAAACTACTTCAGTAAGGGCAAACTTAAGGAAATAATTGGTATCATAACATTCACCAACCATCAATGAAATCATAATCCATAAAAGTTGCTGAAAGAGGCACTGTGAAAGTTTATCAACTCCATGAGAGATTGGGACATACAAATCTTTTGAAAGAAGTACTAAAATGGTTCCGTTCTATTACTTTATACATGTTGCATAACCTGAACACTCACATTGCTATTACAATAAGAACATCAGTAACGTAGTTTGAATCTCATTACTTCAATTGATCATATACCATACACAGTGCAATGAAAGTGAAATCACTTTTTTAACCAAAACAAAATACTATTCACTCGGCAAAA